>NC_073402.1:10425228-10743985 GCF_028641065.1 Leucoraja erinaceus | reverse complement strand
ACCTTTGCTTTGCACCATGTGAAATTTATTAGACAGCGCTCCCAGCCGGCTTGCCCTTCCCCCGTCCTGCATAACGGGTCTGGTGAGGAAGCGATGTGTGTTTTGTGTCTGTGCGTTCCACTCTGACAATCGCCGTTCCAGTTGCTGGTTTATCAGTCCGCTGAAAAATCGCCTAAGTGGGACAGGCCCATCAATGACCAGCTACCCCGACCGGCACCTTCAACGTCCTCGGTACTGCCAAGCGCGGGTTGCCCCACAGCGTTCCATTGGCCTCGAAGCTCCACCGACCCACGTAGCTCCGCCATCCCTCGAGGCTCCACTGACCCGCAAGGCTCCGCAACCCGCGAGGCTCCTCTGGCCACGAGTCTCCGCTGACCCAGGCATTGTCCTTTGGAGCGAGGCTTCTCTGGCTGCGAAGCTCGGTCGACCCATGTAGCTCCGCCGAACCTCGAGGCTCCACAGACCCGCAAAGCTTCGCGGACCTATGAGGCTCCACCGACCCAGTCAGGCACCGCCATTTGCAAGTCTCCACCCACCCGCGAGGCTCCAACAACCAACCTGGCTCCACCGACCCGTGAGGCTCCAACTGACCCAGGCAATCTTTGCCGGCTGCGAGGCTCCACCGACCCGCGAGGCTCCACCGCCCAGCTTCTCTGCGACCTCCTGGGAGGTGTCTGCCGCCATGGCCTCCTGGGAGTTAAATTTGAATATTTGGTGCATCAATTCCCAGCCAATCTTTGGGTCTTTAAAGTAATATTCAGTTTTTAAACTCAAGGCAAAGCTTTTCAAAGGTAATCATACTTTCAATTAATTAAGATTTTGATAACATAAACCAGGCAGAGATTTGCGTGGCATGACTGTTAAATATTGTCATGTCATGAAAGTGAGAACTGAAGGTAGATTGAACTATTTCTGCTTTGGTATTTTCCACTGACACCGAATCCAGTTTGGACCGTGATATTTTACACTTAGCCTGGGGTCGCCTGGGTATCAGTGTATTCTGTATGTCAGTCTGATCTGGAACACCTTATCTCCAATCTGAATCTTGGGCACATCATGAATACGCAAATTATTCATTTTGTATAAGACAGATTGCAGGAACTGCGCACTAGGGGAAAAATTCCTTTGAAAAGCTTTAAAAAGTGCCCTAATCTCAATTTCTGCAGATTAATGTACTTCAAAGTTCCCAATATTGTTGCAGTATCTGTTCACTAGAAGGGCAGACATTCCTGGAAGAACAGCATGAGCTGAAGGATTTATGGGAATTTAATTGGTATCCTATAACATAATGAATAATTCTTATATCAGTGAAGAGATTGTTAACAGTTAATTAACTAAATCAAGTCGCAGTATTTTGACATGGTATCTGCAGAAATATCTCTTAATACAATAAGTGTCTTTGATGTACATTCACTTCTTTAGACAAACGCAGAAACCATTTTGCAGAGAAAATATACCACGATCTTCAGTTATTAATTCCAGGCTCAGCCATACTTTGTGTTTTCTAGCAGAAATTGTAACAGTGTGAGCAAGAATTTACCCTCCTTTTAGCATTGAATGAACATTTCTAGAATTTATCTGATGTTTAAGAATAGTTTAAAATGTTATTCTAGGGTCTATACCTCATCTCTCTGTTATGTTGTCAACTATACTGGAAGTTCAGCAAATTTATATGCTCAAATTCTTGAAGTAGGACTTGGAACACCTGAATCAGATGTCATGGAATTGTCAAGTGAGCCAAAGTGACTTCTTAGTTTCACAGGAGTCTGTAATGTGCATATGTAATTCCAGAATTTGTGGCAAAAATTTAAGGTGCAAGTTGTCTTAAGTGGACAATCTTTGGACTCTCACTCCTTAATTAGGATGTTATTATCAAGCCTAAGAACAAATCGTTTGTATCCAAAGAATCATTCATGTTAAGCAGGACAGTGGAAAGATTTCAACAAGATCATCAATCTTTCTTAGCAGGGATTTTTTTTAATGTAGAGAGGTAACAGATCCTCAGCTGGATCCACCAATCGCTAGCTCTTGACCCATCCTTACCCCCGCCTCTCTCTACCAGCTATATTCCCTCTACTCATAAGTCTGAAGGAGGGTCCTAACCTGAAACATCTTTTGTCCATTTCCTTCCACAGATGTTGTCTGACCCACTGACTTCCTCCAACACATTGTTTTTTGCTCAAGATCTGCAATTACGTGTCACCATATTTTTAAAGGAAGCTGGAAGATGAAAAGCTGATGACATCAGAACTGCAACACATTTGAAATTCTGCATGTTTTTTCTCTCTTGAAGTCAGTTGGCGCAAACAACGTGGTCATACAATTCCATCAGTTTTATCCCAGGCAGGTTATTGCTAAAAATCCTACATTAACTTCTTCTATATGTTGGAGTACCACCCAGTACTTCTTCACTAGTATATCATTATTTCATTGGATACTCTTGTTTAGCATGGCATACTTTTATGTCTTCATACGGAGCTTATTTATTTATTAATGTTATTATTACTCCAACATAATTAATTATTAAACACCTTTTAATATATAATCGTAACGGTTGAATGCAGTTTTGTGACATGAATCCGCCTGCCACACTGGAAACTGATCAAACCATTTTAATGTAGCATATTGTCTCTGAGACAACATTAAAAGAGCTAGGGGAAAAAAGCAATATAAATGCTAATGTATCAGAATAATATTCCATTACTCTAATACTATGCGTTATATCTTTATGTACTATTGCAATACTATTTTCAGTTTCCTATGTTTCATTAATTTTGAAATAAAAGTAGTTAATTAGAAAAGACAGTTATCGATTCAACTCCCATTTTGAATTACTCAAAATAGATGTAAAAATAAAGGGAATTGTATAAGGAAGGGAATAGTAAAGGTCTTGCATATTTCTGACATTATTTAATATAAATTGTTTTTCTCACATTTCAGCTGACTCAACTTTAAAGATTTCTATTTTGATCTTAATCCTATTAATACACCAACAAACGATTAATTCAACCATTTTAGATCTATTATAATAAACATTCCAGTGAAGTAGGTGAGCATAAAGCAAACATAGGAAACTGGACTGATGAACATAGTGCAGCACAGTAGCAGGCCCTTTGGCCATAAATATCCTTGCCGAGCTTGATGCCAAATTAAACTAATATCCTCTGCTTGTATGTAATCCATATCCTTCCAATCACTGCAGATCCATGTGTTATTTAAAAGCCCCTTAAATGCCATACATTGTCATTCATTTATATCACAAACAACAGAAGGATTATTCAATGTTTTAAATTTAGCCAAGCAATCTGATTCTTGCAGCTGAGAGCTAATCAATGAGGCACAGCATGATCAGTGTGGAAAGTTGGTCTGAGCAAGCATATATCTGAGGCCATTGCCTTGATAAACCTTGGCAGCATTAGTCGAATGGAACGCTGGGTAATAATGATAAACTGGGCATGTTTTTACAGTTCTCAAATGTTACTGAGATTAAAACAATTGAAATTCCTGTTAATAATTAAAAAAGACAAATAATTCAAATCCCAATGTAAAAAACTATGAAGGGATTAAAATAATAAAGAAATAATATGAATTAGCTTTCGCTTCTAAATTATAAGACCAGATTAGAAAACAGGTACACCTATCATACAGAACAATGCGGGACTTCTGTTGATCCATACTCATAGCATAATCTATCAATTTATACTTTTGTATTTATCATTAAAGAATTACTGCAACATAATCCTGGAGCAATTTTTGTGACCAAAAGTACCAAACCGTTGAAAAAAGGTGGAGGTATGGATGCATTGATTTGTACCCTTGCACCATTCCATAGTTTTGAGAAAAGTCTCTTTACATTGAATTTCAAATGCAATCCTATAATACAAGAGAGGAAGGAGGATGAAAATGAAAGCTATAGGGAAATTAGCCAAGCATCAGGAAAAGGATAAATGCTGGAAACTATTGTTGAGGAATTGTTAAAGGGTGTCTGGAGAATAATGTCAGATTAGGGTCAAATCTGACAGAATTTTGAGTTTGCAACCAGTAGAATAACTATGAGAAAGATCAGTGGAGATGATACACAGAACATTGGAACAGACCCTACGGTCCACAATGCATGCATATCTGAAAATGGAGTAGAAAGTGAAGGAGGTGAGGAGGGAAGTGGGGGGGAGGAGGGGGAATAGAGGGAGAGGGGGGGGTAGGGAGGGGAGAGGAGTTATGGAGGGAGAAAGGGCGGGAGGGAGTGACTGAGGATAGGGGATTGGAGAAGTGAGGGAGGGATTGGGGAGGGGAGGGGAAAGCAGAGGGACGAGGTGAGGAGGGGGAGAGGGAGGACTAGAGGGAGAGGAGAAAGGGATTGGGGAGGTAGGGAGTGGGAAATAGAGGGTGAGGAGGGCAGTGGAGGAGGTGAGGGATAGTTGGGGGGGATAGGGGAGGTGAGGAGTGGGGGATGTGGGGGATAGAGGGATCGGAGGGGTGTAGGGAGGGGAGAGGTGAGGGATTGGGGCGGGGACAGAAGGGAGGGTGAAGAGGAGGTGGAGAGAGTGCTGTGGATAAGGGAAAATGAGCCACGCCTGCGCAGTTGGGGGCTATGGGTGAGTAGTGAAATATTGCGTTGGGTAACGGGTTGCATTGGGGGACTAGGCCTCCCGTGTGACAGGGACCCAACGGGTCACACTTATATTAGATTATATATTGCTAAAACTCTCATCTTATTTGTTTATTTGTATGTATGCGGATGAGATCCCAAAACCCCGCCAAAACGGTATACAATAGCGTTACATTTTTTGGCCAACCTTATTCACCGTTGTCCTGTGATGTAAATCAAACAAGTTTCATTCAGATTGATGGTATATTTTACAAGTTATTGACATTTTAAACTTTACACAAATTACTTTACAAACCACTTTTCCACTTGCCCTGCCCATCAGCCGCGTTCAACATCACAATGGGATCTCGAATCCCATTTACATTGAAAAAAATTGCGATTTAAAAAAAAAAAATACTTTAATCAAATGCTTCCATTTTAATTAAGAGCTAGCATTTTGTTTTGGTTATTATAAAGTGAAAATTTGATTTTCATTGAGAATTTAATTTAAAAAAAAACAATTTTCATTGTGGGGGGATGGGATAGGGGGAGATTTCATTTTTTTTTAAATCGTGATTTTCATTGTGAGGGTGGTGGGATAGGTGGGAGATGGGGGCAGGGGGATAGAGGTAGGGGAGAGATGTTATGGAGGGAGGGGGGGGTGACTGAGGGTAAGGGAAAGGAGAGGGAGGGGAGGGGTGAAAGAGGGAGTGGGGGAGGATAGGAGGAGACGGGAAAGAAGAGGGTGGGTGAAGAGGAGGGGGAGGAACAGGAATGGTGAGGTAATGGAGGAGGAGAGGGGGAAGAGAGAGGAGGAGAGATAGTGAGGGGAGGAAGCCGAGGAGGGTTTGTGGAGGGTGGTGAGAGGGAGGATAATGGAGGGGGGGAATAGGGGACTGATGAGCGAGTGTGTGATGCATTCACATGTTATTGCCATTTTAAACTTTAAAAACGTCATCCAGGCCTGCGCAGTTGGAGGCTATGGGTGAGTGGTGGAATATTGCGATGGAACGGGGCCCAGCGGGTCCCAGTTGATCTATCTATCTATCTATTATTATATAAAACTCTGTGGCTGCCGCCTGCCGTCCGGCTGCCTTTCTGCCTTTTGATTTGTTCCATCGTGTGATTTCACAATGCCCAATACTCGCAGATGTCCAATCGGAATGGCCGATGCTCGCAGATGTCCAATCGGAATGGATCCATTTACATGTACGGCTGCCGGCTGCATTTCTTCCTTTGATTCCTTGCCACGCCGAATCCAGACGCACAATCGCCGAGATCTTTTCCATTTCGGTAGAGATTTCACTTTTCTTTCTAAGTATCCGCTCCTCATTACATTTCGTCGTGTTTAAGTACACGTTTTTAATCAAATCCTTCTCCCCCCCACCCCCCCCCAATATTTCAAAAATAAACTGGCTTCTCACCCATAGAAGCAGCCATTTGGGTAGACATTTCACTTTTCATTCCAACTATCCACTCCTCATTAGATTTTGTTATGTTTATGTCCACATTTTTCATTAAATCCTTCCCCCCCAACTCACTCATTTTGTCGCCTCCTGCTGGCCAGCGACCATAACGGCTGCTGGCGCCCGCATCTCGCCTCAAAGACGCCATTTAAAACCAGCCGCACTGCTCATTCCTGAGCCGCTTGAGTTGGAGGACCACGTCTCCCGTGGGGGCTACGGGTAGGGAACGGCTGCGTTGGGGGAGCAGACCCAACGGGTCTGCCCTTGGTCTAGTTACTAAATAAAATTAGGGCAAATTACTGCACAAGCGACTGCAGTTGCTGGAATCTGGAGCAAATAATAAACTGCTGGAGGAACTCAGTGGGTCAAGCAGCATCTGTGGAAGGAATGGGCAAGCAATCTTTCAGTTCAGCTCAGAACAGGGCGTTTGAAAACAAAGATCATTATGTTTCCAACAGATACTGATTTACACACTTAATAATTTGTATTTTATTTTTTACCCTGGTTCTAGAAACATCAATATCTTAGAGCACAGTTGCTGTAACCTTATTCACATTTGAATACGTTATAACATGAACTCACTTAGAGAAACAATGATTGATTTTAGCATTATTTACCTTTGGACAAATTTCTTTAATCCATGCACAGTGGCATAGCTGGTGGAAATGCTGCCTCACTGCGTGAGAGAGCCAAGTCGATCCCGACATTAGATTCTGTCTGTGTGATGTTTGCATGTTCTCCCTGTGACCATGTGGGTTTCTTCCGGGTGCTCTGGTTTCCTCCATCATTCCAAAGACGTGTGGGATTGTAGGTGTCATCTACTGTGAAATTTTGCCCTTGTGTGTAGTGAGTGGATGCGAAAGTGGGATGATATGGAATTAGTGTTATTGGGTAACCAATGCGCGGCGTGGACTCGGTGGGCCAAAGGACGTGTTTCCATGCTGTATCTTTCAATTAATCAATTACGGTGTTGTTGCTATGTTGTTGATACCCTCAAAAGAAAGCTAAAATAAAACTGTGTCAGTTCCAAAGAGAAGTCAGAGCGGCAGAGAACACAGTGAAATATTGGGAATCTTTTTCACTGTTCATTCTAGTACAGGTGCACAACCTTTTATCCGAAAGCCTTGGGACCAGACACTTGTCGGATTTCGGACATTTTCGGATTTCAGAATGGAAGATTTTTAGCGTAGATTAGGTAGGTAGCGCGGGCGGCTTGAAAAGTCTGGAGCTGCTGCCTCCTCCCGGGTGACCGGGAGAATCATTGCATAAATGTTAGTTAGTTAGTTTGGAGGGATTTTATGTGGTGGTGGTGGAGTCGGGGTGAAGGGGGAAACTTTAATTCTTAGTCCCCTACCTACCTGGTCGGCGACTCCCAACCTCGCGGAGCTGGGGGCTCCGTCCGGCCGCGGGCGGCGCTGGTTGTAGCTCCGACCCCGGCAACTCTACCCCTGGCTGCGAGGCGCTCCAAATCCAGCGCGGCCTGCGGCCGGACGTCCCAGCTCCGGGAATGTCGGGAATCGGCGGCATCGCAGCGCTGGGATACCAGCGGGGAGCGGGCAATGCCTTACCGGGTCGCCGTGCGGCAAGCTCCGGAACGCTGTGGCCGCCGACACACAACATTGTGGAGCGTCGTTGGATTTGGAACCGCGGAGCTGGGGGCTCCGTCCGGCCGCGGGAAACGCCGGTTGGAGCTCCAACCCCGGCAACTCTACCCCTGGCTGCGCGGCTCCAAATCCAGCGACGCTCCGCGATGTTGTGTGTCGGCGGCCACAGCGCTCCGGAGCTTGCCGCTGCGACGCCGCCGACTCCCGACATTTGCGGAGCTGGGGCGTCAGGCCGCGGGCGGCGCTGGATTTGGAGCGCCTCGCAGCCAGGGGTAGAGTTGCCGGGGTCGGAGCTACAACCAGCGCCGCCCACAGCCCCACCGGCCACAGCGCTGCAGAGCTTACTGCACGGCGAACCGGTAAGGCACTGACCGCTCCCCGCCTCTCCGACCAGGTAGGGGACTAAGAATTAAAGTTTACCCCTTCACCCCCCTTCACATAAAAGCCCTCCAAACTAACTGACTAACATTTAAGCAATGATTTACAGATGTTTAAGCGTCTCCCGGTCTCCAGGGAGGAGGCAGCCGTTACAGTAGTACAGACCTGGGTTGACCGTGGGTCGTTTTGGGTCAAGTTTGGCGCCAAACGCGAGCTTTGGTGCGCAGACGACATCTGGAAAAAATGGCCGGTTTTCGGAGCTTTTCGGTTTCTGGAACACCGGATAAAAGGTTGTGCACCTGTATCACCGTACACTGAATACACTGGCAGTGGAAGGATCCATCATTTTTATGGATGGACCAAAAATGGGAAGACAGAGTTGGAAAAATAAATTACAATTGCTTTTGGCAGTAGCAACAAGTGGGGTACTGTAATGGCCGTGGATGTAAAACTACATGCAGGTGGGAAACATCAGGCAAAGTTGCCAAAATGACAGACTTTTGTAGCAACTGAATGAAATTGTGGATGCACTAGTTATCACTGCAGAGCTCATACAACAAGGCAGCTTCAGACATTAAATCATCATTTGAATATGAATTAAAGCTTGCATTTGCATTGTGTATAGATTTAACCATTGCAGAAAAACATAAACTGAAGCTTTGGTTTTTTTTTAAGTGTTCTCTCCGCTGCCGATGGAAATTAGTATTATTCTTATCTGATCCAGGTTTAGTCAAAATCTTTTTTATCAATGGATTTTATGTCCACAGAGGGAGGAAAGTGTATGGGAATTAAGATGAACGTGGAGTTGATGCCAATAATCAATCAGCCACAATGTTACTGTGTGATGCAGCAAGCTCTCAGGGTTGCAGGGCTTTTTCATTCTCCTGCTTTTATCTTTTGTGACAACGCACATATTAGGTGGAAGTATGTGTACCATACATTTAATACAGATAATGAAAATATTGTGCCTAGTGATTGCCCAGCACACGTCATTCATTATGGGATGAAATGCTGCATAGTGGTAATTGAATCACTGGGAGTCAGAACATTTAATAATTTGGCATTTTAATGTGTGGCTATGTTGAAGTATATGAGCATGCAAATGCTGCCTTTGCTACTTAGCCACATTCTAATTTGTTAATTAAATGATCTATGAGCAGGACATGAACATTAAAAAAAATCCACAGTGGATGATAGAAATTTGAAATTAAAGCAGAAAATGCTGGAAATACTGTAAGTAAGCCAGGTAGTATCTGAAGATACTTAGCTATTTAAAATTATTTAGCAAGCTAATAAAAGCTACTTTATATGTATGTGCAGGCTGAATGGCCTTTAAGACCTATCACATGCACTATGGTGATGATGATATGTTTACAAGTCTGGATGGTATGTGGCTCGGAGGGCAATTTCCAGGTGGAAGAATTCCCATGCTTTTTCTGCCCTTATCCTTCTAGCTGGTGGAGGGCATGGATTTATAAGGTGCTGTCTATGGAGTCTTGGTGAATTCCTACAGTGAATCCTATAGATGGTACAAACTGCCAATTCAGTGTATCATTAATGGAGAGAGTGCATAGTTGTGGATGGAGGGCCTGTCAAGTGGGCTGCTCGGTCCAGTATGGTGCTGATCCTCTTGAGTGTTGTTGAAGCTGTACCCCACCAGGCAACTGGATTCATCACAATATTCCATCACACTCGTGATATAAGCCTTGTCGGTGACGGGCAGGATTTGGGAGATGAGTTACTCACCACAGGATTTCTCATCTCTGACCTACTCTTAGAGCTCCATTGTGTACATGGCAGCTGAAGATTGTTACACCAAAGAAACTGAGGAATTCCAGACATGTCCTGTGGCTGAGATGATTAACATCCAACACCATAACCATCTGAAGAAGGGTTCCGACCCGAAACGTCACCCATTCCCTCTCTCCAGAGATGCTGCCTGTCCCGCTGAGTTACTCCAGCATTTTGTGTCTACCTTCGATTTAAACCAGCATCTACAGTTCTTTCCTACACACCATAACCACTTATTCAACATTTTAGAAGTGAGTGAATTTTGGAAAATCTTCTATGAACAGCCTCACGTCTGCTTCATAATTACAGGAAAGTGCAATAGAAATAAGTGAGGGCATTTCTCCGTGAAACACAGGTAGTGATATACAATATGATAGATCTTTATTTATCCCAGGAGGGAAATTAATATGCCAACAGTCATAAAAACCCAAAATACATGAAAACATGAAATTAAAGTAACTAGTGGAAAGGCTTGAGGGATGTGCAAAGATTGGGATTGGGGATTGGGGGGGGGGGGGGGGGGGGAGGGGGGAGTCGGTCTCATTCTACCCCATGACAGAAGGGACAGTTGTAAAGTTTGATAGCCACAGGGAAGAAGGATCTCCTGTGGAATTCTCTCCTGCGTCTTGGTGGAACCAGTCGGTTGCTGAAGGTACTCCTCAGGTTGACCAGTGAGTCATGGAGGGGGTGAGCTGTATTGTCCTGGATGCTCTACAGTTTACAGTAAATGTCATACAAAAACAATGATTGGCATTTAATTATCTTCAACCATTTTTATATGAATTGCCTAGGTCTGACTCCAGCCAATGGGGAACTTTCTCCCTGATTTTCATTGGTTTCAGTTTTATGGGAGCTTATTGAAGTTACATTCAATCAAATACTTGCTTGATCTCAAGAGCAGTCACTTTCATTTGGATCCCAGCTCTTTTATCGATGTTTAGACAAGATTGTAATGAGGTCCGTAACTGAGCGGTATGGCAGAACCCACACTGAATATCAGAGAGCAGTTTATTAGTAAGAGCATTTTATTGTATTGTTATTTTCAACTTTGATCAATTGTACTGGTACTGAGAGTGGACTGATTGGGTGAATTGGATTTACTTTACTGTTTGTGGGTGTGACATATCCAGGCAATTTGTGACTATGTTGGATGGGTGTACAGCAGTTTAACTGGAAGAATAGCTGGTTCTAGAGAATGTCTTAAGCACCTTAAGCGGAATCTGGTCTTCTTGCCTTTGGCTCCAGCTGTTATTTTATCTTATATGGAGTGAATGTAGCTGAAGACAAGCTTCTGTGGTGATTGAAGCTTCAGGAGGAAGAGATGGAACATGCTTTCTACACCAAGATGAATGTGTAGAATACTCACTTGAAAATGTTCTGATAAAGGGTTATACCTGAAACCTTATCTCTTCATCCACAGGTACTGCCTGATTCCTGGGTGCTACCAGTGTGTTTTGTTTTCTTTTATTTTAGAATTTCATCATCTGTATGTTTCAATTATCTTTGCATATAATCTGTTGATTGTGGGATCAAATCCCATGATACTTTCTAATTGTACTTTTATCATCACAAATAATTTGTTCCAGTATTTCCCCAATTCCTGATGCTAATATAAATGTAGTTACCTTTCTTTCTCCCCCAATAAAAAAATAGTATGATTGCCTTCACCAACATCCAATCTGCAGGAACTGTCCCAAATATACAGTAGTCATAGAGTCATACAGCACGGAAACAGGCTCTTCAGCCCAACTTGCCCATGCCAACCAAGTTAGCCTCTCTTCGCAAGTCTCGCCAGCGCGCTTTTGGCATATATCCCTCTAAACCTTTTCTATCCACGTACCTGTCCAAATGTCTTTTAAATATTGCTCTCAGGAATAAATTACATGCCTACTTAGCCTCTCCCCATAGCTCAGGCCCTCGAGTCATGGCAACATCATCATAAATCTTCTCTGCATTCTTTCTAGCTTAAAGATCCTTTCCATAAAAGGAATTAAAAACTGAAACAATACTTCACCATCGGTCTCACCAACATCTTGTACAACTGTAAGATAACATCCAAACTTCTATACACTTTACTTTGATTGATGAAAGCCAATGTATAGAAAGTCTTCGGCCCACCAAGTTTGTGCCGACTAGCGATCGCCCAATACAGTAGCTCTATCCTACACACTAGTGACAATTTACAATGTTACCAAAGCCAATGAACCTGCAAACCTGTAAGTTTTTGAACTGTGGGAGGAAACCGGAGTACCCAGAGAAAACCCGCACAGTCACAGGGGGAACAAACAACCTCCATACAGACATCACCCGTATTCAGGATCAAACCCAGGTCTCAGGTGCTGTAAGGCAGCAACTCTATCCCTGTGCCACTGTGCTGCCCCTAGTCTAGTTTTCTACAACTTGGCATAGCCTCCAAATGTCCCTATTATTGACTCTCTTTGTAGGGATAATGATTGTAAAGTGTAAAGCTCATTTTCTTGTGTGCTTCAGGGAAATGAGTCAACAATGACATGACCTCAGCTTCCAAGTCAGATCCCTTACCATAGGTAGAAAACATTGTCTCTCGGTCCACATTGTAGGAGCAGGATGGGGAGGGGAGGAAGTTGGTAAAGACAGATGTTGGAAAATGACAGGTCGAACCAAGTAAGCGAAGATGGTAAAGGAAGACAGGAAGAAAACATCTAGGTGGATAGGTGAGTGGGTGGTGGGCAGGTAGAGCTAGATTTGGAAGGGTGACAAATCTGGGTAATGTTGGAGGGGGCAGTGATGGGTGAATACTCACTTAATCTTTAAAATATTTCATGACACAGATTGAATGCCTGTACTATTTTCCAGAGTTACTTTATATTTCACGGTCCAGGTGATTTTGCCACCTACATCTCCTTTAAAGTAAAAATAACTGCCACCCATTGCACAAAAACACATTTAGTCAATGCAGAAAACACTGGAAGCACTCAGCAATTCAGGCAACATCTATGGAAAGAGAAATAGCTGACGTTTCATGGTGGAGACACTTGATTTGAACTGGGAAAGGGAGACAAAGTTTGTTTAAGTTGTAGAGAATTTTACATTCATAGCTACAGGTTTGATCTGCCTATTGAAGATGACTCAACATTGTACCTTGTGGGGTTACTTTCAGAATTCATGGAATGGATGGGTTGTTTGGTACTCAGACAGAGATGATGAAAAATTACTGAGAATAAGGAGGAAACAATCAAACAAAAAAGTAAAGATGATAACTACTTCTACTAGTTGGTAATGATGGTGGTGGAGTAGGTTGAAGAATGATGTGACAACCTGTAATAATAATAATTCAAAATTACAGTTTTAAAATTATGGTAAAAGGCCCATTGGTAGCAAAGGGTTAATATCTGCAGTCAAATGGTGGAGAATTGAAATGTCCATATCTTGTTCTCTAAAGCACTATTTCAGCTACTTCATGCTGTTGCAACACTGCAAATCCTGAGATAATCCTCTTTTCTCATTGCCAATAAATTAACATGTTTGAGTTTTAAAGATGAATGAACATAAGAAACAATTAGAACAAACACAATGGAACAACCAATCAATTGTTCAATCAGTATTAGTTTATTATTGCCACATGTACTGAGATAACAGTTTTTACCCCACTGCTATAAAAGCACTAAATGTAGCCGCCAAGGAACGCAGGGGCGATACATACTAAGGGACTGTGGTACACTGTGAAATCGACAGAAGGATGGAGGGTTGGGTGTTTATGCGTGCTATTTTCGTGATATTTATTTTAGTTGTTTATCTTTTAATATTTTATCTTGTATGTATCGTTAGCTTTTAGAAATGTTTGAATGGTGCACTGACTGGCTGACATTTTTAAATTTTGTTGTACATGGTTCATGTTACAATGACAATAAAGAAACTATTCTATTCTATTCTATAAAGTGATTCTACAAACGAGTACACCAAGTAGTGCAAAATAAGCAGAGTGCATAATATGGTATTACAGTACATACAAATAAAACAAGAGCAACAGCGATAACAAAGTAGATTGGACGATCAGGTTTTAGCATATGAGAGGTTCAAATGTCTGATAATTCAGCAGAAGAAGCTATTCTACAATCTGGTGGAATGTGCTTTTAAACTTTTGTATTTTCTCCCCGATGTGGGGAGCATATGACCGGGGTGTGAGTGACCCTGAATTTTACTTTGGAATCACGTGAGTGACTACGTGAAGACCCCGCCAGCACCAATGCACGACATAGCGTCTCACGCAGTGTAACAGCGACGAACGGGAGTACGAGCTCTCCCGCAACAAGTTTAAAAACGGGACCTCCAGGTAAGTAAACTTACTCTGAGGTCATGTTTTTGGAACCCTTGGTCTGCTTTACTTCAACAGGAACATGAACAAGGGAAAACAACCAAAGAAGATCGTATCCCGTCCGACTGCAATGGACCAGGAGGGTTCCAGCAGTGGGGGGCGACCGGCGGCATCTGGACAGCACACGCTGCGGTCCTCAGTCACCGACAACATTTCCGAGCCAAGGCCAGCGTCGCTAGCACAGCTCGAACAACCGCAACGAGCTAAAGGCAAGGCTAAACGGAAGTCGGACCGGCCGGTTTACTCGGATGAGTCCGGTGCGGAAGACTCACCACCCGAGAGTGGCAGAGGTGGCCGTATTGGGCCGTTTGGGCAAATGCTCCAGCGAGACTTGCTCCAGGAGATGGGGCAAGCTCGCCAAGAGAGCACAAGCACTCCCGCTCCAGTGCATTATCAAGCACTGGCCATCGCATCACCCTCAGCAAAGGGGAGCGTTGGCGACCAGGACTGGGCTGGTCAAGAACAGGGGTCACTGGCTGAAGATCACGGGAGTATGCTGGGGGTACAGGATCAGGAAGAGCTGCTGGGAGTGGTGAACCGCTACGCGGCAACACCGCGAGCGGGACGGCCGTTACAGCCTAAACTGGCGGCCAGCATTGACTACCTGTCCTTTAAACCACTCCAAGAACAGGTAGTCAATGAGGCGTTGGACCTGTACACGCCTCCCGAAAATTGCATTTCGCTCAATGTGCCTGCCGTTAATAGTCAAATATGGGGGTACATTGGGCAGGGTATCAGAACCCAAGAACTTAAATTGCAAAAAATACTGAAGCTCCTGCCGTCACTTCATATGTTCGTTCCGTGGACGGGGTTAACATGACAACAAACCAACAGGACACCCTGGCCCTACTGTGCAACACACAGTATGAGATCAACAACCTCCGGAAGGAGGCCATAAGACGTGCCCTCAATCCAAAATTTGCAGGACTGTGTAGAACGCCGACCTCAGAACCACAGATCCTGCTATTTGGCAAAGACTTACCAAAGCAAGTCAAAGATCTGGATGAATAATCCAAGGCATTTGGCCTCATGAGGGCAGGTCCCAGAATGAGCAAAACCACGCAACCCAGAGGTCAGTATCCCTACGCATCCACCAGTAGGCGTCTACTTCATGGTACTGGTGAAAGCTTGAGGCCCACATTTCATCCACGGAAGTCTTTTTTAGGATAGGGCCCAGAGCGGGCCCCATGGAAAATGCACCACCTCCTGACAGCACCACCCCGATAGACAAGGAATCAGAAACCGAAGAAGTGAACACGCTACCAATAACAATGGAGGTAGGTGGGTCTGGTTCCTACCAGTACATAAAAGGTGGGGGGATTGTGCTAACAGGGGGGAGACTACACCTGTTTTGGGAAGCATGGAAGACTATCACACTTGATAATTTTATACTAAAAAGTATTCAAGGATATAAAATTGAATTTAATCAAGAAAACATGCCACCAGTTCAGCATGCACCCCAAAGGGGTTTTACCCTCTCACTAAAAGAAAAACATGAGGGACAAGCAGAACTGGTGAGGTTACATACCAAGTGAATCATTGATAAATCTAAACATGAACCTTTGGAATTCGTATCAAATATATTTACTAAAACCAAAAAAGATGGTGGATGTCGTATCATCATTGACTTAAGCACATTGGATACTTTTGTTAGGTATATACACTTTAAAATGGAAACATTTGTGACTGCCAAACAATTGATTTCCAAAGGATAATTTATGGCAAGCATCGACTTAAAAGACGCATACTATTCAGTACCCATTCATAAGGATCATCGTAGATACCTAAAATTTAACTGGATGGGGCAACAATGGCAGTACAAATCATTGCGTTATGAGCTAACATCAGCCCCAAGACTGTTTACCAAGATATTAAAACCAGCCCTGGCAATATTAAGAATACAAAAACATATTGTCATGGCATATCTTGATGATATTTTGATAATAGGCAAAACCATGGAATTAGCTAATTCAGCAGTATTAGCTACTAAACACTTATTTGAAACCTTGGGCTTTGTCAAACATCCAGATACATCTAAGTTGACGCCATCCACAACTATGGACCATCTGGGATTCACAATTAACTCAGTCCACATGTCTGTAATGTTGCCAAAAGATAAATCAGCAGAATTGGCACAAACCTGTAACAAATTAATGGTTAACAATCAACCAACCATTCGACAAGTGGCAAGAGTAATTGGGAAATTAGTAGCAGCATTTCCAGCTACCCAGTTTGGACCTTTGCATTATCAAAACGTACAAAGAGAAAATGTGCAAGCGTTAAAACAACATGCAGGTAACTTTGACAGAACGATGAAATTACCTATCGAAGCAATATCAGAGTTACAATGGTGGAAAGAGAACATTTGGCATAGTTCCAGTCCCATCATTATCAATAACCCAACATTAACAATACAAACAGATGCCAGTGCTCAAGGCTGGGGAGCAACTAATACCATATCCAGTACAGGTGGTAGATGGACTAATCTAGAATCATCACTACTACTGACACTGGGCATAAACTATTTGGAAATGTTGGGTGCGTTCTATGGGTTAAATGCATATTGTTCAAACATGCACCATTTGCATGTTCGTTTGCAGATTGACAATACCACAGTGTTGGCCTAGATTAACCATATGGGCAGGATAAAATCGATATCATGTGATAATTTGGTCAACACAATCTGGCAATGGTGTGTTGACAAACATATTTGGCTATCAGCAACTTACCTACCAGGTAAGCTAAATACAGTGGCAGACACCAGGTCACGCAAGTTCAATTATAACACCGAATGGATGTTAAACCCCAAAGTATTTGCTGAAATTACAAAGCAATATGGAACATTGTACCCACCTGACCCCCGTTTATGTGTCATGACTCACCTACTACTATATATCAACACAACCAAAGATTCCCGAGGCGAGAGAAAAGTCACTATGGGTCAGCCACAAAAAGCCACATGGCCGGGTGTCAAGTCAAACCATCTCTAGATGACTCAAACAGGTATTGGGAGCTGCTGGAGTGGATACTGATATTTACATATCTCACTCCACCAGGGCAGCATCCACATCGGCGGCTAACAGAATGGACGTGCCATTGGACCACATCCTGGTAACAGCGGGGTGGTCCATGGAAAGAAATTTTCAAACATTCTACAACAAGCCATTAGTAAAACCTGTTTCATTTGCAGAGAATTTTAGACTCTGCAAATATATAATTTAAGCCCGGGGGAGCATTATGTTCTATGTTATTGTTTCAAATAAATACCATTATTGTTTTATAAACAGATTCATGTTTGATTACGATAACATACTTCCTCCCTTGGATGACTTCGGCAGTGAGAGAAGCATGGACTGTTACACGGTTTGAAATCACAGTGCTTTAAAATCTTCATGTAGTCACTCACGTGACTCCAAAGTAAAATAGTGAGATTAAACAAGAACTTACCAGTTTGAAGTTTGATCATTATTGTATGAGGAGTTACGATGAGGGATTACGTGCCCTCCGCTCCCACCCTCAATTATAGAGATCTTAGTTCTCCTTATCTTTACTATGTTTATTTCAATTATTGTGTTGTTTCTGTGATTCCACACTGCTGCTTTGAAATATTACGCGCATGCGTGCTGGCGAGGTCTTCAAGTAATCCCTCATCGTAACTCCTCATAAAATAAAGATCAAACTTCAAACTGGTAATTTCTCGTTTAATCTCACTATTATGTTGGCTGCTTTCCCAAAGCAGCATGAGATATAGTTAACATTGAGGGAGATGGGGTGGGGCAGGTTGGTTTGTGTGATGGATGGGATGCGTTCACAATTCCCTGATATTTCTTGTGGTCTTAGGCAAAGTGGTTCCCAAACCAAGGTATAATGGATCCAGATAGGTCACATCTGTGGAAATTGTTATGTGTCATTGGAGACATGCCAAATTTCCTTAGCCTACTAAGGAGGTAGACAATTTGGTGTGTTATGGATTATGTTATCTGTTTTTTTTTTTTTAACTGTCTTGATCTTGTTTCCTTTGCAAGGTGATCCAGCTGCTGAGGAGTGGTCTCAGTGGAGTGTGTGCTCACTGACATGTGGCATGGGATGGCAGGTGCGAACAAGATCTTGTGTAGCCTCTCCATACGGGACACTGTGCAGCGGTCCACTAAGGGAAACACGAACATGCAATAATACAGCAACATGTCCAGGTAGTTTTATTGTCTTAAAGAGGGAACTGCAGATGCTGGAGAATCGAAGGTTACACAGAAAAGCTGGAGAAACTCAGCGGGTGCAGTCTGAAGAAGGGTTTCGGCCCGAAACGTTGCCTATTTCCTTCGCTCCATAGATGCTGCTGCACCCGCTGAGTTTCTCCAGCTTTTCTGTGTAACCTAGTTTTATTGTCTGGTTGAATCTTATGCCATGGGATTGATTGCTGTGCATAAAGCTAATTAACTGAATTATTAAATCAACAGATAAGGCTAGAAATTGCTCAGAGCGATAAAGCAAATAATTATTTATCATGCATGTATAATGTTATGCTGCTCTCTTAAAACAATTTAGAGTTAATTGAATATATGAATAAAATGAATATATGTTTGGAATTTTGGAAAATATTGGTGTAGGAATTGTCCTTTACAGGCTATCCCTGGGCTACAAAAACCTGACCTCTGGACACCTGTACATGTGAATGAGTTCCCATGATATTATTAAATTCAAAACTCCGACAGTATGCCTATTCCTACGAATGGCAGAATTAGTCTCCATTTTCTCTCTTCACATTCAGTAAATGTTCTTTCTCATGAATCTTATGTGCTTTTGCCATATTGAGTGATTTTTGTATTTTTCCAATTTATGGACTAAATCAATGAAATCCTGCAAAAACCAGAACCCTTTTGTAACAGAGCCTGCATGCTTCCTTGCTTCTGCTATTGATAATGTTATCGTTTGAAAGTGGGTGATGTTCAGTGCTTCTTTAAAGCAACTAAAAATAATGTTAAAACAAACCTTTGTGGCTTGTGTGATACATGTCAATCACAGTGATTGAAATGGCTGTGAACCCCTTACATCTGCTAATTTACTCTGTCCAGGCTTTCAGAAAAACCTTTCATGTCAGATTAGGAAATGGGAAGATCTAGATATTATTTTACACACTTTGCTGAAAGCAAGTGTTCAGATGCAGCAAGCAGCTGGAAGGCAAATGGTATGTGTAGGAAGGAACTGCAGATGTTGATTCACACCAAAGATAGTCATAAAATGCTGGAGTAATGCTGCGGGACAAGCAGCATCTCTTGAGAGGAAGGGGTGCCATTTCAGGTCAAGACCCCCCCCCAACCATCACCCATTCTTCTCTCCAGAGATGCAGCCAGACCTACTGCATTTTGGGTCTATTTTCAAGGCAAATGGTATATTGGGGTTCAATTCAAGGGGCACTAAGCACTGGAGCAAGGGCCTTGGTGAGATTCCATATGATTATACAGCGTGGAAACAAACCATGTGGCTCACCATGACCAGTGGGGCATCCATCCATCTTCCAGCATTTGGTACATCGCCTCCTATACTGATGCGATTTAAGTGTTCTTCCACGTATAAATGCTGTCATCAACTCTGCTTCCAATGCTCTCTCTAGCAGTGCCTTCCAGGTACTCACCACCTCGCTGAGTGAAAAAGATACCCTTCATACTCCTTTTAACTGTCTAACCTGTAAATCTAAATCCACGTTCTCTAACTATTTATTTATTTTATTTTATTTATTATTTATTTCGAACAGAATAAAAGAATAAAAAGCAAGTGTGAAACAACATACAAAAAACAAAACAAAAATATTTATAAAGTGTCATAAACAATATCTATAAATAAATGAAATCATATGTGTCCGAAAAGAAGCAGAAAGAAGCCAAAGCTTATTAATTCCCACCCCTTATTCAACTGCTTGTAATCTATATTACTAAATCTCTGATCTTGACAGCTTTTGGCCCACTGTGCTGCGATTTCCGACAGAACGCCGCCACCTACAGCAGTCATTTTTGGCCAGCTCACTCAGAGCCCCTTAGGGGTGCGGAGAATTATTCCCATCGATGACAAATCAGAGAGATATTAATGTTTTTTAAAAATTCACCATTCCCTCTGCTGCCCCTGCTAGAGGGAAGGGGAGGGACTATAAAACCAGGAAGTGGTGTGCCTCACTTAGTCTCTGCAAGATGGATGAAGCCAAGGGTCACGTCTCTCTGAGCTCTGAATAACACTAAACAAATGTCTACACAACTGTGAGTACCCTTAATGTGGTTTGAAAATGAAAATATGTTTTTTTTGAAGTAAAAAGGCAATGCCTGCAAATAGTTGTTTGGGTGCTTTGGCTTGAAGTTGAAAGGCACCACTTACTGCAAATGGTGGCTTGGGAGCTTTGGCGAAGTTGAAAGGCACTCATTACTGAAAATGGTGATTTGGGTATTTTGGCTTGAAATTGAAAAGCACTACTTACTGCAAATGATGGCTTGGGTGCTTTGGCTTGAAGTTGAATTGCACTATTTACTGCAAATGGTGGCTTGGGAGCTTTGGCTTGAAGTTTAAAAAAATCACCATTCTCTCTGCTGCACCTGCTGCAGGGAGGGGGAGGGGGAGGGACTATAAAACCAGGAAGTGGTGTGCCTCACTCACTCTCTGCAAGATGGATGAAGCCAAGGGTCACGTCTCTATGAGCTCTGAATAACACTGAACAAATGTCTACACAACTGTGAGTACCCTTAATGTGGTTTGAAAATGAAAATATGGTTTGTTTGAAGTAAAAGGCACTACCTGCAAATGGTTGTTTGGGTGCTTTGGCTTGAAGTTGAAAGGCACTAATTACTGCAACTGGTGGCGGGTGATTTGGCTTGAAGTTGAAAGGCACTAATTACTGCAAATGGTGGCGGGTGATCTGGCTTGAAGTTGAAAGGCACTTCTTACTGCAAATGGTGGCTTGGGTGCTTTGGCTTGAAGTTGAAAGGCACTACTTACTGCAAATGGTGGCATGAAGTTGAAAGGCACTACTTACTGCAAATGGTGGCTTGGGAGCTTTGGCTTGAAGTTAAAAAAAATCACCATTCTCTCTGCTGCACCTGCTGGAGGGAGGGAGAGTGACTATAAAACCACGATGTGGTGTGCTTCACTCTCTGCAAGATGGATGAAGCCAAGGGTCACGTCTCTATGAGCTCTGAATAACACTGAACAAATGTCTACACAATTGTGAGTACCCTTAATGTGGTTTGAAAATGAAAATATGGTTTGTTTGAAGTAAAAGGTACTGCCTGCAAATGGTTGTTTGGGTGCTTTGGCTTGAAGTTGAAAGGCACTACTTACTACACATGGTGGGTTGGGTGCTTTGGCTTGAAGTTGAAAGGCACTAATTACTGCAACTGGTGGCGGGTGATTTGGCTTGAAGTTGAAAGGCATTAATTTCTGCAAATGGTGGCGGGTGATTTGGCTTGAAGTTGAAAGGCACTTCTTACTGCAAATGGTGGCTTGGGTGCTTTAGCTTGAAGTTGAAATGCACTACTTAATCCAAATGGCGGCTTGGGTGTTTTGGCTTGAAGTTGAAAGGCACTACTTACTGCAAATGGTGGCTTGGGTGCTTTGGCTTGAAGTTGAAAGTCACTACTTACTACAAATGCAGAGAATTCTTCCCATCAATGAAAAATAAAAGTGTTATTAGTGTTTTAAAAATGTTGAGAAACTCTCTCCTGTCAATCACGCCCTGAAAGCCACACCTTTTCCGGTGGGAGGGTGAGCGGTTATAAAACACGGAAGTGTGGGTGTGGCTCAATCTCTGCATGATGGGGGAGGGAGAGGTCATGATTGTCTGAGCTGTGAATCAACTGAACACACTGAATATCTACTGAACTGATAGTTTGGTGTTTTGTTTGGCTTTATGGTGGTTTCACCCTGCATGAAATGGTATGAAGCTGCATTTGAATTTGGTGGCCTTCGACCCTGCTTGAAGTGGAATGAAACTGCACTTGAATTTGGCGGCCTTGAATCCTGCTTGAAGTGGTTTGAAACTGCACTGAATTTGGTGGCCTTCCACCCTGCTGAAAGTGGTATGAAACTGCACTTGAATTTGGTGGCCATGGATCCAGCTTGAAGTGGTATGAAACTGCACTTGAATTTGGTGGCCTTGCACCCTGCTTGAAATGGTAGGAACATGGATTTGAATTTGGTGGCCTTGCACCCTGCTTGAAATGGAATTTCAAAGAAGTCATGAGTCAACTGCCAGCCCAACAGCCGTGAGTTAGCTGCCAGCAGATCAGGTTTGAGGGACTGAGCTGCCACCCCAAGAACCCATACCAGCACTCCAGAAAGACCCCCCCCACCCCCCGCACTGGCCACCAATATTGGAATTGGTGGAGAGGTGGAATATTGCGTCGGGGGACCAGCCCTCCCGTGTGAACATGGGATCCAACGGGTCCCACTTCGTCTAGTTATCATACAAATTTAGCAGCTATATGTACACCATATGTACACCAGCCACTATATGTACACCAAATTATTTACATTTAAACACTAATCAAATATTTACATATTCACCTATGAGAAAGGGAAAATGTTCCTGCAGTCTACCCTACCGATGCCCCTCATAATTGTATTTATTTCAACCATGTCTCCTCTTAATCTCCTCCACTTCAAAGAATACAGATCTAAACTCTCCAATCTGTCCCTATAACTGAAATGCTCCATCTCAGCCAAGATCTTGGTGTATCTCCACAGCACCCTTTCTAGCATCATTATATGCTTCCTTTCACAGGCACTGCCTCACCTGCTGAATTTCCCCAACTGTGCTCCTTTGTTTTGCTATCACTATTCTTTTCCCTGAATTTCATCGCTTCCATAACTTCTTCCATGGTAAGTGCATCTGAGAAGTATTAATTAATTACCTCACACTTCTCGTGTGGCCGCAGGGTAGATGACCATATTAATACTTGAGGGGCCCTGATCCCTCCCAGTTACCTCTGTGCTCTTTATATACTTAAAGAATCCCTATCCAATCTTTCCCCACAACAAACATCCTTCAGTACAGGCGATATCCTGGTGAATCTCATCTGCACTTTTTCCGTTGTAGTCTCATCCTTTAGATAATGTGGTGACCAGAACTACTTAGAGTGCTCCAACGTGGCCAAGCCAGTCGTATGTAATTTTTCAATATAACATCCCAACTCTTATGTTATTTTTCTCTAACCTATGAAGGCAAATGTGCCATATGCCTTCTTCACCACCCGATGCACCTGTGTTGTCACTTTCAGGGAACTATAGATTTGGACCTCAAAATGTCTCTGTTCTTTAACATTCCTTATTTCCGTAATAGTTTCTGAATATGCCCTACTCATTTGATTCCTTAAAATCAATAATCTTGGAGTGTAATTCAATTTGCAATGATTTGCCTACCTTTTCAACTTACAGGTATCTATATCCTGCTATCGCCTCAGACAACCTTCCTTGCTATCCACAACATCTTTGTACCATTATTACTCCTATGTTCATATCCAAATTGTCAATATTTATCATAAACAGCAAAGATCCCTGCATTGATTGCAGTCGTACATCATCCATGACAGACATTCTATGTCATCTTACTTGCAAAAGATATTTTGTGAGCAAAAAACAAATGGTTGGTGAGACTCAGCAGGTCAGACAGCATCTGGGGAGGTGGATAAATCGTCATTGTTTTGGGTTGAGATTTTGCATTTTGGATGCATCATCTTGGACACATTTAACAAATGTTGCCCCTTAACATAGAAACATAGAAATTAGGTGCAGGAGTAGGCCATTCGGCCCTTCGAGCCTGCACCGCCATTCAATATGATCATGGCTGATCATCCAACTCGGTATCCCGTACCTGCCTTCTCTCCTTACCCCCTGATCCCCTTAGCCACAAGGGCCACATCTAACTCCCTCTTAAATATAGCCAATGAACTGGCCTCAACTACCCTCTGTGGCAGAGAGTTCCAGAGATTCACCACTCTCTGTGTTAACCATGACACTCAGCTGGATGTTTATATTCTTTAATGTGTAATTTAATTTATATATATAGCAAAATCAAAAGGCAGTCTCTTATTTGGAAAGTTATATTCTCCCACTGGAATCCTATTACTTTTACAGTTTCTGCGATTTGCTTACAAATCTATTTCCCTCAATCCCGGCAATCAACGGCCTCTTTCTTAATCCTACGTTTTTCCAGTTGTCATCCGGCCTAGCCTCTCTACATACTGCTGCAGTGCTCTCCATCATCAACATTGCCATTCCCCCTCCGCTTTTGCATTCCGTCTGTCACACCTGAAACTAAAATACCACAGATCAGAAAGCTGCGAGTCCTACCCTTCACTCAACCACATTTCTGTGATTATAACATCATAATTCCATGTGCTGATCCATACTCTAAGTCTAAGCTTTCTCACTAACCCGTAAGACTCCTTGCATTAAAGGTCAATGCAGTTCAGCAAGCCAGCCCGTACATGCTACCTAACCTGCCTCTGTCTGCTCTACTAACTGAATGCACTGATTTATCCTCTGCATTTCGATCAATCTCTTCACCTATCAAATTGTAACTGAGGTCCCAACCTACCCTCTGCCAAATTAGTTTAAACCCTCCTGATGAGCATAAGAACACTTCCCTGCAAGATATTGGTCCCCTTACAATTTTAATTAATCCTGTCCTTCATGTACAGATCTCAAATATGCCAAAAACAATCCCTCCAGCTTTAGAATGTTCTAGATCTGATTTACCACATACCTGACTCTGACACCAGGGAGGCAACAGACCATTCTGAAGTCTTGCTCTCGGCCACAGAATTGCCCATCTGTTTCGCTCACTAATAAGGCTCCTTCACGAGCAAGCACTCGCCTTGACTTTTCCATCCCCTGCGATGCATCAGAGTCAATCGTGCTGCCACAAACTCACCCTTCACAGTATTGTAAACGGAGAAACAAGGAACTGCAGAATCTTGAGAAAAACATGAACTGCTAGAGTAATTCAGCAAGTTAGGCAACATTTGAGGAGGATATGGACGGGCAACGTTTTGGGGAGGGACCTTAAACACTGTAGTTGTTGAGAGGGGAATGACCAAAAGGTCTCCTTAATGGCTTTTCTGCACTTACTGCCCTTCTGAGTAGTCACCCGCCTCATCTCTTCCCTTACCTGAGGCATGACTAACTGGATAAACATATTATCTGCAACATTTTCTGCATCCCAGATATTCCAAGTGAGTCCAACCACAGCTCTTGCAGGTGGAACAACTGCAGTCCTGTGTTTCATTCTTCAGGCCCATTCCTTTCTACTAGAATAGAGAGACAAGAAAAAAACACTTTTGTCTCCTGACTTTGCTTTACTTGTTTAAAATGTATTATATCCATCCCATTTTCCGGTTTTGATACAGCAATACAGTCATGAGATGTTAACCATTTTTCACGGGAGTTGTTACTTGAGTATTTTTGATTATATTTCTAATATTTAACATTGCAGTATTTTGCTTTCTGAACTTTATTTTGCATTTTCTAAAAAAGATGGTTGAGACAATAATATCTATCGTCATTTTATGTAACATGCTGCTCTGTAGTGGTTATAATACAGTACATTCTATTGAACTGATTTTTAATCAATGGATGGCAAATGAAGAACAGGTTTTTAATATCCCAGCAAAATTTACCATTTAGGAATTTAGAGGCTTGAATTACATTACAAAATCTAAACCAATAATTAAAAAATAAATGTTGAATGGTGTATATAGATGATCTGCAACTGTGATTCCAATCATCACATTACAAATTATAGTCAATAGTCAGATTTATTCGTCACATACACAATGAAGTGCAATGAAATGAACTTGCCGGCAGCGGTACAATAAAAAGGAACACACAATAAAAATTTAACACAAAACCATTCATCACTGTGGTGGAAGGTACAAAGTTCAGTCAGTCCTCCTCCGTTTTTCCCCGTGGTCGGGACCCGAACCTCCGCAGTCTCCGCTGCGGACGGCCAGATGTACAGGCCCTCTCGTCTGGAAGGTAAAACCCCTGTCCCACGGTACGAGTTCATTCCAAGAGTTCTCCCGCACTCAGAGATTTACGGTGATGGCCACTCATTGGTACTCGGGGCTCTCGTGGACATTTTTCATCATGTTGAAAAATCTTCACGATTCTTTCCGTGCTTACCTGCCGTTAGCGAGTCTTCCCAAGTACCTGCCGTTAGCGCTAAGATATGTCACCGAGCTCCGATGTGCCCGCTACGTTCATTCTCCATGCTTACCACGATTTTTTAATAACTCGGGAGAGCTCTTGGAATGAACTCATACCGTGGGACGGGTCTTTTAATCCCGAATCGGTGCTTCCCTACCGGAGACCGCGCAGCGGTCGAAGATCTAAGTCCCCGCCGCGCCACAGCTAGAAACACTACAGACCGTAGTTTCAAGATGTTGTAGGCCACAGGCCGGCGGTCGGAGCTCTCCTCCTCCGGGGTCCCCATTGAGGGATTTCAGGCTCCGCAGACCGCGGCTTCAGGATGTAAGTCGGCGGGCCAGCGATTATTACTAATTTTGTTAACTGAAAAATATGACAGCGACTCTATTTCTCAATAACTCCATGATAAATAAAAGTTGCTCTGGGAAATTAGCCACTTGATTAGCTGAACTTTTCTGTTAGTTTATATTTAATATTGTTTATACTTTATCCTAATGAAGTGCAGAGGTGTTCTCTTTATGAACTCTCACAATAATGGTGGTAACCATGGCACTCAGCTGGATGTTTATATTATTTAATGTGTAATTTAATTACAATATTTAGCAAAATCAAACAGGCAGCCGCACCCAATTGGCTGAATAGGATTCAGTAGTAGACTCACCGGAGACCAAATTGAACAATATCCTGCCCCACCATCAAAGGTTGCCCGGTACATGTATGATGTAGGCAACATAGGAACCGAGTTCTCCCTGTTCATCGCCATGATTGCTGCACTCATTCAGCAAGAACTCTACTGTTTAATGTCAGCATTCACGTTTCGCAGGGCGAATATTATTGACGTGAGTTTCACACAGAACCAGGCTGAACCATTTAAAGGGAAGATATGTTGTGGCTGAATCATTCAGAATATTAATCACTGATGTTCTACCAAAAAGGCTGACGTTGTTAGGGAATGTTCATTTGTATACTGTATACTGTATCAATGGCAGAAGTGGAGAAGAGAAGATAATGTTCTGTGACCCATGAGGTTGGGATGTGGGGGGCATGAAGCATTTCAAAAAAAAATAATAAGAGTTAGGCACAGGGGCAAATACCATGAATGCAGATTCAAGCCTCAAAATATTTAATGACTTCCCAAGTGTGTTCTGGGACAGCGAATGCATCTTAAAATACCATACTTTACTAATTGCACCATTAGCCCTCACTGTAATTCAGTTCACTGCTATGATTGTTATCTATTAACAATGGCTTTCTAACTGGCTACGTACACCAAATGTCCATATACTTCACTGCGCCCTGTCATACTTTGCAAGTAACATACCCCTATCTCACAGCTTATGCACACTGTCAGCAAATCATCCATGACAGTTTAATCACCAAAGCATATAATGCCACCTTGCTATCATAGTTCATCTCACTTCAAAGAGGATGTGGTGCTTAATTGGATGCTCCAGGAATGAACCAGTGGAGAGATGTGTCTGAATATTCTAAATTATAAAAGATATAATGCTTGTAGGATGCTGATACATAAGCAGCAGACAGTGGTGAGGCAGAACTAATTAAGAATTCTGGTCTGTAATTCTCTTTACATCCCACTTCTCCTCATCCCATGACCTTCAAGACTTACTTTTCCAATCAGCAGTTTATATATACCACTTACTGTTGCCACCTCCCCTTACAGCGATATTCTTTTGTTATTTTTAGATAACGAAAAATTGATCACAATGGAATAAGATTTGGATAATGCAAACATGCTCAGTCCAGATCTTAGTGGGAAGACTTGTTGTGGGAAACTTCATAAGATAGGGGAAGAATTAGGCCATTCGGACCGTCGAGTCTACACTGCCATTCAATCATGGCTGATCGATCTTTCCCATTCAATCCCATTCCCCTGCCTTCTACCCATAACTACTAACATTCTTACTAATCACGAATCTGTCAATCTCTGCTTTAAAAATACCGAATGACATGGCCTTCACAGCCGCTTGTGGCAATGAATTCCACAGGTTCACCTTGGCAAAATAAATTCCTCCTCATCTTCTTTCTAAAGTCAGGGGGTAGAAATTTGTGGAGTTGCTATTAAGGAGAAGGTGACTGAGAAGCTGAAAGGTCTGAAACATAGAAACATAGAAATTAGGTGCAGGAGTAGGCCATTCAGCCCTTCGAGCCTGAAGGTAGTGGATGTCACCTGGACCAGATGGACTACAACCCAGGTTTCTGAAAGAGGTAGCTTTCGAGACTGGCAGCATTAGTAGGGATCTTTCACAAATCTCTCTAGTCAGGAGTGGTCCCAGAGGACTGGAAATTGCAAATGTTACTCTACTGTTCTAGAAGAGAGGGAGGCAATGGAGGAGGGTGAACTATAGGCTGGTTAGCTTGACATCTGTGGTTGGTAATATTTTGGAGCTATTTTTAAAGATGTGGTTTCCGAGTACAAGAGATTCAAGATTCAAGATTCAATTTAATTGTCATTTGGACCCTTTGAGGTCCAAACGAAATGCCGTTTCTGCAGCCATACATTACAAACAAATAGACCCAAGACACAACATAATTTACATAAACATCCATCACATCGCTGTGATGGAAGGCCCAAAAAAACTTATCTCTCCACTGCACTCTCCCCCCCCCCCCCCCCCCCCCCGATGTCAGAGTCAAAGTCAAAGCCCCCGGTTGGCGATGGCGATTGTCCCGCGGCTATTAAAGCCACGCTGGGTGGTGCGAGGTTGCACACCGGGTCTTGGTGTTAGAGCCCCCGGCGTGCGCTCGCAGAGTCCCGCGGCCATTCCAAGCCGCACGGGGCGGTGATGTAAGGTCCCGCTCCAGGAGCTCTTCGACCCCGCAACTCGGGCGGGAGAAGTCGCCGTTGCGAGAGCCCTGAAAAGCGGTCTCCCTCCAGGGACCCGCGGGCTCCCGGTGCCGCCGTCCACCAGACCCGCAGTTGCAGCCTCCGAATCTCCGGAGGTCGGTGGATGCAGCAGCAGCAGCAGCGCTCCTCCACCGCTCCACCCGCTCCGGACTCGGCCAGCTCCGCGACGGTGACGGTGAGTCGTCGGCACCAGAGTCCCCGGTCTTCTCCTGTTGGAGGCCGCTCCTCGTTGCAGCCCCAACGATAACGGAGACCCGACAAGAAAAGGTCGGGTCTCCCGTGCAGGGAGAGATTTAAAAGTTACCCCCTCCCTCCCTACCCCCCCACACACACACCCCAACAAAAAATAACAAAAACTACACAGAAACATAGACAAAAAATAATAAAAACGCGGACGGGCTGCAGAGGCCGCTGCTGACGAGAGTCGCGCCGCCTACCGGATAGGTACTTATAGGTACATGATAAATTATGCCAAAGTTAGCATGGCTTGGTAAAGGGGAAATCTTGCCTGACAAATCTGTTGGAACTCTTTGAAGAAGTAAAAAGCAAGATAGACAAAGGAGAGCCACTGGATGCTGTTTTCTTGGATTTTCAGAAGGCTTTGCTAAGGTGTCACAAGTGAGGCTGTCAATAGACAATAGGTGCAGGAGTAGGCCATTCGGCCCTTCAAGCCAGCACTGCCTTTCATTGTGATCATGGCTGATCATCCACGATCAGTACCCCGTTCCTGTCTTCTCCCCATATCCCTTGATTCCGCTAAGAAAGATGAGAGCACATGGTATTAGAAGGAAGACAGTAGCATGTATAGATGGTATCCTGGAAAGCCTGCTATTTTCGTTACTGCATGAGATGTGTTTGTCACTTTAAACTTCAGACGTTAGAGATACGGCGTGGAAACAGGCAACTTCAGCCTACCGAATCCACCCTGACTAGCAATCACCCTTTACACTGACACTATCCTACACACTAGAGACAATATTTTACAAACATTTAAAATCCAATTAACCTACAACCTTGGACATCTTTGGAGTGTGGGAGGAAACCGGAGCACCCGGAGAAAACCCATGTGGTCACAGGGAGAGCTTGCAGACAGCGCCCGTAGTCGGGTCTATGGCGCTATAAGGCAGAAACTCTACTGCTGGCAAAACTATGTATTACCCCCCCTAACTACCTTTGAAAACACAATGGTAATCTCCCCACTTGAACTGCTGCTCTGCTTTCAGTGAAATTGAATAGGCGACTTTTTAGGCGATTGCAGGAGACTATGCAGTCACCATATGGTCGCCACATGTTGCCGGGGGGTCGCCAATGGTCGTGAGGAGTTCTCGCATTCTGGGAACGAATCGCGGCCTCATTATGGTCACCGTGAATGTTGAAAAATTAGCAGCGACTAGAATGAAACTGCCGTGGAGAGTAGCGAGAATTCTCGAGCCGTAGGTGGGTCGCCAGGAGGTCCTAATTAGTTGCCAGGAGGTGAAAGGTTCTCAGAGGTTGTATCTGGTGCTGACCGGTGAATTTCATTGGCTCATTGGGAAAAAAAAGTTAAGTAGTAGTTTTCAGAACCAAGGATAACTGACTGGTAATGTTAAATGCCTGCCGAGATTCACAGCCGTGTATCTCTGGCTTCTTAAAAGTTGTCTGCACTCCTTTTCAACTCTCCACCCCTCTTTTAAAGGACTTACCGTACACTTCGGCCATCTTTTTACAACGCCAACCTTCCTGTTCATCGTAATGTGGTGTGTGTCTGTTTCATCGTGGTGTGTGCATGTTTCACCTTGGCTTTGCACCGTGTGAATTTTTTAGACAACGCTCCCCTTGCTTGCCCTGTCCCCACCTGCATAACGGGCTGGTGAAGGAAGCGATGTGTTTGTGTGTGTGCGTGTGTGCGTTCCACTCTGACAGTCACCGTTCCAGTTGCCGGTTTTTCAGGTGACTGCCGGCAACTTGACAGTCGCCGGCAGTCCGCTGAAAAATCGCCTAAGTGGGACAGGCCCATTAGCAATGATGAAGGAGTAGCAATATATTGCTATGGCAGAATGAACTTGGAGGGCAACCTGCAATGGTGGCTGCAAGTGCTTGAAATCATTGTCCCTCTCAATGGCAGAGGATGCAGACTGCAGAGGTTCTATTCGTGTAGATAAATGAGTGACCACTGTGCATTTTGTAGATGTTATACTGTACGTTAAAAAAATTGGTATATGTTATATTGGTTAGTAGCACTCTAAGAATTATAACATATAGAGTCATGGAATCATATAACACTGACACAGGCCGACCTGCAATGTGACTTTTAGTGAACTACATATGTGTACACTTGGATCCCTCTATTCTACAACAGTTTCTAGGGCCCTACCATACACTGTGAAGTTCCTGCCTTCCCCAAATGCTATACCTCACACTGTTCTGAATTAAACTCCATCTGCCGTTTCTCGGTTCACTTGCCCAGCTGATCCAGATCCTGTTGTAATTCTTGATAATCATCTTTGCTGTCTACGATACCACCTATTTTCGTGTCATCTGCAAACTTACTAATCGTGCCTCCTACATTTCCATTCACATCATAGATGACTAACAGCAATTATTTCAGCACTAATCCCTGAGGCACACCACCGATCACAGGCCTCAAGTCTGAAAAACAATCTTCCACCATCACTCTCTATTTCATAGCTCAAGTCTAAGAGCTAGAGTAGGGGCGCTGCACTGGCAGCAGCCTCTTCCTACAGCCTGTTTGTCCCTTCAATCTTTTATTTTATTTTTAGTTAGTCTAAAGTTTGTTTTAGGGGGAAACCTTAACTTTTCTATGTGAAAACCTCTGATTTTCAAAATGCATATACATCTTATCATTCAGAATCCTCTCCAGTAACTTTCCTACCACAGATGTTAAGTCTATAGTTCCCAGGTTTTTTTTTCAGCACTTCTTAAATTCGCCAAATCATTAGCCACACTCCAGTCTTCTGGCACTTCACCCATGTCTAACGATGATTTGGATTTCTCACGCAGGCCCACTGCAATTTCTTCTTTTGCTTCCCAAATTGACGTTGGATATATCTGATCAGTGGGAAATTTATCTACCTTCATATGTTTTAGGAAATCTAACACTTCTTTTGATTGTAATACACTCAATTCAACTGGTGGATAAGTCACCTGAACCAGATGGACTACAGTTTAAGAATAAGGGGTAGGCCATTTAAAATTGAGATGAGGAAAAACTTTTTCACCCAGGGAGTTGTAAATTTGTGGAATTTTCTGCCTCAGAGGGCAGTGGAGGCCAATTCACTGGATGCATTCAAAAGAGAGTTAGATAGGGGCTAGCGGAATTGTCACATACTACTTTATTGTCAGATACCTAGGTACAGTGAAATTCTTTGTTTTTGCATACAATCCGGTAAAATAATACAGCAGAATTCAACTGAGCAATACACTAGCTCACTGTACTACACTGACGTCAAGACTGCACATTAAGATCCCTAGTGTCCATGTAGTTCTGTGTGGTAAAAGCTGATGAGAAATATTCATTAAGGACCACAGACATCTCTCGCGGCTCATGGATGCGGTTTGGTTTCTGAGGGGCCCTATTCTCTCTCTCATAATTTTTTGGCATTTAATATGCATAAAAAATCTTAGGATTCTTCTTAATTTTATCTGATAGAGTAATCTCATTTTTGCTCTCCTATTTTCTCTTGAAGCGTAGCTGGAGAGAAAAGATACCACTCCAGGGATACATGATCCCATCTGCCAATTCCTGACCCATGACTCCTCTTTCCTAATCAGAACTTCAATTCCTTTCATCATCCAAGGTTCCTTATTCCTACCTGCCTTGCCCTTCAAGGGCCTGTCCCACTTTGGCGACTTTTTAGGTGAGTGCAGGAGACTTTGCGCTCGTCTTACGATCGCCACATGTTCGCTGGTGGTCTCTGGTGAGTCTCTTTCATGGTCGCGAGGAGTTCCCGCATTCTGGGAACTAGTCGCGGCCCTACGTATGGTCGCCACAAATTTTTCAACATATTGGTCACCATGGAGAAAATCGATAATCCTGTAGTCGTAGGTTCAGTTGTAGTGGGGTCGCCATGTAGTTATGGGTAGTCGAGGTAGTCGTAGGTAGTTTTAGTTAATCGCCTTTGGTGACCGGGCATTTTCATTGGCTCATTGCGGAAAAAAAACGTAAGCACGAGTTTTCAGAACCAAGGATAACCGACCGGTAATGTTAAATGCCTGCCGAACTTCACAGCTGTGTATCTCTGGTTTATTAAAAGTTGTCTGGCTTCTTAAAAGTGTCTCCACTCCTTCTCCCCCTTTCTCCCCTCCCTCACCCCCCTTCACCCCCCTTCTTCCCTCCCCCCACTTTTAAAGAACTTACCGTACATTGTGCTAGCCGTCTTAACCTTCCTGTTCATCGGGGTGTGTGTCTGCATCACCTTGGCTTTGCACCGTGTGAATTTCAGACAGCGCTCCCCTGCTTTCCCTGGCCCCCGCCTTTGTGATGTGTTTGTGTGTGTGTATGTTCCACTCTGACAGTCACCGTTCCATTTCCTGGTTTTTCAGGCGAGTGCCATGAACTTGACAGTCGCCGGCAGTCTGCTGCAAAATCGCCTGTGGGACAGGCCCTTCACTCTCACAGGAACTAGCTGTTCAACATTATTTAATATAATATTTGCCATAGTGTCTCTGTAATGAATGCCATAGTATGAAAATTACTATGTTAATACTGTAATGTTTTATGTAATAAAGTGTTTGAATTATTGACTACTATTCAGTATCTTAGAGGGAGATCACTGCTAAGACATGCAAAAATAGAGTTTATGAAGTTTATGAGTTATGCCTGATTCAGAATTTTGAATGCAAGCAAGAATATTTCCAGTTGACTTGTGAGCTGCGCGATTCAATTGGGATAGTACACATGCTGTCACGACTAGCAAGCTTTTATTTAAAGAAGTTACTTTGTTATTAGGTTAAATTAGTGACTGCTTTTCCAGATTCTTAGAGAGATTGACACAGTAAATCTTTAAACTAAAGTGCTTCAATGGTGCAGAGAATTAATATTAAGGGTATTGAATCAGATGTCAATCTAGTAGGCATCCTTGTATTAGATAATGTCAAACCACTTGAGTTTTATTGAAGCTACATCCGTTCAGCAGTGGAGAACTTTCCTTCATGTTTCGGATATGGTAGAATCTTGCGCTGGCCACAACGTGCTGAAGTAATTGGGCAGCAACAGTGGAGGATACCTTTTTGTCATCCTTGCCCTTAATGTCAGTAGGTCCAAGGAGCTGATTGTTGACTTTAGAAGAGGGAGGCTGAGGACCAATGAGCCTGTTTTCATCGAGAAATCAGCGGTGGATAGTCAACAATTTAAAATTCCCAGGCATGCATATCTCTGAAGATCTGTCCTGGACTCAGCACATTAAATCAATCATAAAGAAAGCCCATCAACACCTCTACTTCCTTAGAAGAGGAGATTCGATATATCGCCAAATTTAACTTCTACAGGTGCACCATAGAGTGCATATTGACTAGGTGCATCATGGCCTGGTTTGATCACTGCGTAATGAAGGAGATTCCATACTCAAATATGGGTACTGACCTCCCACCATTGAAGAGATCTATAGGAGGTGCTGTCTCAAAAAGGCAACCAGCATCATCAAAACCCCACAACACCCGGGCCATGCTCACACTTCACTCCTGCCATCGGGTAGAAGGTACAGGAATCTAAAATCCATAACTTCCAGGTTCAAGAACAACTTCTTCCCAAAGACCAACAGGCTTTTGAAAATTACAAACACCAACTAAATTACAAACTACGAACAGTCTTGATTGCTCTTGGGACTCCGATCTTTTGTTTTGCACTAATATTGTTTTTTTAATGTTTATTGAACTTTCTTTTGTTTATTGTGTTATCTATAAATATTGTGTTTACCAACCTGTTATGGTGCTACAAGTAAGAATTTAATTGTTCAATTTTCGGTACATACAACAATTGAGTACTTTTGACTGATTTTATCATCCCTTTGTCTCCTTTTCATCGCTAGCCTTTGTACATGCATCTGCCAATCACCCCTCCCCCCCCACCTGTATCCACCAATGAATTGCCTCCAGTGATGTGCTAGGGCTGGGATGATTGCTGATAACACAGTGACATTCTTATGTCTAAGATATGACATCAAGCATAGAATATATTCCTCTTGATTCCTATGGACTTCAATCTTGTCTCACCCTTTGTCAACTTCTGCCTTCATGTTCAGTATTTAGTGCTTTGGTCCATGTTTGACAAAAACTATGATGAGCTCTCGGGCTAACTTGCTGTGGCTAAGCACTAACTCAACATGTCTGAGCGCATATTCGTGAGTCACTGCTGTTTGTTAGCATTGAGACAAACTATTTCCTCATGTTCTGAATGATTGAGAGTAGACAGATTGGTCTGTGATAGTTGAATTGGATTTAATCTTTTTGTGCACAGAGCATGCTTGGCCAGTATTCCATATTCTTGAGTAACTTTGCAGGAGACATGTCAGTACTACGGCTGAAACGTTGTTTGATCTAATTGTCTCTGATATATTCAGTGCTAGTGGCTAGTTTCTCAAGGAGTGAATGTAATTAGCTTAGACTAGCTTCTGTATTGGCCGGGATCTCATGAAGAAGCCAAATTGTCCCATTGGCTCTTCTGATTGAATATAATTGCGAATGATTGAACGTTGCCTTTGGCATTCACATGCTGCTCCCTTTCACCAATGAGGATCTTACAATTTCCACCTCCTGTTAGCAGTTTAATTGAGTGTCTATTCACACTTAATGTGGCAGCTCCGAAATGCTTTGAATGAGATCTGATGATTGTGGAATTACTTTGCTTTGTCCATTGCATATTGTTTTTACTGTTTAGTTTCATCAAGTTGGCTTAATCTTAGCTATGCATGTTAACAAACTCCTCAGAGTTGAACCTCTGGTTTGATTATGATTTTGTAATGGGAAGTTTGCTGATCTATGAGCTGACACAATATAGTGGAATACAATTTGAATATAGCACACAGTGCCTAATGGGTACCCAGTGTATCGCTGCCTGATTTGTCCTGATTCTGAGTTCATTTTGGCTGATGATGATGCCACAGAACAGAATGGAGATTGTCCTCAATGCAAACACAGAATGTGGTATCCATAATGACAGTGGCAGTGGTCACTCTTACCAACACTGCCATAGACACTTGCATTTTCAAAAGGCAGATAGACAAAGACAAGGTAGAGATGATTTATACTTAAAGTTGGTTTGCTTAGTGCAGACCTGATTTGATTACTGCATACTGGCAGCCATTCCTATATGGAAGTATTTCATCCAGGGTATCTTCTGTGCTTGCATACCCATTCCTCAGCATCCTGTCTACCTGTGTCCCATTTTCAGGGAGCTATGTACATGCATCCTAAGGTCTTTCTGGTTAACAACAATCCCAGAGCCTTGCTTTTTACTGTGTGTATGTAATTTCCCCAAATGTGTTACTTCGCACTTGTCTGAGTTAACTTATCCTCCAGATTTGCATATTGTCTGTGATGTTGGATTCAATGAGTGTGATTATTTCAGGTTGTTGCATGATTATTCTGTGTGGCAGCCTCACCGATATAGACACCAGTTGCCTGTTGGTTATGACAAAGACATTTCAAGGTTGATTGAACTTAGAACATTGGTACATCTGTATTCAGTTCTGAGGTTGATGCTGAGTGCTCAGAGTGATTTTATTATTTTTAATGATTTGTGTAATTTTAGGAAGTTTCAATAATGGAAAGTTTTGCTGTGGTATTTCAGAGTGCAGGAATACATTGTAGGTCTAGATTCAGATGTAGGCCTGATTGGGTAAGAGTGGCAGATTTCCTTCCTTTGGGCAGCAGTGAAGCAGATGGGATTTAGCAGTATTCTGGTGTAATTTAATGGTCACCATTAATGTGACTTGCTTTTATTTTTATTTACAAATAATTTAATTAAGTTTAAATTCTACAGCTGTTGGAGTTGGCTTGCTAGTCCAGGCCTCTGGCCTTCAATAACACTACAACACCTCATTGCCTATCACTCTCAAGAGGCGCTCGCATGAAGCCAGTTTAGTTTTAAGCGTACATTGATACTAATGTTTGGTCACATAAACAGTTTGTTGTCAACTTTGCTTCAATTCAGAGTTTCCATATCAAGCTTAACCATGACAAGGCAGATCCACTTCATTGCCTTCCATGTTTGGACACACTACAGTTGTTTTTGGCCCCCCACACAAGCTTTGTAAGCCAGAGGAAGTAGTTGAGGCAGGTACTAAAACAACATTTAAAAGACATTTGGACAGGCACATGGATAGGGATGGTTTAGAGGAACATGTGCCAAATTTGGGCAAGTGGGACTAGAGTAGATGGGCCATGTTGGTCCACATGGGCAAGAGACCGAAGGGCCTGTTTCGGTGCTGTATGACTCTATGACATAGCTATGCTCACCTTCATTGACCAAGACATTGAGTATGAGTTGGGCGTCATGCTACGGTTGCACAAATCATTAATTTGGCTGCAATTGGAGTATTGTGTGCATCTCTGGTCACCATGCTACAGGAAGGGATTGGATATCCAGAATAAAGTGAGAAGAAAATTCTAGGATTATCAAAATTTACTCATGCACTTAAAGAAATTGTAGAATTGTAAACTTGTAGAAATTGGTTCTTCTTCGTGCATATGGCGTGCACAGCCCAAAGGTAGGACAACTTGTTCTATTTGATCTTATTTGATTGTGCACACCGGGTTGATTGCATTCATCGAAATAGGGTGGACCACGTGAAGGCTGCAATCTCCCACCCTTAGAAATTGGTTAAATGGAGGGTAGTGAATCTCGGAGTTCAATTCGACAGTTGTGGGGAAGTCACTCCATATATTCAAAACAAAGTTCGACAGAGATTTGGTTGTGAGATTAGTGCAGAAAAATGATGATGAAATAGAAGATCTTTTCATCCCATTTAATCCTGAACTGAGCTCCATTCAATTCCTAACAATGATTGGCTGTTTTCACCTCTGTAATAGAGGAACAAGAGTAGATTGTCAATCCCTCGCACAAAATAAAACTAATTTGTACCTCAATTCATTTATCTGCTGTATTTTGGCAACCTTTAACTGAACACCCTCTGCCCCATTTAGATGTGAAGCATTCAACAGATTTGAAAATGCCAGTGTTTAAGAAGGAACTGCAGATGCTGTAGAATCGAAGGTACACAAAAAAGCTGGAGAAACTCAGCGGGTGCAGCAGCATCTATGGTCTGAAGAAGGGTTTCGGCCCGAAACGTTGCCTATTTCCTTCGCTCCATAGATGCTGCTGCACCCGCTGAGTTTCTCCAGCTTTTTTGTGTACCTTTGAAAATGCCAGTGCTGATTGCTGATCTTCCATTCTTCACCTTCCTTAATCATGAGACTGACTAACTTGGAAACAGCTCTTCTTGCAATCCTATGACCAGGGTACAGCTTTATAATAATGACTTTTTAAAAATGCAACGTATAATGTGGGATTAAGCAATTTTACTAATTGTTTTCTACAAAATTTCTACAAAATTTCTACAAAATGCAAAACCTGGTATCCATGCCAATGGGGAAAAAATAATTCTTAATGCAAAGTGCTGTTGGAAGTGTTTCAGGCTGGCATTTTGATGTGTCAGTGTTTGGTTTGCAAGGGTGATCCTGAGCTTCTTATTCCTGCCTTTCATTTTAACCCTCCACTCCCACTCTGACCTTTTCATATTTGGCTTTTTACATGCTATGACAGTACCGAGTCTAGGAACATCCAAAGAGATTTTCGAAGTACGTTGAGAGAGAGAGGCTAACTAGAGAGAAAGAAAGGGCCCAATTGAAACCAAAAAAGTCATTTCTGTGTGGAGTCGCATGAGATGGGCAAGGTTCTCAATGAGCATTTCTCTACAGTATTTACTGTGGAGAAAGACATGCAGGGGAGCTTGCGACTGTTAATGGCGATGTCTTGAGGGTCGTCTGTATTGCAGTGAAAAGTGCTGAACGTCCTATGACTTCTGAAGGTAGATAAATCTCCCGGATTGGATCATATATATCTGAGGACACTGCAGGAGAAATTCCAGGCACCCTGGCTGAGATATATAAATAATCGTTAGACATGAGGGAGGTATTGGGTAGCTAAAAATTGACCTCTATTTAAGAAGGGTTGCAAGAGCCAGGGAAGTATAAATCGATGAGCCTAACGTCAAGTTACTAGAGAGGATTCTGAGGGATAAGATACTTTTGAGTAAACAGGGATAGACAATAGACAATAGGTGCAGGGGTAGGCCATTCGGCCCTTTGTGCCAGCACCGCCAATCAATGTGATCATGGCTGATCATACCCAGTCAGTAACCCATTCCTGCCTTCTCCCCATATACCCTGACTCCGCTATCTTTAAGAGCACTATCTAGCTCTCTCTTGAAAGTATCCAGAGAACTGGCCTCTGAGGCAGAGAATTCCACAGACTCACAATTCTCTGTGGGCAAAAGTGTTTTCTCGTCTACATTCTAAATGGCTTACCCCTTATTCTTAAACTGTGGCCCCTGGCTCTGGACTCCCCCAACATCGGGAACATGTTTCCTGCCTCTAACGTGTCCAAACCCTGAATAATCTTATATGTTTCAATAAGATAACCGCTCATCCTTCTAAACCCCAGTATGCAAGCCCAGCTGCTCCATTCTCTCAGCATATGACAGTCCCGCCATCCCGGGAATTAACCTTGTAAACCTATGCTGCACTCCCTCAATAGCAAGAATGTCCTTCCTCTAATTAGGGGACCAAAACTGCACACAATACTCCAGATATGGTCTCATCAGGGTCTATTTTCTCCTACTCAACTCCACTTGTTATGAAGGCCAACATGCAATTCACTTTCTTCACTGCCTGCATGCTTAAGGGCCTGTCCCACTTATGCGACCTTGGCTCGCAAATTAAGCAACCTCGTGGTTGCTTGAGGCATACGTGCACCGTATGGCCGCGCGGGGCCGGTCCCACATAGAAGCGCGGAGTTGTGCGGGGCTGGTCACGACATTGCGCGTGGCTCTGAAATTCTTGCAGTGGCCGAAATCTTTGTGCGCCAACGGCCTGTCAGCACGCAGGCGCATTGCGGTCGTACGCAGCGTCTTGACGTCGTATGCAGCGTCTTGACAGCGTACGCAGCGTCTTGACGGCGTACGCAGCGTCATGACAGCGTACACCTAGCGCATGGCGTTGCGTGATGACGTCACCGCCCGACGCCGTGCGACGCCCAAATTCAGTCGGCCTGCCTCCTGCCCAGCTGATTGGTAAGCATGACGCAAATGACGTCACGCGCGAACTTCGCGTGAACTCCGCTTCCGGTTAGTCGCGCCAAACGCACGCAATCGCATGCAAGTGGGACAGGCCCTTTACTTTCATTGACTGAGGAACAAGGACCCCCAGAACCCGTTATACTTTGGGATTGATCAGTGATAGTCAGCATGGTTTTCTACGTGGAAGATCGTGCTTTTGGAAGTTGCTGTATGCCTTTATGATAACCTAATCTCACATTGCAGTTCACAGAACCCAAAATAGAATTCTGGCATCCGATTTTTCCCCATTTGTACATGATCTATTGCATATTTGTTTAACTTTCTCTTTTGATTTAGATTTCTACCAAATGGTGTGCACCTAAGCTTCAATATTTTTATTAGTGTTTTTTTCTCTTTCTAACTTTGGCCTCAGGCATTCACTCTGTTCTTTTCACCTCCCTCCATTGCATGTGCAAACTTTTTTTCTCTTTTCCAGTTCTGATAAAGTCTCTTTGAGCTTGCTCTGTTCCAAAATGTATTTTAGCTTTTTTCCTTTTCTAGTTACAGTGGGAAATATGTTTGTTTTAGCTTACACCAATTACATATTTGCCATGTACACCTATCGGCCAAACCAAGGTTCATCAAAAAGCATTTTTCACACGATAATCAGGAAACTAGTAAAGCAGAATCTGAAAGTCTGGAACAATCAATCCTGCAGTAATTAAGACAACAATGCAAAAATAGGTCAGATCCATAATAGAGAATGTCTTATGGGACAAGTAACTCTAGTTATGGTACTAGTCGCGTATTTTAGGCTACAAGTTCAAATTCCAAAACCAAAGGTTTCATTGCAAGTCGGATTAAAATCGTGGATCTCAGATCCAATGTTAAATTGTTCTGTGTAAAGCACTTTGAAGTGAAACATAGAAAATAGGTGCAGGAGGAGGCCATTCGGCTGTTTGAGCCAGCGCCGCCATTCATTGCGATCATGGCTGATCTCTGGTTCTGAGAATGATGACAGAGGTTGACCCAAATTTGTCTTTGGATCCTGTTCTTTTGCATTGTAGTGGACCAGTTCCAGAGACAATGTCCAATGTATGCAACAGAGCAGAGGTGAATTGGGCAGTGTCATTACTTATGGAAGGACCATTTAGAAACCTTAGGGGGGAAGAAGTTGCTCCTGAGTCTGGTGGTGTGTAGTTTCAAGTTTCTGTGCCTTCTGCCCGTTTGGGAGAAGAAGGAATGATTATGTTAGCTGCTTTTCTGAGGCAGCATGAAGTGCACATGGAGTCAATGATGGGGAGTTTAAGAAGGAACTGCAGATGCTGGAAAATCGAAAGTAGACAAAATGATGGGGTGTCTGGCCTGTGTGAAGGACAGGCCTACAACCACAACTCTTTGCAATTTCCTGTGGCCTTGGGCAGCGTTGTTTCTAAACCAAACTGTGATGCAACCGACAGCATGCTTTCTGTGGTGCATCTGCAGAAGTTTGTAAGAGTAATTTGAGACATACTGACTTTCCTCAGTTTCCTGAGGAAGCAGAAGCGCTGGTGTGTCTTCTTGGCTTCTTAGCTATTGCTTCAATGCGTTTGGTCGATGTCATATTGTTGGTAATATTTCAGCTAAGGAACTTGAAGTTCTCAATCATTTCCACTTTGGTTCCATTGATGCCTACTGGGCCACATATTCCACCATTCTTTCTGGTCAATAACTCGTTCCTTCATTTTCACCTTTCTTTTATATCGCACCACTCTTTATACTCGCTCTTTTCCCTTCCACTCTCAGTCCTGTCACAGAGTTTCGACCAGAAATGTCAACCATTCCTTTCCAATAATATATATTGCTCAACCTATAGAGAATCTACAGCGGATTGTCTGTGGCCTCTACCTATCTCTAAAATGTCAGTGGATTCTCTCAAGACGTTTCATTCATATTAAAAGCAGCAATTTCGACTTCAAGCTTTGCACTCTTTTTAATGATCTCATCAAAACATTTTTCCATCAGATCAGCAGGTCAGATAACATCCATGGGATCTGTGAATTATCGTTACAGAAAAGGTTTCATCGGTATGTATAATTTACTGACTGTTGGCAATTTTACCAGAAATATCTTGGTGCTTATCATCTTACACATGTAATAAACAGCAGAAAGTATTGAAGCATAGGGTACATAATGCTTTTATTGTTCTAACCAATAGGAAAATCAATTTTCAATTTGCTGAAAATGAATGGTGAGGTTCTAATGTGAATAGTTCCAGTTTGATACATTTTGATGTCAATATATTGAAAGACATTTTTACAAAAATATTTTGATGAGATAAAGAAAAGCTGTGTGAAGTTTGATTAGGAAAATCTTAATTCAAAGTCAAGGAGCAGAGAGGAGTTTTTTTCTCAGCCAACACACATATCTACCCAACTACGATACAGCTTTGAATATTTATTCCTCATTTCCAGTGCATAAGAATGATATAATTTGACCTGCTATTCATGCTACTCCACCATTAACTTTTCATAGCCTGTCAAACACTTCAGATCATTCTATTAAAATACACAAAGTGCTGGAGTAAGTCAAGCCGTTCAGGTAGCATCTCTGATGGTTGATTGGATAATCATTAGAATGATAATGCAGATAAGCAAGTGTAAAAGGATAGAGTGGATGTGGAGAGGATGCTTGCACTAGTGGAAGAGTCTTGGACTAGAGGCTGTAGCCTCAGAATAAAAGGACGTACCTTTAGAAAGGAAATGAGGAGAAATTTCTTTAGTCAGAGGGTGATAAACCTATTGTCAGAGTTGGCTGTGGAGGCCAAGTCAATATATATTTTTAAGGCGGTGATTGACATATTCTTGAATAGCACGGGTGTCAGGGGTTATGTGGAGAAGGCAAGAAAAGTAGATCGGCCATTATTGAATGGTGGAGTTGACTTGATGGGCCGAATAGCCTAATTCTGCTCCTATAACATGAACATGAAATTATGAAAATGTTGCAGACGGTCGACTGTCAGATGTGCCATGCAATTTAATTATCTTTAAGGTGAGAGGGGAAAGATTTAAAAGTGACTTGAGGGTATCTTTTTCCCCACAGAGGGGGATACATATACGGAAAAAGCTGCCTGAGGAAGTGATAAAGGTGGGTAGTATTACGACATTTAAAAGACAGTTTGAAAGGGACATGCATAGGACACATTTGGAGGGATATGGGCTAAGCGTAGGCAGGCACGACTAGCTTGGTTAGGTAATTTGGCAGGTATGAACAAATTGCACGCTTCCACTCCACTTTGTGACAAACTATTTGACGAACAGCACCCCATTTTCTGTCTAAGCATGTTGTATCCTTCCACACTCAATATTAATTCTGCATCACCTGATAGGTCATCTCCTTTGATTGTATCAGAACTGGATACATATGTTGTAAATCTTTCATCTGTGATATTGGCTCACTTTTTTTTATAACTACTGCCATTAACCCATCGACTACTATGTTTCCCCATAGCAACTGTGATCAATTCTGGCCTCACTGTTGCATCAATATTCCCTTAGTCCTGTCCATTCCTCTTCCAGCTTTTCTGCAACTTAGAACTAACTTTCTTTTACCTCTTTTCAAGTCCTGATGAAAGGTCAACATTGTTTTTCTTTCTACAGATGCTGCGTGCCTTGCTGCATGTTTCCAACATCTTTGTAGATTTATGATTTCTAGCATCTACTGCGGTTGTTTAAAATTTTTGATTTAGTCTTCAAAAGCAAAGAATGTATTGGCTTAAGTTCAGAAGAATGAGGGAAAATCTGATCAAGATATTCAAAATGTTCTTGAGGGTTTAACAGGCAAGGCATTGGGAGGATGTTTCCCTTGAATGAGGTGTCTCAGACCCTGTTTGAAGATAAGGGATAAATCTATCCTGACAATAATGATGGTTACATTCCTACTAGTTTGAACTTGAAATGGAGGATGGAGCAGAACTCCTTCAAGAAAACTGGGCATAGGACTTATGAAAAAGAAAATTACTCAATGATCCATAATCCCATAATTTCTGGGTTGTGAATAATTGTAGAAAAGAGATCTTCAACTTCAGCAAACAAAAGGAATGTATTTTCCTTTTCCACTCGGCTGCAATATAAGTTACATAAATACACCTCCCTTCTGTATTATCTGCAATCGGCGGCAGTTTAGTTGATGCCTTGACTGGAATTATGAATGAATCCAAAAAAGCTGCTTAATTGACTTTCATAAAGTGCAAATATATGATTTTTATGCAACTTGATCTGGCTATTTCAGGCCAGCCTTGCTTCTGTGGAGGTTGAATATCCATCCATCCATCCATCCATCCATCCATCCATCCATCCATCCATCCATCCATCCATCCATCCATCCATCCATCCATCCACCCCCCCCCCCCCCCCCCCCCCAACCAGCTGCTGCCTGAGGCCATCCCCCCCCTCCCCCCACTGGCCACCTCCTGAAGCCCTCCCCATCCCCCTCCCTCGGCTGCTGGTTGTTCCCCCACCGGCCCCTGACAGCCTCCGCTTGAAGCTGTCACCCTCCCCGTCTGTAGGACGCTCCACCCCCCAGGACCCTGACAATCCCTTCCTGAAGCCATTCCCCTCACCCGCTGCAGGATGCTCCCGACCAGTCCCCGCCTGTAGCCGGTAGGGAGCAAAGATTATAGAGGAGCTTGGTTGGGAGCGGCAAGAGGTAGGCCACAGCAGCAACAGGCAGCGGCAGTAGCAGGCCACCACAGGGGTAGGCAGCGGTAGGCCACGGCAGCGGTAGGCCATGGCAGCGGTAGGCCATGGCAGCAATCCCTCACCCGCACGACCCCGTCAGGCCACGCCTGAAGCCGTCCCCCTGCCCTGGCTGCAGAACATTTGCCACCGGAAGCAGTCCCCCAGCTACAGAACGCTCCCCACCGACCCCCACCTGGCCATCCCCTTCCACAGCTGCAATCCATTTGGCCCACAACGCCCATACTAGCACAATAAAAGTCCATTCGGCCCACAGTACGCAACTAGTCCTCAGAAAACATGTCCCTCCTGCCCACGACACCTGTACCAGCCCAAGAAAAGTCCTTTTGGCCCATAATATCCAGACTAGCCCTCTGGAAACCAGTCCCTTTGGACCACAACACCCGTACAAACCTCCAGAAAGCCTCCCATCTCACCGGTCACTGCCTGAAGCCCTCCCCCTCCCCCGTGTGCAGGATGCTCCCCCCCCACCCCCCCACCCCACCAGCCCCCGACAGCCCCTGCCTGATGCCTTCCCTCTCCCCCGCTGCAGCAAGCTGCCGCTCTACTGGCCCCCCCCCCCCCGCCTGAAGGCATCCCATCCGCAGCTGTAGGATGCTCCCCACTGGTCCCTGCCTGAAGCCAGTGGGGACTGATGGGGAGCATCCTGCAGCTGGGGACGGGGATGGTTAGGGGCCAAGGGTGAGTGGTGGAATATTGCGTTGGGGAAACGGGTTGCGTTGGAGGAACGGGTGAGTGTTGGAATGTTGCATTGGGTAATGGGTTGTGTTGGGGGACCAAACGGGTCCCACTTAGTCTAGTACATAACTTAAACTCTCATCTTGTTATCTTCTGGTTTGCGTTGTTTTTACATTTGCGCAAAAACAGTACATGATAGCGCAACCTTACTCACCATTCTCCTGTGCTGCAAGTGCAACAAGATTTGTTCCGATCTGTGGTACATCTTAAAAGTTATTAAGGTTTAAAAATCTTAACGACTGCGCATGCGCAGATTGGTCTACTCTCCTGTCAGTCACGCCGGGATGGCGACACCCCTTCCTGCACCATTACCGTACTAATTGGCCGCGTCTGCGGTCATCTCACCGTCCGCGTCCGGCGCGGCTTCCAGTCGACGCAGCTTCCCGTCGGCGCAGCCTCCGATCAAGGCAACCTCCCATCAGAGGAGCGGCATCCTTGAGATCCTGCGTAGGTGAGGAGAGAGAGTGGGGGGATTGAGGGAGACGAGGGGCAGGAAGGGAGGGAGGGGATAGTGGGGGAGGTGTGGAGGGAGACTGGTGGAATTGAGGGAGAGGAGGGGGTAGGGAGAGGAAGGGGAAAGTGGGGGAGGTGAGGAGGGAAGGTCGGGAGGAGGGGTGTAGAGGGAGAGTAGGAGGGTAAGGAGAGGAGATGAGTTATGGAGGGAGGTAGGGAGTGACTGAGGGTAGGGGAAAGGAGATGAGGGAGGGATTGGGGGAGGGTAGGAGGAGAGGGGAAAGAAGAGGGAGGAGGTGAGGATGGAGAGTGGGGGAGGAGGGCAAATAGAGGGGGAGTGGAGGAGGTAGGGAGTGGGGAATAGAAGGAGAGTTGTGTGGGGAAGGTGAGGAGTGAGACTGGGGGGGGGGATTGAGGGAGCAGTGGGGGTAGTGAGGGAGGGGAAAGTGGGGGCGGTGAGGTGGGAATGTGAAGGAGGATGGGGTAATAGAGAGAGAGAAGGGGGGTAGAGAGGGGAGAGGAGGTGTGGAGGGAGGGAGGGAGTGACTGAGGATAGGGGAAAGGAGAGGTGAGGGAGTATTTGGGGGAGGGTATGAGGGGAAAGAAGAAGGAGGGTGAAGAGTGGGAGAGAGTGCTGGGGATGAGGGGAAATAAGCAGCGCCTGCACAGTTGGGGGCCATGGGTGAGTGGGGGAATATTGCGTTGGGGAAGAGTTGCGTTGTGGGACCAGACCTCCCCTGGGACAGGGACCCAATGGGTCCCACTTCCTCTAGTTGTATTTTAAATAGAAGAGACTACGACTTTTGATCTGAGGATGTTGCAGAAAACAAGTGAAAAAATCTCAAATTGTCCAATAATCTGAATCGACAACTGAGATGCCGGGATATACTCATTATATGCAAGCACAGGATTGAGTTTGTCCAGATGGAGGATCGCGTTCTGTGACTGGATTGGTAGCATTTATTGAATTGGCAGAATTTCTTTGATTATGAAGGCAAGACACGGCACTGAGTGAAATTGTAAATCAGTATATGCCAGTTTGGACTTTACTCCAATATTTTGTTCTGACGTTAAAGCATAGTTGCATCCTTTTACTGTATATTCCTGTAATCCTGTTAATCTATAAAACCATTGAATGCCAGCCCAATAAGAGTTTCATTTTCCTGTATATTAACAAAGTTAGACCTTTCTCAGGTTCAACCTGACAGTTATGCCAATTAATCAGTTTTTTTGCCTCCAAATGTTTAAAATTCCTGGCATTTCCTGATGACATCGACGAGCATTGGAGCCAGGTCAAATCCACCAACCTTGATTCCTGTAAAGCCATCCTTGGGTGCAAGTCCGGTAAACACCGGGACTGGTTTGATGAGAACGACACAAAGAGAACGACACAAACAGCTCATCTCCAAGAAAAGGAAAGCCTTCCGTGCCTGGCAAAATGATGTAACCTGCAAGGCCAAAAGAACGGCTCACTCCAGAGCCAAGGCGGACGTCCAGAGACAGGTGAGGGAGCTTAAGAACTCTTGACGGACAGAAAAGGCTCTGGAAATCCAGAGACTGGCAGACTTGGGTGACAGCAGAGGCTTCTTCAGCACGACTAAGGCCGTCTATGGTCCAAGCTACCGCAATTTAAACCCCCTGCGCTCAAAGGATGGGCAAGAACTGCTGAAGGACAATGAGTCCATTAACGACCGATGGAAGGAGAACTTCCAGGAACTCCTCAACTGTGATAGCACAACTGAACCAGACATTACCCACCACATCCTCTAGAGTCCCACCAGAGAAGACATGGAGGAACCTCCCACTATGACAGTGGTTCAAGATGCCATCAAGAGACGTAAAAACAACAAGGCCACTGGTCCAGATGGGATCCTAGCTGTGATCTTAAAGGAAGGTAGACCGGAGCTCCTCTACGACACCCACGCCCTACTCCAAAAGGTCGGAAAAAATAATTACTTCCTGCAGAACTTAGGAATGCTCTAATAATGATCTCGCATCTCGCTCCTGTCAACAACAGGCAAAGCCCTTGCTCGTGTCCTCACAAACCGACTTCTAACACTGTCTGAGGAGGTACTCCCAGAATCACGGTGTGGCTTCCGCCCATACAGAGGTACAGGAGACATGATATTCACAGCATGCCAACTCCAGGAAAAATGCCGTGAACATAGGCAGCCTTTGTACATGGCCTTCATAGACCTGACAAAGGCTTTTGACTCAGTAGACTGCTAGACTCTTTGGATCATACTATCAAGGTACAGTTGCCAGGAAAAATACATCAGAATATTGAGGCTTCTACATGATAACATGTCAGTCACAGTGCTCAGCAACTGCGACTCTGAGTCCGAGCCCTTCACTGTGGAAACGAGGGTCAAACAGGGATGCATCCTCTCACCCACCCTGTTTGTCGTCTTTCATTGGTGCTGAAATACTGACGGTGGGCACCTTAATAAGTTCAAAGTTGGTGAAGAGCTGCCTTCACAGGGGACCTCCCCATCATGCCTACTCAGCCCACTACTTGAAAAGAACTCCTGACGGTGGGTCCACATCTCTCTTCAACGCCTCTGAGTAAGGCAAGGCAGCGCCTTTTGAAGGCCTCCGAGAGCAAAGTCAGCGGCGGTAACACCGCCATTGTCAATTGCTTTGCAGGACAGAGGCTCTGCCATGGGCCTAGCCTTACAACAAACATCATCAGAAGACCCCCATGGGTCTAACGGTCATCAACCCGTTCCATGCCCAGGAGTTTCTTCAGCTGCCTACCCAGAACGTTTTTTCCCACTATATGAAAGTGGACCGCGACATTGCCACTCTTGAAAACGTTGACCACTTCCCCTACTTTGGCAACATTATTTCCTCAAAAGCTGACATCGACTGTGAGGTCAACCATCCCTTGAGTTGTGCCAGTGGAATCTATGCCAGACTCAGGAAAAGAGTCTTTGAAGACCGAGACCTAAAGGCTCAAACAAAACTGCTGATCTACAGAGCCATTGTCCTCCCCACCCTGTTGCATCTAGCTGAATCATGGACCACCTACAGCAGGCACCTAAGGGCCCTGGAACAATACCATCAAAGATCCTTACGAAAGATTCTGAGGATCAGTTGGGAGGACAAACGCTCCAACATCAGTGTTTTGGAGGAAGCCAACATGACCAGCATCACCACCACAATAATGCTGCGCCAACTTCGATGGACTGGCCATGTCATCCGCATGTCCAACCCACGTCTCCCTAAACCGGGGGTCGGCAACCTTGATCTGCATAGGGGCCAGAACGCACGTCTGTGAGCAGATGGCGGGTCACATCTATCACATGTACACATGGATCCCGCCCCGGATGGCAGGCATCAAATCACGTGTTCACATAGATCCCGCCCCTTTGAGGACGCCGCCCAGAGCACTGGCCACTAGTTACGGGCGCTCATGAACATAAGCGTACCTACGGACCATTGCCTTGGCTCTGTCTTGAAGGCGGTGGCTCAAACACTCACACTCACTCGTCCCCGGCCTATTCACAACCCCAGTCCCAACAGTGTAGCCTAGATACAGAAGATGCGCGGCAGTGCCGGCGACTTTGTGCAAGATGCAGTACAGCCAGAGCTGGCGCTCGCCAATGCTTGGCGGCTCTGCCATTGCGGCCGCCAGATCAGGCCTCCTTCCGTTCTTGCATCACCGTGCCTGGGCGCCGTGGCCTCGGGCCTGGGAAGTACCGTCTGCAGGTCGGATAATTACGGGGGGATAAATATGCTTGCAGGCCAGATGCTTTCGGGTTATGGGCCGCATTCGGCCCGGGGGCCGCAGGTTGCCAACCCCTGCCCTAAACAGATCCTATATTCTCAAGTGAAGGATGGTCAGCGAGCCCCCGGCGGGCCAAAGACAAATTTCAAGGAAAACATCAAGAACAGTCTGAAGAAATTCCACTTCACATCGAGCAACTGGGAGCACATTGCACTGGACAGGCGTTCCTGGAGGAAATCCGTGCAGGAAGGAGCTGCACATCATGAAATGGAACTACGCCGTGTCGCAGAGATTAAGCAACAACACTGGAAGGAGAGTGAGATGGGGGCTCGATGACCACCAACCACTGCCAGTCTCCACTGCCCACGTTGCACCAAGGTGTGTGGATTGCGGATCGGCCTCTACAGACATCTGCTGACCCACAAGTAGATGACTCTATGGAGAGGACAGTCATACTCGTTTCAAGTGACCACCGGTGATGATGATTTAGTATTATAGAACAGTACAGAAATAGGCTCTTTGGCCCACAATGTTTCTGCCAAACATGATGCCAAGATAAAATGAACTCCTCTATCAACATCACCTTTAAATCACATCTCTTTTAAACATTGCATCTCTCATCTTAAAGCTATGCTCTCTAGTCATTTATATTTCTGCCCTGATGGTTGAGGTGCCAGTTGGCAGGAGTGTAGCTAATGTTGTGTCTCTATTTGAGAAGGGCTGCAAAGAAAAACCTGGGGGGCTTCCACACAGTGAGCCTAACATCTGTGAAACACAAGTTACTGGAAAGGTTTCTGAGGGATAAGACACACTTATTTGGAAAGACAGGAGTAGGGATAGTCAGTATGTTTTTATTCATGGGAGATGTCTCACAAATATGTTTTTTTTAACGAAATATCCAAGAAGGCTGGTGAGACCACGGCTATAGACGTTGTCTAAATGGATTTCAACAAGACCTTTGATAAGGATCTGCATGGTTGGTTGCTCTGGAAGATTAGATCAGGAATATAACCTTCAGGATTTAATCCAGGAAAGCGGGCTAACTGAATACAGAATTGGCTGCTTTATAGGAAGCAGAGGGTGGCAGTGGAAGGTTGTTTATGGACTGGGGGCCTGTGACTAGTAGTGTGCATCAGGAATTGATGCTGGGTCTACGGCTATTTGTAATCTATATCAACATTTTTGAAAAGAATGTACGATTAGTAAGTTTGCAGATGGTACCGAAATGGGTGATGTTGTAGATAGTGAAGATAATTATGAAGAATTGCAGCAGGATCTTGTTCAGCTCGGCAGCTTGACCGAGAGGCCTGTGTCAGTGCTCTATGTCTCTGACTTTATTTATTATTTCTCATTCGTTTGGCAAAAGCTCTGCACAGAGATCAACCACTGTTCAAGAGATGTTAGCTTATTTTAGTTCAAGTAAGATAACATTAAATGTTGTACCTCGTGGCTTTCTGTCCAATATCCACTCAGTCGACGATGTTATCAGCACAACCGTCATGTAAGATGTTCTTAAAAAAATGAAAATTTGGTTTCATTTCCGGACAGGTTAGGAAAGGATAAAAACACGGTATTAGAAAGTTAAGTTGCATCTCTAGTCATTTAAGTGAGGTGCTGCAGATGGGATGTGCTCCTGGATGTTGAGAAAATATGTGACGAGATTGGAGAGCTTGGAGATTAGCTATGATTATCCAAATATCAATAGATCCAGGGTCATTGCCTGAGGACTGGAAATGTGAAGCATTACTATCATGTTCAAAAAAAGACTAAATTCAATAATTACAGTACAATCAAAAGTTGAAATGAAAAATGCAGTTGATGTATATGTAGACATGTATAAATATACCGGGAGGCATTTCAAAAACTGTCAACAAATTGGCTTGTCATTAAGACTGAAACCATGAAATAAATGGACTGTAGCAGAATGACTAGAAAAAAAGACTGATTAGCAAGAAACAGAACAATCTGAAACATTTTTTTTCCAGGATTATAGGGAGGTGTCCAGTGGAATTCGCAGTGATTATTAGGACTACTGGTTTACTTAATATTTATTAATAACCTGGACTCAGTGTACAGAGTACATTTTCCAAATCAACAAATGACAAATCTACAAACTTTCTGTGGTGCTAAAATCTAAAGCGGTAAATTTTGGGAGAAAGAATGATATAGACTATATAAATTAGAGGGGAAAATTGTAAATGAGGTACAAGATCGAGGAGTTTATGTGCATAATTCTTTCAAAAAGGCAGGGCAGGTAGGGAAATATATTTAAATCAGTTTATGGGATCATGAGCTCAAAGGCAGAGTTCAAGAGCAAGGTTGTTTTTGTGAACCTTTATAAAACACTGGTTCCTCCACAATTGGAATATTGTCGATTTCTGAGAACTACACTTTAGAAGGGAATGCAAAGAAATGTAATACAATAATTTTGGGTTTAGTTATGTGAATGATTGGGGAAGCTAGACCTTTCCTCCTTGAAGAAGCTGAGAGGGCAAGCTATTTAAAATCATGAATGGTACAAACAGAATAGATAAATGCTTTTACTGTTGATGGGGTCAAGAACTAGGGGACATAGAATTAAGGAAAATAAAATAGATTTGACATATGGAAAACATTTTCATGCTAGCTGTAATTAGGAACTGGAATGTAGTGTCAGAGGCAACGATGGAGGAGTTTCAAGAGGGAGCTGAATATGTTTCTATGAAGAACAAATTTGTCGAGATGTGAAGAGAGGGCAGAGCAAGTGTAGCCAGATTACGCTTCCATGGAACTGGTATAGGCATCAGCAGGTAACGTGAGGTTGCTATACACTGTATTGTGTGCAATGAATGTGTGTAACTTAAGCATTATTATTCACAGGCAAAAGAGACTGCAGATGCTGTAATCTGTTGCAAAAAAATGAGATGAGCTGGAGGAACACAGAGGGTCAGGTAGCATCTGTTGAGGGAGAGGGACAGTTATTCCGTCAGCTAGACCCAACAGGAATTGAACAGTTCAGTAGCACTAGTTGAATTGCTCAATAATTTGCTTGTTTTAGTCCAGTAACACAACAGTTCTGTTTTATTGACAATTAAATTTAGACCCCCAGCGTCTCCATGCTGCCATAGTTAAAGGTTGTGACTATCTCCTATTGGTGCTCTTTAGCAAACATCTGGTGTAGTTATAAAAGTTATGCTTATTTCATCCTGATTATTTCTATTAGATGATTAAAGGATTGCTAATATTGTTACTGCATCTTGAAATAGCATCAACGTTTCAGTTTTGTCTCAAATGTGTTAAGCTGCTTTGTGAACTCAGATTGAAAATAATGATGCCTTCAAAAGAACCCATTCATTTGTTCTCATACTTTTGAAATATACAGTAAGAATGAGAAATTTTGAAATTTCATTTAGTAACATTAAAAGGGCAACATTTGACAAAGAAGCTTACTTTCCCCGGGCCAGCTAATGATTATCATTCCAGTTAGAAAACACCACCAAAGTGAAATATCTGTTTATTATTGTAGCAGGTCTGTCATCCTCAGAGTAAAGACTTGTATTTGTTATTGTAGTATTCTGTGGTGACAGATCTCTCATGTGATTTGCACTGTGTTGTAGTACATGGTCTGTGGGAGGAATGGTCGCCATGGAGTTTGTGCTCAGTTTCCTGTGGGAGAGGATCGAGAACCAGATCGCGGATGTGCGTTGCTCCACAACATGGAGGGAAAGCGTGTCAGGGCTCAGAACTGCAAACCAAGCTCTGCAACATTGCACTTTGCCCTGGTTGGTATAAACACTTACTTTAATCGTATGCATCTTCAGAATGTTTTTATGATGGCAGGACCAATTTGTGCTGTTTTTTTCAGTATTGAGGTTGATGACTCTGAGCAACTAAAGTTATTTGTCAGTTGAATTGTTGCAACAGTTAATCTCATGGTGAACATTGAGAAGTTGTAAACTGGGGCCATTTAGATTTCTTGTATGTTTGGACAAATTCTGATTCAATCATTTTGATTACCTTTTTAAGAGCGAGACAAGATTGAAAATAGTGCCATATTATGTGTGTTAACCATTAAAAGTTGAAATCATTTGATTATCCTTATAGAACAGGAATCTTTCTATCCTCCTTCTGGGAAGGACCTGAACTCGTATCTGGAACTGCATTCTCATTATTTCGATATTATGCATAGTGCAGGCATGGTGTCAGTCTTCCTTGAATGCACATGTCAAATTTATCTCTGCTATTTTGAGCTGCCTATGTCAAACTAGCAGAAGAAATCAGGGCTAAACATTGAAGCTCATCCTCTGTATTATTTAATGCAAAATGCAGTTACTTGTGAATTGTGAGGATAGTTCTTCAGATGCATTCTTGTATTCAGATTCTTAAGTTTGAATTGTCAGGAGCGCAAATATATTTTTCCAAAGGGCAGTGAACTCTACTTTATTTTCACTAGAGTATAGGTACTTTAGCAGAACTGCCATTGGTATGACCAGGAGCATGACTCCGAGATATGACCAGCAGGCCCAAAGAAACCCCAAGTTGGAAGGAAAAAGAGTCTGATGAGGAGGGCCCAACAAGAATTAACGAAAAGCAATCCATATGTCCAGAGCAACGCATCTGGAGATAAGTGGTGGTGGAGATCTACCAGAAGTGGTAGGCATAGTTCCAGTCTTTCCGTTCCAGTTCCACCTGCTTGGATAGGTGAAGATCATAAAATCTGTGAACTTCTTCGATCTATATATTATGGTATAAGATAAAAAAGATTTTATTGACTGGACCGGTCAAGAAACCTTGCATTTTGTTTCTTCTTTCAGATCGTTAATTTAAATAGTGTACAACTGAAGGCTAGAAACTACTCCCTGGAGTACTCCCGATAGTTGTATCCCTGCAAGTTAAAAAGGACCCATTTATTCCAACTCTCATTTTTCTATGTGAGCCAAATTTCAATCCATGCTTGTGCTTGGCCCTCAGGACCTGAATTTAATTTATGTACCCATTTCCCAATGGCATTTAAATTCATTACCATTATTTGGTCCCCACCAGAAGCATCGTGAGAATAATCATTCACCAGAGTACCTAAATTACAGTGGCAACAACAACACATTCAGTCTGAAAAAGGGTCTCAACCCGAAACTTCGCCAATTCCTTCTCTCCATAGATGCTGCCTCACCCGCTGAGTTTCTCCAGATTTTTTAGTCTACCTTTCATTTTTCCAGCATCTGCAGTTCTTTCTTAAACATAACCCATTCAAAGCCATGTTTTCTACTGCAAGGGATTAAATCCTAAGTGAGGGATGTATTCCACTTGGTTTTGTGAACACAACCCCAAAGTTACTGAAGTAGTTTCAACTCATTCATCAACCCCCTCCCCCTCCCCACCACCGAATGTTTACTATAGGTAAGCATCTCTGTAATGTTTGCAGTGTACACCATGGGCAAACCGGATAGTGGTAGCTCATGAAGACTCTGCCAGCACACTGAACAACTACCACTGGGAAAGAGCTTGGATATTCCAGCATCTTCAAAGTAGAGTCATCTTTGATTAACTTACAAATTTGGAAATATATATCCCCATTCCAATGTGCAAACTCTAACATTTATTGGAGTTGCTCCCAGCTTTCCTTCATGACAGACTCATTGTCTAATAGCTAAATTATTTCACCCTCATACAGATATTCTTCCAGTGCCTTCTCTCAAGTTCTCTGCTCCCAGTTCTTAAGGTCTTCCACCGGAAATTATATCTGTTTCTCTGTCCACGATGCATCTTGATTTGTTGAATCTTTCCAGCATTTTGCGTTTCATTTCAATGTAATACTGTCTTAGTGGCTCCATTCAAGATGGTGAATGGTTGCATATCTTTAAAGGAGAATGTTAAAAGTGGCAGTGGGCATCTTTTGTGATTGATGGCCTGGCTTAGGAATATGCTTTACTGCCATGTGCTGTAAATGGTTCGGGCAAATTGTCTGAAGTGCAACAATAAGGACCAAAGGAGAGACGGTGGCAATGGCATGTTGCTACCACAGATTTGTAATCTGTGGATCTTCTGCCATTCTCTTGCGGATGAGCACGTAATTCCTGTAATATGCTGAAGGACAGTTTGCTGGAGTGCCTAGAATCTCTCACATGACCTTCTACACATGACTTTCAGATCCAGAGGCAATGATCTGAGCTAGTCTGGCTGCAAGTGTAAAGTGCTGAGATCAGACATTCAGCAGCAACACTCCTACATTGGGCAGCCACTGACCATGTTGCAACAGAAGTGCCTTGCACTTATTGCTGAAAGACACAGGCCTCACATGATTCATCTGTTTAATCCTAACTTTCCAGCGCAAATATTTTTTACCCGATGAAGTGACACAATTTATGATTCTTTGAGTGAATTTTGAATAGTGAAGTCTCAGTTATATATGTCACTGTTATGTATGTTTTTGATTAGCCATGAAAAGTTTGGTGAATAATGAGAAATAATTTGTATTTTTACCATCACTCAACACCATTGTTCTGTTTCTGTTTTGTTCAGCTGGCGTTTTCTGCAAAAAAATGAAATAAATTGTACTAGTGTGAAGTGAAAACAGTACAGCAATACAATTTAATAGTAAGATTAAACGAGAACTTACCAGTTTGAAGTTTGATCTGTATTTTATGAGGAGTTACGATAAGGGATTACGTGAAGAACCCCGCCAGGACGCATGCGTGTCATTCTTCAAAGCAGCGGTGTGAAATCACAGATAACTGTAATGACTAAACATAGTAAGATTAGAGAAGAGATACCAGTTAAGTATATGATCAGGGTGGGAGCGGAGGGCACGTAATCCCTCATCGTAACTCCTCATAGAATACAGATCAAACTTCCCGCTTCCTGGGGAATCCACATTGGGACACTGCGCTGCTGAAAAAGGTCCAGCAGAGACATGCGTGTCATTCTTCAAAGCAGGCTGCGGTGTGAATATAATAAAGGACATCTCCCACCCCGGACACTCCCTGTTTTGCCTGTTGTCCGTCAGGCAATCATCACAGATAACTGTAATGACAGAGGAAAACATAGTAAGATTAGAGAAGTTGCCGTCAGGCAGACGATACCAGTTACCCCACTGCTATAAAAAGCATTATGGCCGCCAAGGAACGCAGGGGCGATCAGGGTGGGATCGACAGAAGGATGGAGGCGGTGTGTATGCGTGCTTTGTCTGTGTTTTTTATTTATTGCTTATCTTTATTATTTTACCGTGGATGTTTCGTTAGCTTTAGAAATGTTTGAATGCTGCACTGACTGGCTGACATTTTAAATTTCGTTGTACATGGCCCATGTTACAATGACAATAAAGAAACTATTCTATTCAAACTGGTAAGTTCTCGTTTAATCTGAAATATTTTACTTCGGGGTCACGTGAGTGACTACGTGAAGATTTTAAAGCTGTGATTTCATGCCATGGAAACAAGTCCATGCATCACGTCTGCCTTGACAGTGGGAGGAATTGTGTTAACATAATTTGGACATGAATTCGACATTGAAATCATAAAAATTTTTAACACAAATTTATAACCCCTTTTTATGGGTTTAAATTAATTTACAGAACTTAAATTGTTTCTGCAAACGTCCCAGGTTTCATTACTGGTTTATTATAAAATAATTGGAATGTTTTCCCCTCCAGACCATCCTGCTGACTTGAGGATTTGGTCCATTGGTACATCCAACTGTATTGCTGCCGATGTAGCTGCAGCCCTGGTGGAAAGAGATTTTTAAAATGTGTATCCACCCCAGCCTGTGTTAGCACCTGTTTCAGCCATCTTGAGATGGTCTGGACCGTCACTCTTGGTGTGGTTGCTAGCGGCTGACCAAAATGTGCCTTTTCATTGCCTCTTAGGATATTCGTTTTCTCCATGTATAACGACGATGTCTTATAATACACAGACGGTCATCTGTTGGGTATGACCTAATTTTATATTGAGGCCTGCTGATCCCTTTTCTGTTCTGCTTACTATCTCATAAATATGAAACGTAATATTTTCTGTTGAGGAAGTCATGTTGTCCAGTCTAGTTTTTGCAGTGACTGTATCCTCTGTGCCGTGACCAATACCATTAGCATGACTGTTTTAATGTCAGTCTGTGTAGGGACAGAACTGTTGCTGGAGACCAATTCCTGAGCATCTTCAGGATTATTCTCAAGATTATTCTCACATCCCATATTTGGGAGTATCTGGTTCCCCTCATAGGTTTTGTACCAGTGGGTGAGTCCCAACAGTGTAATGGTCTGTCCCCTGCCATAGGTAAGTCGATAGGGCACTTCTGGCGCAGTTGATGATACTGTAACTGAGCCCCTCATCATAGTGGAGGCCTGCCAGATATTCCAGAACAGACGGGATGTTCATGTCTCTGATACCATGTTTGATACCACTGGGAACCATGGTTGTGTAGGCCAATCGGGTACTACCAATACCAGATGCAGAGTTTTGGTGTATTTTCTTAATACCCGACTGAGAGGCAGGAAAGGAGGGAATGCGTAAATAAACAAATCTGTCGCCGCTGCCCCAGGGTCCGGTTCCCATGTAACATAATTTGATAACTGTTGGTTAAGTCTGGATGCGAATAAATCGATATCTGGTGTTCCATATTTTGCTGTGATATCAGCAAATACTATTTTATTCAACATCCATTTGGTGTTTTCATTAAATTTGCGTGACCTGGTGTCTGCCACTGAATTTAGTCTTCCTGGTAGGTAAGTGGCCAATATCCAAATATCTCTCTGGATACACCATTGCCAATTTGTATAGCCATTTTGTCACATGATGTCGATTTGTTTCCACCCTATGGTTAATGTATGCTACCACGGTGGTATGGTATTGGTGGCTCCGCACCCAAGTGCACTGGCATCAGTTTGTAGTACCATGGAAGGGTTACTGACAATTATTGGATTGGTACAAGGCCAGATGTTATCTATCCACCATTTTAGTTCCATTTTAGCTTGATTGGTTGTTTCACAGATCTGTCAAAGTGACCTGCATAATTTAGAGTGCTTGTATTTAGCTTTCTGTATGTTTTGGTAATGTAGAGGTCCAAATTGTGTGGCTGGAAAAGGCAGCCATCATTATGCCAATTACTTTAGCTACCAATCTGATGGATGGTTTGCTGATGTCAGTGAGGTTATTGCAAGCCTCTATGAAATCTCTAGCCTTTCCCTTAGGCAGAGTCACCGACATGTGAACTGAGTCAATGGTGAAACCCCAGGTAGTCCATGATAGTGGAAGGCGTTAATTTAGATTTAACTGAATTAAAAATGAATCCCAGTTTTCCAAATAACTTTTTTGTGGCTGTTACAGTTTGTTTGGCCAATTCCAAAGTTTTGCCCATAATTGACATGACTATGTGTGTACGTTTCCGTAGAAATGCTAGGGCTGGTTTCAAATTTTTTGTGAACAGCCTGTGCTGATGATAACCCATTTGGCAGTGCTTTATACTGTCAGAGTTGTCCCATCCAGTTGAATTTTAAGTAACATCTGTGGTCACCTCGTTATAGGCACTGAATAGTAAGCATCTTTTAAATCGATGCTGGCCATTGAAGTAACCTTTGGAAATTAATTGTTAAGCAGTAACAAAGGTATCTATTTTGTCAGATCTATGATGATGTGATGACCATCATCTATTTTGTTTTTGATAAATATATTTGGCACGAATTCTAATGGTTCGTGTTGAGTTTTCTCAATTACACCTTTTATGTGAAGCCGCTTCAGTTCAGCTTGCGCTTTTGATTTTCCTTTATCAGAAGGCACGAACATTCAGTTCAGTATATGTTGAACTGGAGGGCTGTACTTGTGTATAAACTCTGTTGTATATCCCTGGATACTGCTTAAGATGTAAGGATCGGTTGTTATCATGCTCCATGCATTCAGAAAAGAGTGTAATCTCCACCCAATCTCCGTGCCCACTGTATATTGTAGGGAACCAGACCCACCTACCTCCATATTTACCAGTGGCAGGTTTATTTTTTGTAGGTTCTTTGCTGCTGTTGTAGCGCTGGGGTCTGGATTTTCGGTTTGGTTGGCGTTGGAGGTCCCCGCATCTTCGATGGCCTAAAAAGACTCATGTTTTGGGTACTGGTCCTTCGAGCTTTCACCAGTTCTGCTGGTGGGTGCGTGGGGGTGCTGTCGTTGGGCGTAATGGGTTCCAGTAGGTTCTCTTGTTCCTGCACCCCCTGCACACTTGTCTTTTCTTCTGCGGACCCCTCTTCCAGGTCAGCCCAGAACTGACCCGCAGTGCTCTCCTCTGATGAGGTAGAAGCACTGTGCAGCCCTTCAAGAGGTACTGCTGTGGGTTTATCATAGGGCCCACAGTGACCCGACTCCATCTCCCGGAGTCTGTCACATTGGAGCAAAGCTCCATACACTGCTTCTTCCGGCTCCAGCGCTCTCGGGCGCTGGCCGCCTGCGGTTGTTCAAAGTCGGACTCCTCTGAGTCCACGACCTTGTTTGTTTTGTGTCTAGCCTTTCCGCCCGGCCGCGTGGATCTGGCCGGTGTGGAGGCGACATCGGGCGCAGCTGATCCCACTACGGGTGATCCAAGTGCCGTTGGCTGCTGCTGGCTGCCCACTGCTCCACGGTCCTCCTTCTCCAGCTTTGTCCTTACTGTCCTTCCGTGGAGTGGATATGGCTGGTGTGGAGGACATCTGGCACAGCTGATCCCATCTAGCCCACCAGCTTTGTCGCAGCCCGTTGGTTTCTGCACCTGCAATCAGCATGGTAAATACAAAGAAAGACCGCAGCTCTTACCTGCAGGTCCAGGTTAAAATTGTTGCTACGGGTGAACGTCGTTCCGCCCCGTCTGCTGCCGTTATTGACTTGTCAAAAAGTCAACGGCCCCATTTGAATAGTCTCCCGCCCGGCCGTGGTGTTCTGGCTGGCGCGGGACCAAAAGTCGGCACAGCTGATCCCTTACGCGGCTTGTGCCTTCAGCTGGCTGCTGGCTCCCACAACTTTGCGGTCTTCCCCAGCCAGCTTCCTAGCAGCACTTGTGGACATTATTTTGTCCAGCTTCCCCCCCCCTGTGAAACCAGCGCGGGGAACCTTAGTTTTGCTTCCCTCTCCCACCCGGTCCGGTGCGGGAGTGAGTCGGGAGCGAAAGTTGGGCACAGCTCTTCCCATTACGGGAGATTAACGTGCCTTTGATTGCTGCTGCCGGCTGTCTGCGACTCCGCGGTCTTCCCCAGCCAGCTTCACTAGCAGCACTTGTGGACACTCCTTTGTCCAGCTTCCCCTCCTGTAAAGACCCAGCGCGGGGAAACATTCATTTTTCTCCCTCTCCCGCCGTACCGGTGCGGGAGTGAGTCGGGAACGAAAGTCGGGCACAGCTGTTCCCATTACGGGAGTTTAGCGTGCCTTTGGTTGCTGCTGCCGGCTGCCGGCGACTCCGCGGTCCTCCCCAGCCAGCTTCACTAGCAGCATTTGTGGACACCACTTTGTCCAGCTTCCCCTCCTGTGGAAAAAACCCAGCACGGGGAAACATTAGTTTTTTGCTTCCTTCTCCCGCCCGGCCGGGCCCGGTGCGGGAGCGAGTCGGGAGCGAAAGTCGGGCACAGCTGTTCCCATTACGGGAGTTTAGCGTGCCTTAGGCTGCTGCTGCACGTTGCCCGCTACTCCGCGGTTCTCCCCCGCCAGCTTTCCCGCAGCCTTCATGGATCCGGTCCATGTTTCCACCTAAAAGGTGAGTGGAAGGAACGCAGAGTCTTCTTACCTGCTGTTCCTGACTTTCAAATTCTGGAACGCAGAGTCTCCTTACCTGCTGTTCCTGGTTTTGAAATTTTGCCGCTAGGGGAACGTCGTTCCCCCTTGCTGTGACTTGTTGCAATGCTGTAGCGATATGACACGCATGCGTCCTGGCGGGGTTCTTCACGTAGTCACTCACGTGACTCCGAAGTAAAATTCTGTCTAGTAGCATTGTTGGTATGTTAATAGACTCGCAGTCCAGAGCTTCGGATTCATGATTTGGAGATATTGCAGATACTGCCTACAGCATTGTGTTAGATTCTGACGTGCTGTCTGAAAGACTTGGCAAAACACTTAGACAAGAGAAATTATTGATAGATAAAAATGCTGTTCTTGCCAGATGCCTTAATCCCATGAATAAATATAGAAAAGTTAGTACCCAAAAGGGAGGCACATTGTTTGCTAACAGAGGTGTTTGTGAAGTTCCCAATTAAATATAATTTTGTAATATTAGGTGACAGTTCTCTTAAATTAACCATATAGTTGAGGCCAATTCCTATGCTAAATTGTCTTTATTTTCTTGGTATGCTGAAATGGGTGCATTAATTACCTATCTTAGTCACCATGACAAATGTGGGTCTTCCTCGAGATCTACTGCATTCCATGACACTCTCGCTATGCTTTAAGATTCAAACCTAGTGATGATGAATGAAGATAGATTAACAATTCAAGGTGAAGTGATTGTGGCGTTGGTGCTCTCATGACAGTGTGCTCTTGTTGCTGAAAGTGTTGGAAGTTGCAGAGCTCAGGGGAATTGTGAAGTAAGATTAGTTGGTTGTTTAATACATCTTGTTGCAAATATATGTTGCTGAAAAATCACCAGTGATGGAGGGACAGAATATTGGGTTCACTGGACCAGTGAACAATTTTGGATAGTGTTGGTCTTGTTAAATATTGGAACTAAACCACTGTAGCCATGTTATGTATTCTTGATTTTGAGCAATGTTGGAGAGGACTCTCAAGGATCAGCAGATGTGCAACTATGCAGAGTTACAGCATCTGTACTCTTCCTGTAATATCACTTTGATGTGGTGTTCAGGCCAGCTTTTGGATCAAGGACAGTTTAAAGTAATTGGTTAATCAAAGTAAGGAGAAAAGATAGCCAAGGCAGAAATGTCAAATACTAGAGAGCATAGATTTAAGGTGAGAGGGGGTGCTAAAAGGAGATGTGCATCTTTAGTACAGAGAAGATGGGTGGCTGGAATGTGCTGCCAGGGAGGGTAGGGGGTGGGGAAGGGTGGTGGAATCTAATATGATAGCAATGTTCAAGAAGCATTTAGACAGACAAGTGAACTGGCAGGGAATAGAGGTATATAGACTATGTGCAGGCAGATGGTATTAGTTTAAACTTGCATCACGGTCACCACAGATACGAAGGATCTGTTCCTATGTTGTGCTGTGCTTTTCTTTGTTCTAATTGAAGCAGGCCATTTGATTAATTCGGGGTGATGGGATATTGAATACGCATATCTTATTGTTACTCAATGAAGTTTAAACCAAAGCATAATTTATTTGATTTTGTTTTGAATGCTGCTTTAATAGCAATGTTTCAGAATCTTTTGTAACTGCCTACCCAGTTGAATCTTAATAATGGTTTGTAGGCTTCAATGGGTTGAAGGGCCGAAAGGCCTACTCCTGCATCTATAGTCTATTGTCAGCAATGTGCAGAAGCAGGCATTTGTGTTTGTAGGCATCAATGTTTAAAAAGTCTGTCACAACTTTAGCTAGGGCAGATATAACCATTTATCACTATTGTCTTTTACACGCATTGTGAAAAGGTGTTTATTATTACCGAAGCATGTACTTCTTAAGCAAGTTTAACATATTGGGTGCAAAGCTTTAATGTTTCCAAAAAAATATTTTATGATTCCATCTGAAAAATGGCATTTGGACAATGATTTTAACTGAAGATTTATTCTAAAACTACCTTTTGCCTGTTCCTGGTGGTCTGATTAATGACTGAAATCATAATTAAAATTAACAACATCTCTCTGACCCCAAATAATATTGATTTGCTTCAGCATTAAAATTATAGAAATGAAAATGGAATGAGGAAAAAATTGGAGCAGATCATGTGGAAACATGCAAGAAAGACACGTATATATAATGGAAACATATAAACATGGTGGGGAGCAGAAGTGTGCCATATGGTCCTTCAGCACAACTCCATCATTCAATATAATAATGGCTGATCATCACATCTGTGCTCAGTTCCCTTGATCATTTTACCATTGAGAAAAATATCTACCCTCATCTAAAACATATTTAATGCTTTGGCTTCCACTGCCTTCTGTGGTAATAAATTATATGTTAATTTCTCTCTGAACAAATTCTCCTTATTTTAATTAAAAAGCCATAAGCACATCCTCCACCCTCCCTCCACCCAGGTACCATGTCCAGTATGTGTGACCTAGAGTCTGGGCTTGCCAGCCATTGCATATTTCTTCCTGCACCACATTTTTATAATCCTTTTGCAAATTATATGGTTTCCTCATTCTTCAAAACTTAAATGAACATTGGACTCATCAACCCCATTTTACTTGTATGTCAGTCCTGTCATCCCAGCAACTTGTATGAAAGACATTTAAAACAAACATTTAAAGCATATGGCTGAATGTGTGTCACTAATTTTCACTGGACAACAACTGCAAATAAAATGTGGTCAGTATCGTTCCAATGAGTAAATTATTCACTCGCTTGAGCTTACAAACCACCATAAATCCCTTAATTCAGTCAGTTCCGTTACTCACTCAGTCTCTGGATCTTGTATGTTTATTTATGCTTATACAATCTAATATGATGTTGTCTCTGGATCCCATTTTCACTCTTTCTTCATGGCTATGTATACAGGATGAGTTAGTAAATTGGATGCAAAATTGACTTGATCATCGAAGACAGAACCTAGTGGTGGTAGACACACAATGCTGGAGTAACTCAGTGGGCCAGGCAGCATCTCTGGACAGAAGGAATGAGTGATGTTTCGGGTCGAGACCCTTCTTCAGACTCCTAGTGGTGGTGATGTCTGTATGTTTCTGTCAACATGTGTAACCAGTGGTGTTCCACAGGATTAGTTCCGGGACCTCTCTTGTTTTTAATATATATTAACTGAAGGGTGTCAACATATGGAAGCACAAGCTTAGGTGAGATGCTAAATGAATATTTCTCATCTATACTTACCTTGGAGAAGGACACGGATGCAAGGGAACGATTTATTTAATAACGATGTACTGAAGAGTCTACATTATCAGTCTGAAGAAGGATCCAGATGTGAAATGTCACCTATCCATGTTCTCTGGGGGTGCTGCCCGACCCGCTGAGTTACTCCCAACACTTTGAGTCTTCAATTGGATATAAAATTGGGTTGAAGGCATGAAACAGAGGGTGGTGTTAGAGGGCTTCAGACCAGAGACCTCTAACAAGTTTTGTATCACGGGGATCAGTGTGGGGTCCACTTTTGTTCATTATTTATATTAATGATTTGGATGTGACATGCTTACCGGTATTGCTTAAATTAGATGTATAGTGGATAGTGAAGAATGGTATCTAAGATTACAATGGGTAATTTGAGTGTGATGCCGCAGCCCCCGCAAACGCTGTTGGGGAAACAGACCCAACGGGTCTGCACTTGGTCTAGTGACACTTAATTAAAATTGTGCTTAGGTACATCCTGTTTTCATTGATGATCCTTGAGATGTTTCTACAACTTGATTGGAGTCCACCAGTGGTAAATTAAATTGATTGGACATGATTTGGAAAGGCGCACACCTGTCTATATAAGGTCCCACAGTTGACAGTGCAAGTCAGAGCAAAAACCAAGCCATGAAGACAAAGGAAGTGTCCGTAGACCTCTGAGACAGGATTGTGTCAAGCCACAGATCAGGGGAAGGGTATAAAACAATTTCTGCAGCATTGCAGGTCCCGAAGAGCACAGTGGCATCCGGCATTTTTAAATGGAAGAACTTTGAAACCACCAGGACTCTTCATAGAGCTGGCTGCCTGGCCAAACTGAGCAATCAGGGGAGAAGGGCCTTGGTCAGGGAGGTGACCAAAAACCCGATGGTCACTCTGACAGAGCTCCAGAGTTCCTCTATGGAGATTGGAGAACCTTCCAGAAGGACAACTATAACTGCAGCAGCACCAATCATGCCTTTATGGTAAAGTGGCCAGACGGATGCCACTCCTCAGTAAAAGGCACATGACAGCCCGCTTGGAGTTTGCCAAAAGGCACCTAAACAAGATTCTCTGGTCTGATGAAACAAAGATTAAACTCTTTGGCCTGAATGCCAAGTGTCACATCTAGAGGAAACCAGGCACTGCTCATCACCTGCCAATACCATACCTACGGTGAAGCATGGTGGTGGCAGCATCATGCCTTGAGGATGTTTTTCAGTGGCAGGAACTGGGAGACTAGTCAGGATCGAGGGAAAGATACACAGAGCAAAGTACAGAGAGATCCTTGATGAAAACCTGCTCCAGAGCATTCAGGACCTTAGACTGGGGAGAAGGTTCATCATCCAACAGGACAATGACCCTAAGCACACAGCCAAGACAATGCAGGAGTGGCTTTGTGACAAGTCTGTGAATGTCCTTGAGTGGCCCAGCCAGAGCCTGGACTTGAACCCGATCGATAATCTCTGGAGGGACCTGAAAATAGCTGTGCATCGACGCTTCCCATCCAACCTGACAGAGCTTGAGGGGATCTGCAGAGAAGAATGGGAGAAATTACCCAAACACTGGTGTGCGAAGCTTGTAGCGTCATACACAAGAAGTCTTGAGGCTGTAATCACTGCCAAATGTGTCTCAACAAAGTACTGAGTAAAGCGTCTGAATACTTATGTAAATGTGATATTTCAGTTATTTCTTTTTAATTACTTTGCAAAAATTTCTAGACACCTGTTTTCACTTTTTTATTATGGGGTATTGTGTGCAGATTGATGATTAAAAAAAAGAAATGTAATCAATTTTAGAATAAGGTTGTAAAGTAACAAAATGTTGAAAAAGTGAAGGGGTCTGAATACTTTCTGAAAGCACCGTGTATGCAGCAAGTTTGATTGATTATCTGTTTTAAAATTAGATAAAGCAAGGTGAAATGTGTGTCCAAATGAAAAACCCAATATTTTAGGTATTATCGCTGAGGTATACTATGAGAGGTTTGCCTTTATCTTTAGTTTTAATTTTTAAAAGTTCCCTAGATTTGGACAAAGTTCCTTTGGATTGGAAAATGAGGAAGAGAAAGGGGGAAACTGCAGGCCTATTTGCTTAACATATGCCATAGGAAAAATATTAGGAACTGGAGCTTAAAAAAAAATCATTATAAAGCACCACAAATATTTTAAGATAGGAAAAGTCAAGATGGTTTTAAGAAAGGTAGATCTTGTTTGAGCAACGGAGTTAAAATTATAAGAAGTAATGTGTGGTGGATAAAGGGGAACTGGTCGATGGATTATACTTACCTTTCCACAAGGCATTTGATAATATACCACATCAAAGGTTCTTTCAGAAAATTGAAGCTCGCAATGGAGGAGGTAATGCATAATACAAAGTTGTGAGCTACCAAGAAGCAGAGAGGCATAAATAAGTCTTTCTCTGGTGCATCACAGACATCATTGATAGGGCCTCAACATTTTTACAGTTTTCCAAAAAAAACTTGGATGATGGGTAAATTTGCTGATGACACAAAGAAAGATAGGAATGTACATTAAAATTAAAAAAAGACTGCACACATCTCCAAACTCTTGGACCTAGGAGTCAGCACCTACGGATTTCTGACCCATACACCAAAATCAGTGAAGACATACAACCAAACCTCCTTCACAATAATTCTCAACATAGGAGCCCTCCAAGGAAACATTGTCAGCCCCTTACTGTACTCCCTACACAATCACAATTGAGTAGCCAAATTCTGCTCTAACACCATTTACAGGTTTGCTGATGACTGCGCTGTAGTGGGCTGGATCTCAAACAATGATGAGATGGTGTACAGGTAGAAGATAGAAAGCAAAATTAAGGAGCTAACAAATGACTTCAGGGAACGAGGTGATGTATATGACCCAGTCAGTATCAATGGCGCCAAAGTGGAGATGGTCGGTAAATTACAGTTCCTATGTGCAAATGTCATCAATAATTTGTACCAGGGCATTCACATTGATGTTATGGCCAAGAAAGCACCTCTACTTTCTCAGAAGACTTAAGGTGCTGTGCCACTTGGGCAACATTTTCGGCGTGATGCGGCATGACACGTGGTGACGCACGTAGTGACACGCAGGTGACACGCGGTGTCTCCCTGTTGCCCCTGGATTTTGGAATGTTCAAAATCTACGGGCAACATCTGGGTGTCTCATTATGTCATGCGCCCTGCACACGCTGACGTACGCTGTCCTGCAGGTGACGCCCGGTTAAGGTTAGGGTTCTTCCTTCAATGCATGGATTTTAAACACTAATATATTAAAATTAATACAATAAAGTCAATTGTGCAAATGAAAAGATGTCTGAGTCGTTCAGTTTTATTTACGGAAGTATTGGTCCGCTTCCAGATCCAATCACCATCTCTAACTTTTCACAGGGATGAATTCAGTGAGTGTAGACTGAACCCCCCCACCCCCATCCCTCCTTCTCCACTGCCCCCACCCTTCTGCCCTCCCCTTTCCCCCCTTCTTCCCCTCCCCACTCTTCCTCACTTCTCCCTGCTCCACTCTTCTCCCCCTTATCCACTCCTCCCTTCCCCTCACATCCCCTTCTCCCTCCCTTCTCCCATTCTCCCCACTTTCCCCGATGCCCCCCCATTTGTGGATCCACCCTGCTCGATCCCACTAATAGTACTGCACAAAGACCACATCATCTGTTTTAGTAACATTGACTATGGGATAAATGCAAACTTTGGGAACAACACCCCCCACCTCCGCCCCCTTGCCTTGCTTCAAAATGGGTGGTGGGTATTTAGACTCAGTGGCCGGAGCAGGTGGGTAGCACTGATACATTGACAACATTGCCTGTACCCAGTTGAAAAGCCCGCTGCCTCTGGGGGTTTGGAGAGACCATTGGAAGAGAGATCTGCTTCTGGGACAACTCGTGGCCAACAATTTAGTTCCCACGAGGAGCAGGCAGAACATTGGGGGTTCGAGTCCAACCCCTGGGGCTCCTGTGTCACATCATAATTCAGAGATACAGTGCCTTTCAACCCACCAAGTCTGCACCGACCAGCGATTTATACTTTTATCAAGCCTATAAACCTAGAGTTAAGGTTAGGGCTAGGACTAGGGCTAGGGTTAGGGTTAGGATTAGGGCTAGGGCTAGGGTTGGGGTTAAGGTTAGGGTTAGGGTTTCCTCCGGCCCCTCAAAGGCGCACAGGTTTGTATAAATTGTCCCTAGCCTGTGTGGGATAGTGTGCGGGGGATCATTGGTCGCACGCTGAGCCCACAAATGGAGGGCATCGGGGAAAGTGGTTGGAGAATGGGAGAAGGGAGAGAGAGAGGGGTGTGAGGAGGGAGGGGAAGTGGAGAAGGGGGAAAAGAGTGGAGCGGGGCAAAGGGGGGAAGGGAAGAAGGGGGGGGGGGAGAAAGGTCGGTGGGGTGAAGAAAGAGGGATGGGGGTGGAGGGGAGAGGGGAGTTCTGTCTATACTCTCTGAATTCATCCCTGTGAAAAGTTAGAGATGGTGATTGGATCTGGAAGCAGACCAATACATCTGTAAATAAAACTGAATAACTCAGACATCTTTTCATTAGCACAATTGATTTTATTGTATTAATTTTAATATATTGTTTAAAATCCATGCATTGAAGGAAGAGTATTTTACAGCCCATCTGTGGTTCCTAACCCTAGCCCTAACGCTTGCCCTAAACCCTAACCCGATCCGTAACCCTGACCCTAACCCGGAGTCACCTGCAGGACAGCATACATCAGCGTGTATGCCATACAACTTGTCGGTTGTACGGGCGTCAGTCACTGACGCTTGCAGTCGCTGAAAACATTTCAAAGTGGGACAGGCCCTTAAGGAAGTTTGGCATGTATCCAACAACTCTTACCAACTTCTACAGAAGCACCATAGAAAGCATCCTCTCATGAAACACTATAGCTTGGTTTGGCAACTTGGTTTGATCTACCCAAGAGCTCAAGAAATTGCAGAAAAATGTAGATGTAGCCCAGTCCATCACACAAACAAGACCTCCCCCCTCCCCCACCGCATCAACATCTACAGTTCATTCTGTCACAGGAAAACAGAATTAAGGACCATTTACAACCTGATCATTCACTCTTCTTCCCTCTCGCATTGGGCAGATCATATGTCAGCTTGAAAGCATGTACCACCAGGTCAGGAACTGCTTCTTCCCCGCTGTTATCCGACTGCTGAATGGTCTGGGGTGGCCCGATCTCCCAACCTATCTCATAGCAGCTCTTGCACTTTTTTTATCTTTATTTTTTCTATACCGTATAACTCCAACACTATATTCTGCACTCTGGTATTTTTCTGTTTGCAATTGTGTATGGCTTTATTACATTTATGTATAGTATGATTTGATTGGATAGCAGGTTTCACTGCATCTTGACACATAGATAGATGGGATAAAGAGTGAACATAGATCTGAATTTTTAGAGAGAAACTAGACCAAGTGGGACCCGTTGGGTCCCTGTCACATGGGAGGGCTGTTCCTCGAACGCAATATTCTACCACTCACCCATAGGCCCCAACTGCGCAGGCGCGGCTGACAGGTTCCTGTTGTGATGTCAGAGATCCTCGTTGTGACAGGAGTCACGACTACCCTCACCATCCCTCCTCTTACCCCTATCCTCCACTCCCGTCATCCCCAGCACTTCCTCCCCCTCCTCTTCACCCTCCCTCTTCTTCCCACTCTCCTCCTCCACACCCCCTCCCTCACCTCTCCCTCCCTCTCCTTTCCCTACCCTCATTCACTCCCTCCCTCCATAATATATGAAATTGTCTTAGCAAGAAGTATGAATACTGAATGGTGAGAGCAGAGGGACCTAAATGTGCTCACATATGGTTCGCTAAAAACTCGGATAAATGTACAGCAAGTAATTGGAAAAGCTAATAATATGTTTATAATTTATTGCAAGGGAAATTGAACACAAAATAGTGAGGTTAAGGGGCTCTCCCACTGCGGCAACCTAATCCGCGAGTTAAGAAGAGTGTCTACGGGGGGAGAGAGGGGGAGAGAAGAAGAGAGAAGGGGTGAGAAGGAGTGGAGACACTTTTAAGAAGTATAATAAAGTTTAGCGAGCATTTTACCTACCGATAATTAAATTTTACCTGCCGGTAATTAAAATGCCCAGTCAGCGAAGGAGATTGCCTGCGGCTGCCCTCGACTGCCTGCAACTAAATAGCGAACCCACTCCACTGCAGTACGAGTTAAAAAGAACTATGCCGACCAAATTTTACTTGCGGAAAATTTTTCAACATGCTGAAAAATTTTCCGCAACCTAGCTGAGGCTAGCGAGTAGGAGGGAACTTCCCTCGAGCATGAAGGAGAGTTCCAGTGACCTCATAGCACCTACTAAGACCACGTGTCGACCATGCTGCGAGTTTGAGTCGAGGGCAAACTCTTCTAAACTCGCAGATTAGGTCACCGCAGTGGGACAGCCCCTAAAGGGCTCAGTTACTCAGCACATTGATAAATCCTCATCAGTAATAGTCTCTTTATTTAAGGAAGAAGGTTAATGCATTAAAAGCAGCTCATGGAAGACTTATTGGATGAGGGTGATTTGCCTTTGAAAGAAAGGTTGGACAGGCCAGACCTGGGTCTCAAGAGTTAGTAGGTAGGACATTTGGTAGAGATTTCGGATACTGAGGGGTAAAGACAGAGTATCCGCTGTCTTGTGGACGAATCTCAAAAAAGTGATTGCAGTTTAAAAAGAGGAGTCACACATTTAAAACAGAGGTGAAGCAAAATACTTGCTCCAGCAACGTCATGAGCCTCAAGAATTATTTTCCACAAATAGAGATGGAAGCAACATCTTTGAATATCTACAGGGTAAAGATAAATATTTACTTGAAATGAATGCTTACTAGGAGTAGGTGAAAATGCTATCTTGAGGTTACAATGAAATCATGCATGCTCTTATTTTATGGCAGAACAGACATGAGGAACTAAATGTGTACTTCTGTTCCTAGTTCAGATTTTTATACAAAACAAGCAGATGGAAGTGAAAATGGAGTGGCCAATCCAGTGCAATAATCTGACCCCATCTTGGATGGGGACTTGACTTTCATTTGGGATATGTAAGGATAAAATGAGTGATATGTATATCTTTTTAATTACTTCTTCAGTTTTATGAATGATAACCTCTGAAATATTGCTGACTTTTTAATGATTTAGGGTTGAGACCAATAGTATTTTCCAGACCTACCCGCAGTGACTTAAAAGCACACAAAATGAAATTTATGTTCCTCTTATTTGTTAACAGTTGAAGGGCAGTGGCTGGATTGGGGACCGTGGAACAGATGCTCAGTCACGTGTTCAAATGGAACGCAGCAGAGGACCCGCAAATGCATTTTGACGCAGGGATGGACAGCGTGTAAAGGTCACCAGGCTGAGGCCCGCAAATGCTTCAACCAGGAATGCTCAAGTAATTTCCTTTGATCTTATATTGAGTAACTCGTCTCTATACATGTTGTTACTTGATAATAGCCTTCAATCACTGCTTCCGATTCTATAAATTAGCCTCTGTAAATGACAGTGATTGACAACAAATTCCATTTGTAAATTAGTCTCCTTGGACAGTTCCAAAATAGTGTAGCTTTTCACTCTAAAAATATGGCAACTATTCTTGGTACAGCACCCAGCTGCGTCTGGGTCCCCTCCAGAAGAGCAAATTCCCACTCAAAAGCTCTGTGACTGACAACAAAGCTTTTACCTAATCATTCCATGACAAAATTACACTGAAATTGTTGGATGAAGTGATCATTATAATGGAATGGTATTGGGCAACCTGTAAACATATTATCTGAAATACAAGAAACACCTTAAAAATGTTCAAGATTAAATAACATTTATTAACCTCTTCAGCTTTGCTCTTATGATTTATCATATCATCTGAATCCATCTTTGACGACAGCCCATAACTCACTCCTGCTATCTTGAATATTTACAACTGGCAAATGTTTCCATTTTAATCTGGTGGTACATGCTTTCAGGCTTTTATATCTTCTGCCCAACAGTAGAGATGAGAAGAGAGAATAACTGAGGTGTGAATGGTTCTTGATTATGTTGGCTAGTTTCACAAGGCAGCATGAAATACAGATGGGATCGATGAGGGTTTACTGGTTTGCATTATGGACTGGGCTGCGTTCACAATGTTCTGCAATTTCTTGCTGTCTTGGGCAGAGCAGTGTCATACCAAGCTATGTTGCATCTGGATGGTAAGTCATTTGAGTAATTGTTAAAGGATTTGCTAAAATCCATATAGACAACATATACCAATCTGCCCTCATCAGATTCAAGATATTTTCACACATTGGTGGTGCATGTACTGTATAAGAAAAGACACTTTGGTATGTACATGGATGGGAAAGGTTTGGAGAAATACGGGTCAGGTACAGGCAAGTGCGACTAGCTCAGTTAGATAACTTTGTTGGCATAGTCAGCAGGAGAGCATGTTTCTCTGATATACAACACTTTGACTCCATGACTCAAAATCACCATCTTCGTCGATTGAAACCAGGTTTGATCATGCGAACCAAACTGCCATAAGTTCATTCCAAACTTTCAGAAACTTTGCGAAGTGTGCACAGATTTTGGAAAAGATTAAGCAAACCAAAACATATTACACTTGACATATTTAAATGTCATCCAATTATTAAGGCGTTATGAAGCGGCAAGAAAGTGTTGCTAATGTTGTGTTTACATTTCCGCCCAAAACTCTCAAAGCCAAAAAACATCAACATCAAAAACAAGCTCAAACCACATTTTGTTATGGGAGTGCCAAGATTAGGCTTGGGGGACCAAACATAATTTTCTGCAGATGTTTCTGCGCTCACAGGCCCTAGTAAGTTTGCCAGCTTTTCACATTCTATTACTTAGTGCAGTGTGCGAATTATTCATGACTAACCCATGTCTAAATAGTCAACAGTAAGAGGGGAGTTAGGAGAAACAGATAGGAAAGTTTAAGCAGGGGACGAGAACAGGAGAGAGAAGAGGAAGAGAAGGGGAAGGAGAGGAAGGGTGGATGATGTGGGATCTCAGCTACTTACCACCATTGGGAATATCCCAGCAATCTTCCGGTGTTGGGATGTTTTATGTGCTAAGGGTTAGGAGCTGGGGATGGAGTAGAGTCGGGGAGGTGGAATTGGTCAGACTTTTTATATTGAGGTGGGATATGGGGTGCGATAGAGGCAGCTCTTCTTTAATGTGTGAACATTGTGGGGAAGCAGCCAGGTTTCTATCACCAGTCTTCCCCTCCCTCACTCTTCTGCACATTGCAGCAACCAGTCATTTTGTGAAGCACTAGTTTGCCCTTAAGAGATACATGGACAGGTACATGGATAAGACAGGGTTAGAAGGACATCGGTCAGGCCCATGTGGGACTGGCTCAGTCAGGCAAATTGGTCAGTTTGGGATGGGCCAAAGGACCTGTTTCTATGCTGTAAAGTGTTATGACTCTATGCCCCTCAGGTCTCTTATGTCTTTCCCCTCTCACCTTAGATTTTCATTAATGAATACTAATTAAATAAATTATTATTATTCAAACCTATTTTGGACTATTCATGCATTACTCACCGAGGACACAAATTGGAGGGCCTTTGATATTTACTGTAAAATGTCTTCTCTGTGCTGTGATGAGTTTGAAGGGGATGAAGGCCGTTGGACAGTAATGATAGCTGCCGAGAATGATGGGGGGATTGGGGGGGTATGGGACCATGTGTACTGACTAGGTTAGGTCTGCTACGTGATTTTAATTTGTTATATGCAAAACAAAGCATTTCACTGTGCATAGGTACATGTGAAAATAAAGTATCATTGAATCATGGAAAACACCACGATATGCTGTTTCATGCTTGTTGATTGCAGCACCCATATCCCCAAGGCTTACTCGATGTCTGCGTGAGGTATGATATAGACTGCATTCAGGGTGAAAGCAGGGAATTCTCTTGGTAGATGGAATGGTCGGAAATTACATGTTCCAGGGTAGCAGAAATTGGAGAAGGCTACCATGTCCGAGCACCATGATGAGTTCACAATGAAGCAGACACCACCACCTCTTCCTTTTCTGGACATCGCCATTCAGTCAAGAGAATCAGGAATGTTTAATTGTCATAAATGTACCAAAACAGAACAATAAAATTCTTACTTGCAGCAGCATAACAGGTTTGTAAACACAGCACTCAATAGATCATAAATTAAAACAAATTAAAAAAGAGTTCGTAAAGAGAAGCAAAACGAACATCATATTAATGCAAAAGTAAATAAAAGCTCAATTCGATAGTGCAACCAGGACAGTTCAAAGTTTAATTGGTGTTTGTAGTCTGTCAATGCCTGATGGTTGTTGGGAATAAGCTTTTTCTCAACCTGGAGCTCAAAATTTTCAGATTCCTGTACCTTCTTCCCGATCGCAGGAATGAAATGTGTGACCAGGATGGTGAGGGTTCTTGATGATGCTGGCTGCCTTTTTGAGGCAGCGTCTCTTTTAGATCCCTTCGATGGTGTTGAGTTCAGTACCTGTGAGCAATGTTCACCACTTTTTGTAATCTCCTTTGTTCCCGAGCATTTCAGTTGCTGAACCAGGCTGTGACGCAACAAGTCAAAATGTTCTTTACCATACACCTGTAGAAGTCCAAGAGAATAATAATCGACATACCAAATCTCCTCAATTTTTCAAGGAAGTAGAGGCATTGATGGGTTTTCTTTATGATTGCATAAATGTGCTGGGCCCAGGACAGATGTTCAGAGCTATTCACAACATGGAACTTAAAGTTAGTTGACTCTCTCCACCACCGGCCCATGGATGAAGACAGGTTTATGGATCACGGGCCTTTCTCTTTTAAAGGCAACAATCAGTTCCTTGACATTGACATTGACACTGACATTGAGAGCAAAGTTGTTGTTCTGGCACCATTCAACCAGACATCAATCTCTCTCCTATATTCTGACATTATTACCCATAATTTGTCTAACGGTGGTGTCACCGAATTTAAACATGAAGTCCATGTGGTGGATAGAAACATTTTTGAACCATATATAAATGAAGAGAAAAGGTTAGTGATGAAAAAAGTAGTCCCTTTTGCTGTCAAAAAGAGTAATTGAATCATAGAGATGTACATCACATAAATGGGTTATTTACCACGTCTAAGCGATGCTTTACATATTCACAAATTTGGCTCTAACTCCATCTACACATTTGCAGATCACACTTCCTTTGGTGAGCAGGATCATGACAATAATGAGATGGAGTACAGAAAGGAGATAGAAAACGTAGTAATCGTTTTAGGACAATCACCTCTCTCTCAATGTCACCAAGGCAAAGGAGCTAATTATCGAGTAGTGGATGCCCCAATCAGCATCAATTGTGCTGAAGTGGAAATGTTTGAGAGCTTCAAGTTCCTTGATGCTTCTGTTAATATTACCAATGATCTACGTGGACCAACTACATTGAAACAACATTCAAGAAGGCACACCATCACCTCACCTTCCTTAGAGACTGAGGAATTTTAGCAAATCTCCAATGATTATTACACACTTTTACAAACTTTTGCATGCCAAAAAGCACTGCATCACAGCATGGTTTGGGAGCACCTCTGCCGAATACTACATAAAATTGCAGAGAGTTGAGGGTATAACCCAATCCATCAAAAAGACCAAACTCCCCACCATTGACTCCATCTTCACTTCACATTGCCTCGTAAAACCATCAAAGGTTCACCAGAATGATTCAGGAATCATAAAACAAAGATGACAGGAATCATAAAACAAAGACTTCATTAATGTATTGAAGGTTCATCTCCAACCTAAATGGCCAAATGGTGGCAAGAAGGAATGCCAGTGGAAGGAAAGAAATAACTTTTGCAAAGAATATCCTGTAGACCCTATGGACTGAAGAAGGGTTTCGGCCCGAAACGTTGCCTATTTCCTTCGCTCCATAGATGCTACTGCACCCGCTGAGTTTCTCCAGCGTTTTTGTGTACCTCCATATCTTATATTCCATATCCCAGCTAATAAAGGCATGTATCCCAAATACCTGCTTAACAACATTATCGCTACCTGTGCTGCTACATTAAGGATTTTTAGATATATCCAGCATGGTTCTCTGTTCACTGACATTCCCCAGGATTCTCCCACTCATTGTGTATATCCTACCTTGGACATATCCTTGGATCTATCTTCGACATATCCAGCATGATTCCTCTTTTCATTGATATTCCCCAGGGTTCTCCCACTCATTGTGTATTTCCAACCTTCATTAGACCTCCCAAAATGCATCACCTCATGTTTTCAACAACGCATTCCATCTGTCATTGCTCTGCTCTTCTTCGCAATTATACTCCTTTAAAACATTTCATAGACCAATTATAATACAAAATAAGAAAATGGCAGGCATTATCAAATATGGATGACACAGTGACGCAGGTGGTAGAACAACTGCTTCACAGCGCAAAGATCCTGAGATTCTCAGAAGCTCATAATAGATCAAGAAACCGCAAATGTACCTCTGATGTGCACAAGTGGTGGGAGAGGCTAAGCAGGGGACTACAACTTAATTACTTTGACACTTCTACATTCGAGAATTTCTGGAATCCACTTTTGAGGAAATGAAACGGCACTTAGAAATTCATAACATGACTGGACAGAAAAAAACATGCTTTAGAAGGGAAATTATGTTTAACATATTTATTGGTGCTCTTTGAGTATGTGGATTGATGAGAGTTTATTGATGTGTTTGGATTTCCAAAACAAATTCATTAAGATGCTACATAAAAGATCGCTCATGATAGTTTGAGTCGTATATTAGTTTGAATGGAATATTGGCTAACTGGCAGAAATAGAATATGAGAATTAATGAGGGAAGTTTAGATTAACTAGCCATAACTCCTGGGTACCACGGGATAGAGGTGGGATCCATGTGAGGTAAAAGACAAGGCAAACCTGCAATGGAGACAGGGTGATGAGGAAGATAGTTCTAAACCACTAGGGTATGAGGTTGCACAACAATTATATTGCAGAGGAACTCCAACAGCTGATATTATTTCCATAGATATCACTGTTACATCGGTACGGAACATTTGCATTTTTCAGCTTGAAATTGTGCAATATGGTGCATACTGTAGCAAGTCTTATAACTTACACTTGAATGCAATATATATGCTTTAAATTGGATTGGAGCGTTTTTGAAAGGGGGGAGGCTGTGCGATCACTGATCACTGGCCTTGGGGGTACCCGGTGAGGGAGTGGAGCAACCGAGTGGGGAGAGGGTGTGGAAGAAGGGTAGGAACTTTTTGAAATTTGATGTATTAAAATCATGTTTTAGTGCACTGTGGAAGTATGATTTCAATGTTTTTTGTATGAAGTATTTTTAAGAGGTAACTTTTTAAGGGGTAACTTTATCCACACAAAGGGTGATGGGTGTATGGAACAAGCTACCAGAGGAGGTAGTTGAGGCAGGGACCATCCCAACATTTAAGAAAAAGTTAGACTGATACATGGATAGGACAGGTTTGGAGGTATGGACCAAAAGCAGGTAGCGTAGCTGGGACATGTTTGCGGGTGTGGGCAAGTTGCGCCGAAGGGCCTGTTTTCACACTGTATCACTCTATAACTACATTATACCTCCACCATGCATGAATGCTTCAAAATCAAGTGATCGAGATTTATTGCCATATACTCAAGCATAGAAACATAGAAAATAGGTGCAGGAACAGGCCATTCGGCCCTTCGAGCCAGCACTGCCATTCAATATGATCATGGCTATTCATCTTAAATCAGTGCCTCTTTCCTGTTTTTTCCCCATATCCCTTGATGTCGTTAGCCCCAAGAACTAACTGTAACTCTCCCTTGAAAACATCCAATGAATTGGCATGCACTGCCTTCTGTGGCAGAGAATTCCACAGATTCACAACTCTCTACGTGAAGAAAGTTTGTTCTCATCTCAGTCCTAACTGCCCCCCCCCCCCCCCCTTTATTCTTAAACTGTGACCCATGGTTCTGCACGCCCCCAACATAGGGAACATTTTTCCTGCAGTTACAGTAAGTGAACATCTAGCTGGCAAGCAGGATGCTTTCTCCAACCACCCCCATTTGAAGTCCACTGCCTTCCACCGTTTTTACCCAGTGCTTGGTACTTATTCAAGCAGCCACTGGTTGTCCTCCAGGATGCACCGAGCTGCAGCCTGATCCATGCCGGTCACCTGGGCAAATTCGACACAGAGACTCTCTCTCTCTCCCCCCTCTCTTCTTCCGCTCTCTCTCCTCTCAAACCCCCTTTTCTCTCTCTCCCCCTCTCCTCTCTCTCTCCCTCCCCCTCTCTCTCTCTCTCTCTCTCTCTCTCTCTCTCTCTCTCTCTCTCTCTCACTCTCTCTCTCCCCCTCTCTCTCTCCCTCTCTCCCTCTCTCTCTCTCTCCCCTTCCCTCCCCCTCTCTCTTCTCTCTCCCCCCTCTCCCCCCTCTCTCCCCTCTCTTCCTCCCACCTTACTCTTCCCCCTCTCTCTTGTCCCCTCTCCCTCTCTCTCCCCTCTCTTTCCCCTCTCTCCCTCTCTTTCTTCTCTCTCCCCCTCTCTCCCCCCTCTCTCTTTTCCCCCCAAGTCTCTCTCCCCCTCTCTCTTTCTTCTCTCTCCCCCCTCTCTCTCTCCCCCCCCCTCTCCTCTCTCCATCCCTTGCTTCCCCCCCAACCCTTTCTCCCTCCCTCTCTATCTCCTCCTCCTCTCTCTCCCTCTCCACACACTCTCCCCTCTCTCTTTCCCCTCTCTCTCTGTCTCTCCTCTCACCTCTCTCTTCCCCCCCTCTCTTCCCCATTTCTCCCTCCTACCTCACTCTTCCCCGTGCCCTCTCTCCCCTCTCTTTCTCCTCTGTCTCCCATCTCTCTCATTTCCCCGTTTCCCTCTTTCCCCCCCCTGCCCTCCTCCCTCTCCCTTTTACCCCCCCTCTCTCTTCCCCTTCTCTTTCCCATTCGCTCCTACCCTCTCCACCCCCTCTCTCTTCCCCCTTTCTTCCCTCCCCCCTATCTCCCTCCCCCCCTCCCACCTCTGTCTCCCCCCCTCTTCCTCTCCATTCACTGCCCCCCGTCTCTCCCCTCTCTCTCTTCTCTCCCCCCACTGTTTCCCTGTCTCCTCCCCCTCTCTCTCTCTCTCCACCTCCCTTTGAGAGTCTGTCCCTTCGGCACAGAGACTCTCGCGGCAGCGGCGCTTCCGATGCCCCCGACGCCCGGGACATGCACTGTCCGGAATGCTCCATGGCCAGAGCTGCAGCGAGCAACTCACCGGCCCCGGCAAACACTCGTCCATCCCGGCTCTCCGCATCTGTTCCGGCCGCTGGTCCTGCTCCCATCCCTCCCGCAGCCCCTGCTCTCCAACACCCACGGACCATGCAGTTTATCCGAGTTTTGAAATTTTCGTTGATCACAAAATTTCTCACCGCTGAGCGTGAGAAATTTCTGATGAGCGTGAGGGCGTGAAAGTTTGCTTGAGGGCGTGAGTCTCACGCTCAAAGAGTTGGCAGCCCTGATTATGTCTGATTGAATTTTTGTTTTTAGTTGTGCGTTTTTATGGCTATATATTATTGGAAAGAGATTGATGTGATTGTCAGTAATGAAGGCAAGGTACTGTACGTAGGAGGATTGTTGGTAAATTGGAAGTTGCAGCTGAGATGCCTTATAGGTGCTCTATCATATTCCTTGTGACAGTAGATGTGGTGTACATGGACTTCAACAAGGCCTTTGACAAGGTCCGACCTGGGGGACTGGTCAACAAGGATAGGGGCCATGGGATCCAGGTCGTGGGTAATTGGATTCTAAATTAATTTGTTAGTAAGGAACAGAAGGTGAAAATAAAATTATAAAAATATTTAACGGATGTTAGTATTGGAGAATTGTTCTGGATGTACTGCATGATGACAATGTGAGCACCATTGATAGAATGGTTAATGATCCAACCCATCTGGCTGGAAGTTAACTGATTTGGATAGAGAGAATCTCTATCTCTTAATCTCAATAGTGCCATTTCTTTCAAAGAAATATCAGATTTCACACGAGTTAATTGCTTGATTTTGATGATGAGTGATATTTGAAGTTGACAAATATTTTTGTACACAAATAATTTATAAAGACTGCTGCTGCAATTACAGACAAATTTCTGAAATTAATTAATTACATTTTTCTTTTCAGATGATGGCAAATGGGGTCCATGGAACCACTGGAGTTTGTGTTCCAAGACTTGTGACAGTGGCTGGCAACGGCGCTTCCGAATGTGCAAAGGGACAAGTGTTAAAGGTTACCCATGTGAAGGATCAGGAGAAGAAGTCAAGACATGTAATGAGAAAAGATGTCCAGGTCAGGAGAATTGTATTTTCAAAAGAATTAACTTAGTACAATAATTTATACTTTATTTTCTCTGCTTGTTTGTTTTCATCATCCTTTGTTCACAAAGAGTCTCTTAATGGCAGAAGGAGTATAGAGGCCACAAAACAATTCTGCATGAAATCCAGTCTGGTACAAATCCTTGGTGCATTTTCAGTAGCAGATCCATCTTAAAAATTCAGTTAGGTAAATCAGGTACTTGACCCCAGTTTTACTCAGAACCAATGCCAATGCATGAACATTCCTGTTCATGTTATAGACATTGATCTTGGATGCCTTATTTTGGCAGAGTAGACCAGAAAATGTTTGAAATATTCATCAAAATAGACAAAGGTAGCAGAGCAAGAAAGAGTTGAAATTTGAGCCTGGTGATTTATTGGTTCCTTGGTGTTAACATTACTAATAATCTGTCATGGGCCAACCACATTAAAGTGGCAAGCAAGAAGGCACACTAATGCCTCCACTTCCTTAGGGGACTGAATACATTTGGCATGTCTCCAATGAGTCTTACAAACTTCTACTGATGCACCACAAAATCCATAATGTCAGGCTGCATCACAGCTTGGTTTGGGAATAGCTCTGTTCAAGACCGCAAGAAATTGCAGAGAGTTGTGGATCAGGCACGTGTCGTTAGGGTAGGCAAGGTAGGCACTGCCTACCCTGACTAAAATTATAAAATGGCAATTATTAAATATAAATAGTGAAGGCATGGGAGAATTATGCCTATCTAAGAGATCGATCTCTTAGGTAGGCATAGTTCTCCGTGCCTTTCATCTGCAGTGCACGTAACACGCGAAGGTCTGTGCGGCCCACGTGCCATCAGCGCTGCTTCAAGCCGTCAATTTCAAGGGGAGCTGAAGGCAGCAGAAATTCTGCCTTTGCAGTACCACGCATGCACAGCAGCCTACTGCACATGCGCAGCGCAAGTTTCTTGGCCGGTTTTTCAAATATGGATTGCCATCTGAAGAGTATCTTAGGAAACAAAGAGAGAAGAATGGAATTTGTGTACCGATAATGTGATAAATACATTTCTTGGTGCTATATGTTTTTAAATACCGTATTTCTGGGGTGGGGTGGAGGGGAGAGTTATATTTACAGCGTTTGGGGTGTCTGGCCAGGGGTAAAATTGTGGGGAGGGCAGGAATGTTGAGAAGGGGGGGTGGTCAGGGATCATGCCAGTAACCCACTTGCGACACTCCGGGCTTGGAGCCACCGCATTGTGGCCGGGGGGGAGAAGTAGCTCGGGTGGCTGCCGGGAGCAGATTTGCGGAACCGGCCACCACCTCAGCCCCTTCTCCCAGCCACCGCTCACCTCAGGCAGTGCTCTCCGTCTGAAAACCTCTTTCCTGCCGCTCCCGGCCTCACTCATGTCACCCGCTTCCTGCAAATCCTTAAATTCCGACAGCGCGATCAAGGGACCAATTGAGGTTACTCGACTGTCGGAATTTAAGGATTTGTGGGAAGCGGCTGACATGAGAGCAGCCGGCGAGCGGCAGGTGAGAAGTGTTCAGACGGAGAGCACTGCCAGAGGTGAGCGGGCTGGCAGAAGGCGCTGAAGTGGCAGCCAATTCTGCTGTCGGGTCCCGGCAGGCGCTCGCAGCCACCCAAGCTGCTTCCTTCCCCGGCCACAATGCGGTGGCTCCGTGACCGGAGCGCTGCGGCTGCGGTGGGTTAGTTACTGGCATGTTCCCCGACCCCCTCCTTCTTAACACTCCTGCCCTTCCCGCAACTTTAACTACTGGCCAGACTCTCCACACACTGGGAAAGGAGCTCTCTCCCTAATTGGTCCCTTGAACTAGTATTGTCATTCAATAAGATGACAACTGATTCAACTTGTCCCGGTGTGCTCCTGTTTTTCCCTCCATCTCGCCACCTGCCATCACCCTTCACCCCCCACCCATTCAGTAATTCAGAATGAAGGAGATTTGGAAGCCTTGGGCAAATTGAATTGTTACTGTCTTTATTTTTATTTTAACGGAGAGAAGAACAATCTGCGCATGCGCGATTTAAGATTTTTTTAAAAAGCTGACTGACTGCCTACCCCGAGTAATCACTCATGGCACGTGCCTGTTGTTGATGTAACCCAGTCCATTGCACAGACCAGACTCCCTACAATTGACTCCACCATTGACTCCATCTACATGTCATGATTCTAGTGGAATCATGACATTTTAGTGGAATATTCCACTAGGGGCGCCGCATTGAAGGCGCCTCTGCCTACAGTCTGTCCGGATTTTTTCTATCTTTTTTAAATTTTAGTTTGTCTAAACAGTTTGTTTTTGGGACTCTTAGTTTTTCAATGTGGGGAGGGGGGTAGGGTAAGGGGGGGGGGGAACCATTTCCCAGTTGCTTCCTGGCGAGGATGCGGCTATTTCTCCATGTCACGTCCTCGCCCCCCCTCCCTCCTCACGGCCTACCACTGGATTGGAGCGGCCTTTCCTACCGAGGACCGGACCAGAGCTTCGGCAGAGGCGCCTTCAATGCAGCGCCCCTAGTGGAATATTCCACTAAAATGTCATGATTCCACTAGAATCATGACATGTAGATTGAGTCAATGGTGGAGTCAATTGTAGGGAGTCTGGTCTGTGCAATGGACTGGGTTACATCAACAACAACTGGATTCACCGCGGAGCGGGCGCTGCCTACATGGATCGCCGTTTGAAGCTCCGGAGCATTGCGCCTGCTGCTTCAACATCGTGGGAAGCAGCCGGTGGGAAGCCCCCCACACACACACTAACCCCCCCCCTCACACACACCAACCCCCTTGCCCACACACTAACCCCCTTACACACTAACACCCCCACACACGTACTACCCCGCCCCCACACACACACATGATAACACCCCACCACATACACACACTAACCCCCCTCCCCCACATACACTAACCTCCCTCTCCCACACTAACCCCCCCCCCCCCCCCCCACACACAACCCCCCGCCCCCAGATTTGCTGCTAAATGAGATTCCATTGTGATGTACCCATTCCCCCAACGTAACCCATTCCCCAACGCAATAATTCCGTCCCTCATTGTAAACTTTAATAAAAAATGCAATTGCACTAAGATTTAATGTGATCTAGGTGCCACCGACAAGGCCATCTTTTGTTATCCAAAGCTAATCATTGAACTTTGCTGTGCTGGGTTAGGTTGGTAGATTCTTCCCCTGAAGGACATTTGCTGTGAAGGACTCAGTGTTCTGGGATAGAAACACTGTAGCCGGCGGGCATTGTGACATCATAACTGCCTAACTGCCAATGCAGATTTGAAGAAATCCAACTTCTAAATGTCACCTTAAAACTGTTTAATTTCCCCACTACGTCCCTCTCCTTACAACAATGTAAAACACTCTCATAGCTTGTGTATTGGCAGCTTAGATCACATTGTGATGTAATTTTTGGTGTTTGGAATGTTCACTGCAGCGGTTGCCTGAGATCCCATTGTGATTGGAGGACTGTGAGATGCCATTGTGACATCATCACTGGGAGCTGCTGGAAGAGTCTCCCTCGCAAAGGCAGTTATTATTCTCAAAGTTTTGGCTTTTTTTTAACTTTAAATATCAAATGTGAAATGTTACATCAAATCTGAAGGAAACTTATTACATCGACAACGAGAAAAAGCCGAGGTTCTGTAAACATTTTCTTGCTAATGTGCACCGTTTTGGTGAAAATACAATCACACTTAAACACACACACACACACACACACACACACTCACACACACACACTCTCTCACACACACACACACACACACACACACACACACACACGCACACACACACACACACACACACACACATAGAAACAAGACGTGACTTTTATAAGTATATCGATAAGTGTAATATAAATGTAATTAATTGGTACAGTGCATACAAACCTGTAAATTACTAAAATGTGTAGGTAAATGCGTATGAGGTGTATACTTTGATTATTTTAATGCTCTTTGTTAATGCATCTGCAGCTTATAGTGGGTACAATGTAAAAATGAAGTCTTATTTTAAATTGTGTTTCAAAACATTTGGTTTGTTTAATTCAATACCTTTCCTGTAGCACCTCATGAGATGTGTAGAGATGACTACATCATGGCAATGACATGGAAAAGGACTGCAGCTGGAGACCTTGTTTACAGCAAATGCCCTCCTAATGCAACAGGTAATAAGTACATTACAATTCTTAATTTATTTTAATCATGTTAGCTCAGAAGGTATAGACATTTTGGTAAAGTGAGAGAGAAGCAGGCAGATTCAGGTTAACTATCATTAAATCTGTTATAAAATAGTTGAGATTTGTTAGTTGATGGATTGAAATGAGAGTTAGAACCAGACGTTTTGTTTTGACTGCACATTAATTTTAAGCATGATCCTGAATTATTTCCTCCTTTGCTTTAGAAATACAGTTTCCCCCTTTCCCCCCTCCCCCCACATAAAAAAGGTTAGAACTCCAGAACAAAAAACTCAACTAACTGATAAAAAAAAGAGAGAAAAAACAGACAGCTGCAGGCTGGGCAGCTATACCATACAGGACGGCGCCTGTAGGCCTGAAACAAAGAAACATAGAAAATAGGTGCAGGAGGAGGCCATTTGGTCCTTCGAGCCAGCACCGCCATTCATTGTGATCATGGCTAATCATCCACAATCAGTAACCCATGCCTGCCTTCTCTCCATATCCCTTGATTCAGCTAGGCCCTGGAGCTCTAACTTTTTTTTAAATTCATCCTGTGAATTGTCCTCTACTGCCTTCTGTAGCAGAGAATTCCACAAATTGCCAACTCTCTGGGTGAAAACGTTTTTTCACATTAGTTTTAAATGGCCTCCCCTTTATTCTTAGACTGTGACCCTGGTTCTGGACTTCCCCAACAGTGGGAAATGTTTTCCTGCATCTAGCTTGTCTACTCCTTTTATAATTTTATATGTTTCTATAAGATCCTCTATTTCTGTGATTACAAGCCCAGTCTTTCAAATCTTCCTCGTATAACAGTCCTGCCATCCCGGGATTAACCTCGTCCTTCCTCAAATTAGGAGACCAAAACTGCACACAATAATCCAGATGTGGTCTCACCAGGGGCCTGTACAACTGCAGAAGGACCTCTTTACTCCTATATTCAAATCCTCTTGCCAACATGACATTAGTTTTCTTTATTGCCTGCTGTACCTGTATGTTTACTTTTAGTGACTGGTGTACAAGAACCTTATCAAAGGCTATCTGAAATTCCAGATACACTATATCCACTGGCTCTCCTTCATCCATTTTACTTTACACATCCTCGAAAAATTCCAGAAGATTAGTTAAGCAGGATTTCCCTTGGTTGAGAACTAGACAAATGGATCTCTCCATTATGGCTGGCTACAATGTTCTTTTTCATCAAGAAATAAAACCAGGAAACGCTGGAAACATTAAGCAGGTCACCGTTGATAAATTATAGCCAATTATCTGGAGCCTGGGACTAACATTCAAGAGAATTAAGTTTAAACTCTGTCGTGACAGCTGTGGAATTTAAATTCAGATGTGAGCCTGGATTCTTTTTTGAAGCACATCATTAGCAATCATGATCACAAAACTACTGGACTGTCATAAAAAAACATCTGTTTGGCAATGTCCTCTAAGGAGGAATCCTAGATTCTTACATGCAACTCTAAACTCACCAATGAGCTTGACTATGAAAACCCTTCTGAAATGACAGGATGAACTATTCAATTGGAGCAGGACTTGAAACAGGGAAAGCATAAAACTGGACAAATTATCAAGCATTAGCTTAGGCACTGAATTCAGAGATGACAAAGTTGCTTCTGCCTTAATTTACCTTTTAAAGTTCTACAAACAAATATCTGGGAGATAATACAGAAATTGTGTGTGCTGCAAAAAACGAAGGATTTCCCCCTTAGACTCAAGAGGCAACAGCTTGACAAAGTGATTCTCACAAAATCATTCAGCTAAGGAAGATGAGAGCCCATGGTATCAAAGGACAGATACTAGCATGGACAGCAGGCTGGCTGGCAGAAGGCAAAGAGTGGCAATAAATAGTTCCGCAGGGGTCTGTGCTGGGGCCGCTACCCTTCACGTTGTACTTCGTCATTTGGATGAGGGCATTGAAGGCTCTGTGGCCAAGTTTGCAGAAGATACGAAAATAGGTGGAAGGGCAGGTAGTGTAGAGAAAGCAGGGACTGCAGAAGGACTTGGACAGGTTGGGATAGTGGGCAGGGAAGTGGCAGATGGAATATAGTGCAATAAAGAGTGGAGTCATGCATTATGGTAGTAGGAATAAAGGCATAGACTATTTTCTAAATGGGGAGAGAATCCAGAAATCGGAGGTGCAAAGGGATTTGGGAGAGCTGGTGCAGGATTCCCAAAAGGTTAATCTGCAAGTCTAATCGGTTGTAAAGAAGGCAAATGCGAGCATTTATTTATTTCAGAGGGCTAAAATACAAAAACAGGGATGTAATGCTGAGATGGACACAAAATGCTGGAATAACTCAGTGGTACAGGCAGCATCTCTGGAGAGAAGGAATGTGTGACGTTTCGGGTCGAGACCCTTCTTAAGATTGGTGTCAGGGGAGTGGGCGGTATAGAGATAAAATATAGTCAGAGACGGTACGACTGGTGGGAGAACAGGTAAGGGGGAGGGGATGGAGATGCAGAGGTCTCACCTTTGTTCCACTCCGCCCCCACCTCAACGCATTTCGGGTCCACCACGACAGAGCTTTTCCTCCGTCACCTCTGCCTCTGTGCCTTTTTCTATGGGAAGGAGTCCCAATGATGAGTTCTTCTCCCATCTCCATTGGACCCCCTCCTCTTGGACACCCCTGGACGGTCCTCTACCCTCTTTAGACCTTTTTATTTTTAACTGCCGCCATGACATCAACCATCTCAACTTTGCCACTCCCCTTACCTACTCTAACCGCAACCCTCCTGAACGTACAGCCCTCCTCTCGCTCTGCAGCAACCCCGACTTGATAATCAATCCCGCCGACAAGGAAGGTACCGTGGTAGTCTGGCGCGCTGACGCCAGACGACAACTCTCAGACACCTTCTCCTACTTATCCTTGGACCATGCTCCCACAGACAAGCACCAGGCCTTAATATCACACACCCTTTCTGATTTCATTACTTCTGGCTCTCTGCCCTCCAAAGCCTCCAACCTTATCGTTCCCCAGCCCCGCATGGCCCGATTTTATCTTCTCCCCAAAATCCACAAACAGAACTGCCCTGGCAGACCCATTGTTTCTGCTTGTTCATGTCCCACTGAATTTCCATATATCTTGACTCCATCCTCTCCCCCCTGGTCCAATCCCTCCCTTCCTGTGTCTAAGACACCTCACAGGACCTTCGTCTCTTCAATTATTTTTGTTTTCCAGGCCCCCACTACCGCATCTTTAATGTGGGGTAGTGGGCACCTCCATTCCCCACTAGGAAGGTCTGGAAGCCCTTTGTTTCTTCCTTTACCGCAGAACCAGCCAATTTCCATCTACTAACACTCTCCTCCGTCTAGCAGAGCTGGTCCTTATCCTAAACAACTTCTCCGACTCCTCCCACTTCCTCCAAATCCAAGGCGTAGCTATGGGCACTCGCATGGGCCTCAGCTATGCCTGCCTCTTTGTAGGGTATGTCGAACAATCACTGTTCCAGGCGTACACTGGCCCTTTCCCTGAACTCTATCTCCACCACATTGACGACTGCATTGGTGCTAACTCCTGCACCCATGCAGAACTCACTGATTTCATCAATTTCACGACTAATTTCCATCCTGCACTCAAATACATGTGGACTATATCCGAAAGCTGCCTACCGTTTCTAGATGTCACCGTCTCCATCACAGGAGACAGACTATCAATGGACATCTATTACAAACCCACTGACTCCCATAGCTGTCTAGACTACACTTCTTCCCACCCTGCTTCCTGTAAAGACTCTATCCTCTACTCCCAATTTCTCCGTCTATGCTGCATCTGCACCCAGGATGAGGTTTTCCATACCAGGTCATCGGAGATGTCCTCATTGTTTAGGGAACGAGGGTTCCACTCTTCCATTATAGATGAGGCTCTCACTAGAAACTCCTCGATATCCTGCAGCTCCGCTCTTGCTCCCCCTGCCCCCATTCGTAACAACGACACAGTCCCCCTTGTCCTCACCTTCCACCCCATCAGCCGACGCAGAGAGCACATAATGCTCTGACATTTTTACTACCTCCAATGGGATCCTACTATTAGCCACATCTTCCTATCTCCACCCCTTTCTGCTTTCCGCAGAGACCGTTCTCACTGCAACTCCCAGGGGTGGAAATCCCGGGGGGGCAGGGGATGCAGGGGGGACATGTTTCCCCCCCCCCCCCCCCTTGTTTTGAGAGGTTGGGGACGATCCCCCCCCATTTTTTATAATCCCGATTTTAAAACCCGGTGAAATCTCCGCATTCCGCGAGACAGTGGGGGTGGGAATGATGGTAGAGGGCACCGACTAGAGAGACATTGGTCAGCAGGCAATGTGGGCGGGACATGATGATTCAGTGCGATGATTGGAGGAGGGAGGTATCGATCAGAGGCGGAAGTAGCAGGGGGTGGGACTGAGGATAGAGCGCGGTGATTGGTGGAGAGAGACGTTCTGGTGAAGTAAAGAACAGAGCGGAGCTTGAATTGCATGCCCAGGTCAGAGGGTCACAAGCGAAAAACACCCTTGGCATCCCTGGACACAGACCTGCACCTCATCCGCGCCCAGGATCGATCCCGAGTCTCCGGCGCTGGATCATCCCCATCCCCACCCGAGTGTCCCCCACGCCCAGGGGTGGCCAGAGACGTCGGAAGTCCGACGGGTGTGCCCCCAGGCCCACAGCCTGCACAGAGAAGCAGTGCTAAATCTAGTTCAACTATGCCTGTCGTGTCAGGTTAACCTACAGCCCTGCCTGGACTTACGGGAACGACGGCCCAGGTTTAAGGCCTGTGCGGAGAAGCAGCACTATAGCTCCACCGCTCTGGACTGGTGTTCCGTCAGTCCAGGCAGGGCTGTAGGTTAACCCGGCGAGTCAGGCAGAGTTGAGCTGGATTGATCTGAAATTATTGTCCACACGGCCCACGGCTGAAGCCTCGCGTATGTGCGCACGCATGGCCGCCAAGAAATTGTGTGTCCCCTGGTCCCCCCCATGTTTTGATAGCGATTTCTGTGCCTGGCAACTCCCTGATCAACTCGTCCCTACCCACGCAAACCACCCCCACCCCAGGTACTTTCCCCTGCAACAGCAGAAGATGCAATACATGTCCCTTTACCTCCACCCTTAACTCCGTCCAAGGCCCCTACAGTCTTTTCAGGTGAGGCAGAGGGTCACTTGCACCTCCTCCAACCTCATCTAATGTATCCGCTGTTCCAGGTATCGACTTCTGTATATCGGAGAGACCAAGTGCTGGCTTGCAGATCGTTTCGCTGAACACCTCTGCTTAGTCTGCCAAAACCTACCTGATCTTCCGGTTGCTCAACACTTTAACTCCCCCTCCCATTCTCAATCTGACCTTTTTGTCCTGGGTCCATCCATTGTCAGAGTGAGGCCCAGTGCAAATTGGAGGAACAGCACCTCATATTTTGCTTGGGTAGCTTGCAAACCAGCTGTATGAACGTTGTCTTCTCTAACTTCAAGTAGCCCTTGCTTTCCCTCTCTCTCCATCCCCTCCCCCTTCTCAGTTCTCCCACCAGTCATACTGTCTCTGATTACATTTTATCTTTGTACTGCTCATTCCCCTGACATCAGTCTGAAGAAGGGTCTCGACCCGAAACATCACCCATTCCTTTTCTCCAGAGATGCTGTCTGTCCCGCTGAGCTACTCCAGCATTTTGTGTCTACCTTCGGTTTATCTACAGTTCTTTCCTACACATGATGTAATGCTGAGGCCTTATAAGATACTGATCAGGCCCCATTTAGAGTATTGTGAACAATTTTGGGCACCATATCTGAGGAAGGATGTGCTGGCCCTCGAGAGGGTCCAGAGGAGGTTTATAAGAATGAACCCAGGAATTAATGGATGAACGTTTGACTGCACCAGGCCTGCACTTGCTGGAGTTTTACGAATGAGGGAGGACCTTGTTGAAATGTACCGAATAATGAAAGGCTTGTATAGAGTTGATGTGGAGAAGATATTTCCACTAGTGGGACAGTCTAGGACTCGAGGTCACAGCCTCAGAATTAAAGGACATTCCTTTAGGAAGGAGATGAGAAGGGATTTATTTAGTCAGAGTGGTGAATCTGTAGAATTCTTTGCCACAGAAGGCTGTGGAAGTCATCAGTGAATACCTTTAAAGCAGGGATAGATAGATTCTTGATTAGTATGGAGTGTCAGCGGTTATGCAGACAAGACAGGAGAATGGGGTTAGGAGGGAGAGATAGATCAGCCATTGATAGACTTGATGGACCAAATGGCCTATTTCTGCTCCTGTTACTTATGACCTTATGGTGTCAGACTCCTATGTATAGATTACAGCTCTGTCACATTCAAATAATAATGAGGCGCAGTAAGGAAGGAGATTGAGAACCTCATAACTTGGTGCCAAGACAACGACCTCTCCCTCAATGTCAGTAAGACTAAGGAGATTGTCATTGATTTTAGGAATCAAAGCATTGCACACACCACATTGATGGCGCCGAAGCAGAGATGGTCAAAAATTTCTATTCTTAGGAATAAATATCACCAGCAATTTGTCTTGGACCCAGCCACATCGTAGCTATGGCCAAGAAACCGTACCAACGCCTCTACTTCCTTAAAAGGTTTAGGAAGTTCTGCATGTCCCCAACAACCCTCACCAACTTTTACAGATGCGCCATAGAAAACATTTTATCAGGATGCATCACGGCATGGTTTGGGAACATCTCCATCCAAGACCGCAAGAAATTACAGAGAGTTGTGTACATAGACCAGACCATCACGCAAATCAATCTCCCTTCCATTCACTTAATCTGCACCACACCACCTCGGCAAAGCTGTCAGCATAATCAAGGATCAGTCTCACATTGGTCACTCCCTCTTTCCCACTTTCCCATGAGACAATAGGTACAGAAGTCTGAAAACGCATAACTCTATATTAAGGAACAGTTTATTTCCATCTGTTAGCAAGCAATTGAACTGTCCTCTCACCAGCTCGAGTGCAGTCCTGATCCATGTACTTTATTGGAGATCTTTAATCGGACTTTATCTTGCACTAAATGATATACCCTTTATCCTTCATCTGGTACACCGTGGACAGCTTGATTATAATCATGTATAGTCTTTTCATTGACTGTCTAACTCAAAGCAAAATACTTTTCACTGTACCTCGGTACATGTGACAATAATAAACTAAACTAAAAAAACTAAACTAATGTTAGGACTTTAACTTATCACAATACATATTAATCACAAATGTTAAGATCTCCACATCTGCTGGTGGTGTAAATATTGGTGGATGAGTAAGGTGTCAAGAGAAAAAGGCTGCTAAAAGGGATACAGACAAGTAAGCACATTGAAAGATGACAGATGGAGTTTACTCACCTTCTGTCCCCTCTGTCCAACTTCCGGGTTCACCGTTCGCAGGAGTTCCCACGGTACACGCAAGAGTCAGTACGGCTATCGCACTGGCCATTACGTGCATATAATGTTGCAATATTCAACCACAAGTGTACAAGTCACTCTTGGAGAAATTCAAGCTTGTTTGAATTTTCTCCCGAGTCACTAAGCTACACGTGTACCTGCCGTTAGCGCCACGGTGGTCCACGAATGCCGTACGGTTATCGCAAGAGGTTCCCACGATGTTCAACTTTGGTTAACTCTTGCGTCAAGTCGCCCCGTGAAAAAGGGGTTTAACGGGGAAATGTAGGTTAACCGCTTTGGAAGGAAGAATAGCACAACAATATTTAAGTGGTGTGAGTGATAAAAAATGTACTCTGAGAGATGCACACATCCTTGCACAAGAAATCTAATGCTAGTAAGTAGGACACCAATATGAAAACATGAAATGTCGGAAGTACTCAGTAGGTCAGGAAGTACTGGTGGAGAAGGATACAGTTAAGTTTTCAGGTGGATGAATTTGTTATCAGGACCTGCTTTTGGAAAAAGGCACCAAGTATGTAAGAAGGCATATATACCATTACACTTCATTTTAAGGAATTCTTCACTTTAATTCAAAAATGAGAAATAAATTATCTATCAGTACAGAATTTCAGTGCATCACACCAGAAATATTGTGTGCTGTACTTGTCTCCACATTTTGGAAAGAGTATGAATGTTTTCAATGTGATACCTTATGTGTTCACTCCGTTGATTCCCAGGATGAGGAGATTGCCTTGTGAGAAATGTCTGAGGTGACTTCATTGAAACATAACTTTCTGAGGGTAGATTTTGTGGTAAAGAAAACCGTGTGAATGAGACTTGTCCAGGAAATGTGGTCTCAGGTAGAGAGCTCAATCTCTTACTTGCTGAGGAAGTATTTCTAATCTGTGTTTGGAATTCTTTATCTCAGAGAGTTGTGGATGTTGGATAATCAATATATTTAAAGTTTGGACAAAAGCAGAATCAAGCATTATGTGATGTGGCAGGAAAATGAAGTTGAGGCTAAAGATTGCAATGTCAATGTAGGCTTGAAGGACCAGATGACCTGCTGCTCTTTCTTTTGTTATATCCCAGAATTTCCATCTTCTGGATCAGAATTGGCACATCTGCTTCTGATTGAGATGGTGCAATATTTGGAATAAAATAACAGCTTTGAAGAGAGTTGTCCCCAGAATACCCAAAACATGCTCCCACTGTACTTATGTTAAACACTGTAAGCTAACTCAGGTGAAAATACCACACAAATATGAGATAGTCCATTGGTCATAAGTACTACACAACATAAATTTAACCTTTAAAACAATGTCATGCACAATCAAATCCCCTATGCTATGGAGCGCTGCAAGGCTGTTATTTGAATGTTAACTAAGTGTTGTATCTATGTCTTGGAGAACAAATTATAATCAACTGTGCGAACAAATGGAATTGTTTTTAATTTATGAATTTAAAGCTGATGTTTCTTCAAACCATAATTGACAATGCATATTGTTATCTCATTTATAACAGTCCAAAGCAAATTGCACTTTCTCTTTTAATGCTATTATACATTGAATACTAAAGTTTTCTTCCAAATGAAATGCTTAGAGAATTGTTTACACAACAAAACAGAAAGAGTCAGTTGCACCTTTCAAGAAAGATTATAGCATCAAACAACCTTTCCAAATATTTGAACATATCATCTAAACACTAAGAACCATGGAAGTATTTGCTCACTATTTCATTTTAGGTTTGCTGAGGTTGACCTATGTTGATTGCAATCAAATGTTTGCATAGTCTACATTCAATATATAACTACAGTCATATCTCTTATTGTGGCAAATATACATTCTGCAAACAGTTTGGAAGTATATAAATGTCTAACTAAAATATTTGAACTGGATTTTCTGACACATTACAAATAAAATGAAGAAAAACAATGCAAGTGTAAAAATAAGTGTCAATTTCAAAAAAGACATTGACCCTTTGAGTTTCAACCTCCATAGATCTTCTCCAGTTCATCTAAGTAAAAATAAAACAAATTATTAATTGTAACAAAAACAAATGCTGCAACATATTTAACTTCAGAGCAATATTAAACAATCCTTGGGTATAAGGATTGTTTAATGTTGCTCTGAAGTTACATATGTTGTAGCATTTAAATAAAATTGCATTCATTCTTGTTTGACACTGCATTAATGTTAACCTAAAAGGCTAGCTGAAGAGTGAGACATACTGCATCCGTCAACGTAGGTCTCTAACTATTTTACCTTTGCAGTACCAGTCGTGACAACCAGAGTGTTGGCCCTTTAAAGTTTTTCAACATTGCATTTGAAGACAACATTTAAATAATCTTACATCTAAAAGGAGTTTGAGAACACTTGAATGTACAGGGAGGAACACTGTTACTAAATGTTACTTACTTTTATTTCTGTGATGCTTAGGCTCAGCCAGCCGCAGATGTTCATTGAATTCTCGTGGAATTGCATTTTGGGGACCACCAAGTTTTGCCAGATGTGTCTCACATGCTTACAGTCATCTATACGTATCGGTACGTACAAATCACTTCTTTAACATCTTATATCAATGAGAAAGCAAAGGTATTAATAATGCAGAACATTGAGCAGTGCAGTGAGTTAAGTTATGGTATCCTGATCCACAACTCACCAGTCTGCTAGACTGAAAGCTTGCCTACTGAAAGGGTCTTGACATGATTACTAATGCAGTTCTAAAAGGTTCAAAATGACAAACAAACATTGTATGCAAACAGTGAAAATTACTATTGAAAAATAACAAAAAACCCTGTTGTGATAGGGTGAACACTAAACTTACTTTTTGTGAGAAAATATTTTTGTTGCTGTCTACAAGAAGAGAATGAATAGCTGATATTTATACCAGAATATAAATTAAGGAAGATGAATGATGGAAGTTAGAGAGAAGCACAAACAATGCTGGAGCTGTGAGATGCTGAACAGTGCAATCGCTGGAGGTGTAAAATAAAAGAGAATGCTGGTAATACTCAGTTGATCAGGGAGCATCTGTGGAGAGAGAGAAAAAACTGTTCTGATCTGTGGAATTTCATATTGATACTCTTGAACTACCACAAACAAATGTGGGAAGCCTGTATAATCTTACATTGGGCTTTATTGGTTGAGGCGAAAGAAAGTCACAGTGGAAGAAAAAATCCAGTTGTGGTTGGAAGGAGAATTAAAGTGTGAGTGACTGTAGTCTCAGGTTTGCCCTTGCCAATCAAAATGGGGTGTAATATGTTTGGTTACTCCAACATATAGGAGACCGCATCGTGAACACCAGATATAAAACAAAATATATATTGGTATATGTGGGGTGTTTCCTTTCAATGCTCTAAAAGTCTTGCAGTAAATTAATTCCCTCATCATTTTCATTACCAAGTTCCAGACTATCATTCCATCACTGTAACGTACACATCATGTGTAATATTGGTCCAGAGATAATATCTTCATTTAATATGGTCATCCCTTTTGGGTTAATGGTGCTTGGTGCAAAAAGGTACAGAAGAATGGTGTTGAAAAGAAAATCACAAGGCATTTAACATAGGTGAAGACTCGAAGGACTGAAGCGTAGCAAATTTTGACTCTTTGTTTAAGAAAGGGAATAGAGATAACACACAAAATTATACAACTGTGAGACCCATGTCAATGGTACGAGAGCTATTAAAGAGGATACCAGAACAGGATCTACTCCCATTTGGAAGAGACAGGCATAGTTAAGAACAGTCAGCATTAGTCCAGGGGGAGGTCATGTTTTACGAACTTGATTGAATTATTTCAGGAGGTGGCAAAGGTGATCAATGAAGGTAGGGCAGTGGATATTGTTTACATGGATTTTAGTAAGCCATTTAATAATGTTGGTCTTGGTAAGCTGCATTCGAGAGTCTGGTTAAAATGCATGGGATCCACAGTAAATTAGTAATTTGGATTCAGAACTGGCTTAACAATAGAAGAATGTTCTGCTTTCTGTGAGGGTTGTAATGGAAAGGTGTTATTTGGCTGGAGATCGGTGACCAGTGGCGTTCCACTGGGATCTTAACAGGCTGATCGCAAGATTCAGTGTCTGACTTATCTCCAAAGAGAATGCCATGAAGGCGGCCATGGAACTTCTTGAGAAGATTAACTCATCCCTAATTTGAGCATGCTGGCTTTTTACAATATCTCAATCCAAAACTGAGAGCAGTGCCAAGCAGATTTTTGCGTCGATGAACTGTACTCTTATTCCAATAACAGAAGAATGAAAGCTGCAAAAAAGTTTATGAAAATTGAGTGGAACCAAAAGATGCAGGAACATATCTACAATCAAGGTATTAAATACCTACCATTGCTGGAAGCTGAACACATATGAGAATGAAACTCACCATACATATCAACCGATACATCACACCACGGATCATTTGAGCTAATGATGGAGTGTTCCATTGCAAAAGTTTGTTTCTTGAAAGCAGATAGCAACAAACGTTGAAGGTGAAACATGGTAATCTTTAATTGATTTGTCAGACGGGATTGGCGATCTACAATGAGCACAAACGTTGCTCAGTGCTTCTCGGGCACCCACTCACAGAACAAAGGACAGTTAGCACAATTATACATTTTTCTTATCAGTAAAACACTCCTACCAAGTCTGAATATGGCACGACAGAAATATTCTGTAGCCTTTCATAATATAAGGGAAGCTGGGTCCAAATCAAGCTCATCCAATGACAAGTTATTACTTTCCTCTGGAGCATCAGCTATTTTTTTCAATCTTGGCTTCTTTATGGCCTTGGAGAAGCACATGTTAGTACTGCAGGCTGCCATCTTAATGTCTTTATTGAAAAGCCAACCTGTCCTCCATATTATGTTCCATATATTTTACAAAGTCATTCAGACTTGGCATTGAGCCATTCATTTGTTCTACTAGTCCATGCTTTTGTAGAAGAACGACTCCATTTTAGATTTGACTATTAGCTTTGACTAGCTCTTTCACCATGTCACAGGAACAGTTATTGTAGAGGTCTCAGAATAGATAGTGCTGTGGACATAGCTCCAGAGACTCAGGTTCAATCCTGTCCTCAAGTGCTGTCTGCGTTGAGTGTGCATGTTTTGCTTTGACTTCATGCATTTTCCACATGTGATCCAGTTTCCTGCCATATCCCAGTGACATTCTGGTTGATTGTTAACTGATTATTGCAAATGCCTCCCTGCCTCAATGTGCCAATGAATCAGGATGGGATTGATAGGCATGAGAGGAAATAAGGGTAGATTAGGGCTAGGGGTAAATGGTTGCATGGAACTAAATAGGAGAATGGTACCAATTATTTTGTTCTGGAAGCCGACATAGACTTGATGGTTCAAATTACCTCCTCTGTGCATTAACGAAATGTAGGAAATAATCTCTGACAGACTGGGAAGGATTGTTTGAATCAAATATGGAGACTCCATTGGGTTAACCACCAGTCTTGCTCATCATCAGACCCTTTGGAAACCAGTTAATATCATTGCAGGAAAAATATATAATTGGTCCTGTATCTCAAGGACTTGATGCCGAAGTAAAGCACAAAGAGACCACGGTGTTGTTTGGATGTTTTGCATTTCTGTTTGGTGTCTTATTATTAAAGAATAGCTGTAATATATGTGTCTTACATAATGTTAGTCTGTGGACAACAAATGTTCCTCTACGAATAGTTTCATATGACTCTGCTGTTTCGTGGCACAACAGAATGTTGTTTCCAGCAGGAGGTTGTTAGAAAGGAGAAAGTGAGGATGTCCGCTGACACTCTGTAACCTTTCATGCATAATGTACTTTTGTTAATAGTGTAAATTACTGATTATTTCTGGAATTTTAGGAAATAAGTAAGGGAGATACTCCAACAAAATTCATGCAGGCTTCAGATTGCAATCATTAATCTTAGGCTGTTTATGTAGTTGGTATTTGCAATGACCACTTCTATTGATAAAAGCCCAAACCTGAATGAAAAGCCTCATCCCCCATTGTTCTCAGCATAAATCATCAGAATGCCTTTGTTAATGTTTCCCCAGAATTCACTTAAATCCTTTATTGATTTTACGCTAAACAGTAATCTGCTTCAAACATCTATTATTTTCTGTTCATACTTTTTTAAATGTGGTGTTGTCAATCAAGTGTTACTTTTAATGGACAATGGTTTATCATTCCAAATTGATTATCTTTCTGACAAATATTTTATTGACAGAGCATACTGCACCTATCGCATGGACAGAATACAAAGAATTGCGAAATGGGTAACTTAATGGCTCATAACTTTAAAGTGAAGCACACTGCATTTCGGTAACTGAAGGGTCTCCCAGAGCAGATGGGACCTTCATGAGCTAACATAAATTGAATACCGAATAAAACAATAACTATCTATTATCACAAATATTGAGACTAGCATTCACTAAAGCTGAAGACAGATTAATAATCAGTTAAAACTGGGAAAAAGTGCAAACAAAGCATGTATGGACAAGAGCTGTTTTGTTATTTTATCCAAATTCATCCAGTATGGTCTCTACTGTCCCTGGCATGAATCATCCACATGTTTCTTTTGACAAGACTACCTCTAAATCCCATCTTCATAACTTACCAATCTCTAAGTAAATCTTCCCTTCGATGTCACGCTTGCTACGTAAAAACACCTACTAATGTTTGAATAAAGTTAATTGCACATTGTCAGTCTTCCAGTGTAAAAACAGGCCCTTCAGCACAACCTGCCCACATCAGCCAACATGTCACATCGACACTAGTCCCACCAGCCTGCGTTTGACCTATATCTCTTTAAACCTGTCCTGTCCATGTACCTGTTTAAATGTTTCTTAAAAGTTGCGATAGCACCTGTTTCAACTATCTCCTCTGGAAGCTCATCACCCTTTATGTGAAAACGTTATCCGTCAGGTTCCTATTAAACCCCTCACATTAAACCTATGTCCTCTGTTTCTGGATTCCCCTACTCTGGGCAAGAGACTGTGCATTTACCCGATCTATTCCTCTCATGATTTTGTACACTATAAGATCACCCCTCATCCTTCTGCACTCCACCGAAAAGAGTCCTAGCCTGCTCAACCTCTCCCTCTAGCTCAGGACCTTGAGTCCTGGCATTACCCTCGTAGATTCTCTCTGCACCTTCCAACTTGATTACTTCTTTCCTATAACATGGTGCCCAAACCTGAACACAATACTCTAAATGAGGCCTCACCTCACATCTATATACAGTCTAATACAACAGCAACATGACCTCCCAACTTCTGTACTCAATACTCTGACTGAAGTCCAACCTATCTACCTGTGATACCCCTTTCAATGTACTACTTACCTGTACTCCTGGATCCCTCTGCTCTCCAACACTACCCAGAGCCCCATCATTCACCGTGTTGGTCCTGCCCATGTTAGTGCTCCCAAAGTGCAACTCACATTTTTCTGTAATAAATTCCATCAACTGATATAACCAATTTAGTCCCTTTTGCCATTCATTAAAGACATAGCTGGTCTGCAGCCTAGCTATTTTAACTTGTTTTATCCACAAATTCCTTAATAATGTAGACTAACAAATATCTATCCATTCATATTTAAAATTAAGAAATTACAAGGGAGAGGTACAAACCTAATCCTTTACAGATAAATGTATTTTGTCTTTTCACTCTTGAGAGCCATGACTCCAAGTATTAGTGGATTTTTTCTTGTCTGATACTCCCCAGACAACAAGAGGGAATTGAAGGCTTTGTGGCCACGTTTGCAGATGATACGAAGATTGGTGGATGGGCAGGTGATATAGAGAATGGAGGGTCTGCAGACTTAGACAGGTTGGATATGTGTACTGTGAAGTGCCAAATGGAATACAGCGCAGCAAAGTGTGGAGTCATACATTTTGGTAGTAGGAATAAAGCCATAGACTATTTTCTTAACGGGGAGAGAATTCAGAAATTGAAGGTGCAAAGGGACTTGGGAGTGCCGGTGCAAGATTCACAAAAAGTTGATTTTTAAGTCAAATTGGTAGTAAGGATGGTGAATGCAATGCTGGCATCTATTTAGAGAGGGCTAGAATGCAAAAACAAGGATGTAATGCTGAATCTTAATAAGGCATTGGTCCGACCGCTTTTGAAGTATTGTGAGCAGTTTTGGACCCCATATATGAAGAAGAATGTGTTAGCGTTGGAGAGGGTACAGAGGAGGTTTACAAGAATGATCCCAGGAATGATTAGTTTAACATATGATGAGCATTTGAAGGCATTGAACTTGTACTCACTGGAGTTTAGAATGATGAGCTGGCAACCTAATTGAAACTTACTGAATAATGAAAGACTTAGAGAGAGTGAATGTGGAGAAGATGTTTCCACTAGTAGGAGAGTCTTGGACCAGACGCTATAGCCTCAGAATAAAAGGACGTACCTTTAGAAAAGAGAAGAGGAGGAATTTCTTTAGTCAGAGATGGTGAATCTGTGGAATTCATTGCCACAGACGGTTGTGGAGGCCGAGTCAATTAATATTTTTAAGGCAGAAAAGACAGATTCTTGATTCGTAAGGCTGTTAGGGGTTATGGGATGAAGGCTGGAGAATGTGAGTGAAAGGGAAAGATAGATCTGCCATGATCGAATGACTTGATGGGCTGAATGGCCTATTTCTGCTCCTAGAACTTATGAACATGGGAACTCACAGATCTAACAAGGACTTTGTTTAACAGTGGCATAACTTCTACCTCCTCCTATTCTTAATGTAATGCAATGAAAGCCCATATTCCACTAGCTTCATGACTATTTTCCATGCTTCCAAAAGATTCGAATGATACTTATAGAGACTTGAGACTTGAAAAGTCCAAGATTGTGCCAGAAAGTGGTGACTTTTTGATGCTGTTCCGGAAGAGGATTGACTGTTAGCCACTACAATCATTCACTTTTTAACTTGTGTATGATTGTAATCATGTATAGTAAATTTGACTGGATAGCACTGGAAACAAAGCTTCTCACGATCTCATGGTGCACATGATATTAATAAACTAAACAATGTATCTCTATGTTTCTTTGACCTAAACTGCTTTAACTTTTCACTATTTAAAAAGGAATTTAGTTTAGCCTTTGTAAGTTCAAAGATGATGTCATATTTCTTCATATTGAAGTACTTTGGCCACATTTTAATCTATTAACATTTGTTTGTAGAAACAAGGATCTGCAGATGCTGGTGTACAAAAAAAGACAAGAGTGCTGGAATAACTCAGTGGGACACTCGCTCAGTTACTCCAGGACTTTGTGTCTTTCAACATTTGTTGTAGTTTAATGTTTCCTTGAACATTTTCTTTGTTCATTGGAAAATATGGATATGCATTATTTTGTCCCATTACCTAGCTCAGTTAAAGATACAATGAATAGCTGTACCCCCTCCCAACACACATTGATTGTTGCAAGTTATCTCCTGCCAATATGAATAATTCCTCGTAACTCATTTCCTGCCTCAGTCAATTTCCTGACCAGATTAATAATTTATCTTTAATTTCACTAGCTCTGAATTTAGTAACAATCTCTTATAGGGGAATTTCATCCACTTCCAAATGCAATACATTTATGGACATCCCAACGCCTGATATTTTAGTCACTTCTTTCCAAGAAAATAAGCTTTGCATCTTATGTTCAATCTCTAGATATAAATCAGTACTTTACTGGCATTTAATGTCAAGTTAACATGTTTATAATTTCTCATCTCCCTATCTCACCTTTCATAATTGGTGGAGTGATGTGCATCAGCATGGAATCCAGAATTAAAAACAATCCTTTAATATTCTGGATTAAAATAATCAGGTTCAGGGGATTTATCACAGTTCTGCATGTTGTGCCCCTTTGGCTGCAAATAGCCTCTCCACATGCATGTTTGCTAGTTCCTTTCTCATGCCATCAGAATACGCCTCCCCCATCTTATAACTTTAACTCATGGAGTTGTCCTATCTTATATTATTTGTTTCCCTAATTTTCATGGATATACTGTATATTGTGTATAACTGGGGCCCAAGCACTGCTATACCCAAGGAATTACCATCTGCCAAACCTGAAAAGACTATTTTATTCTTATTCTATGTTTTCCACCTGTCAACCAGTTTCAATGGCACTCAACTGCATTTCAATTTTCCACATGAACCTCGCATTGTGCATAAAAATCTTCTGAAATTTCCAATGCACCTTTACTAATTCTCCCTTATCTATTCTGGCAGTTGCATTATGAAAAGACTCCAGTAGATTTGTCAGATGGGTTTCCCCCTTCATCAATCCATGTTGACTTTGTTTTACACTGATAATATTTTCTATGAGTCTGTCTTACAGTATGCATTTGGAGGTCTTAGTCTTTTTTTATGTGCGGGGGGGTGGGGGGTGGGGCGGAGGAGGGGGGGAAACTATTTCCCAGTCACTTCCTGGTCGAGGATTCGTCTTTCTCCGAGTCGCATCTTTCTCTGTGTCGCATCTTCGCTCCCCCTCGCTGCCTACCATCTGGATTGGTGCAACCTTTCCTACCGGAGACCGGCCAGAGTTTCAGCCGTGGCGCAGCACTGGATTCCATCGCGGAGTGCGACGATGCCTTACCGGAGATCGCCGTGTTGAAGCTCCGGAGTGTTGGGCCTGCTGCTTTAACACGTGGAGCTGTGGTTTGCGGAGCTTCTAGCCATGGGCGGCGCTGACTTTAACATCGCGGAGTCCTGGGATCTTTTGCCGAGAGTTGCCAGTGTTGGAGCTCCGCCCAGCTCGGCCTGTGGACTTTGGAAGCCGCGGTCTCTGGTAGGAAGTGGCCGATTCGGAAACTCCAAGCCTCTGAGTGTGTTCTACCATTACAGTTTCCCATCTACTGATGTCAGATGAGCTACTCCAGTTTCCATTTTTTTTCTTCTTTTTTAAATAGTTGATTTAAATAGTCTCTGCAATCTATGGAATCTATGGAATCCTTCCATAATGTAGTGAATTTTGTAATATGACAACTACTACATCCACTAATTTGCATGGTTACCATTTTATATTTTGGGGTGCAGAGATGACATTTGTATAATATCTTCCATTGGTCAACATGGAACTGCAAATCATTCATGCAAGTGTGTTTTATATTCTCTTAGGACACATTGACTATTCAGTTCAAAATTCCATGCTACTTTATTCCACAAAGCAAGATTTGCTTAACTATTCATTTGCCATGATAAATGTGAGGAATAACACCAATGATGTGTAGAAATATTATAAACAGAGCCATATCATCTTTATTTACACCATCAAATAAGACCCTATAAGAATGAAGATAAAAGGAGTGCTGAACTCAGCGGTTCAGACAGCATCTCTGGAGAACATGGATAGGGGACGTTTCTACTCGGGACCCCTAAGACTGAAGATGTACTTTTCAGAGAGCTGGACATTTATGATGGCTTAACCCTATTCCTGTCCTCCATCCTTATACTTTGAATTGTCCTCTACAATGATAACCAATCGTGATTTATTTACCTGCAGGGTGTTGTGCATTTGGTAAGCCACATCATAAATTGTTTATGGACTGAGATGATAAATAATATTGAACAGATAAACGAGAGTTGATGAAATGAATAGGAAGTGACAACTGAGTGCTGCATACACCCCAGCGGTATGAACATTGACTTCTCTAACTTCAGATAGCCCTTGCTTTCCCTCTTCATCCCCTCCCCTTTCCCACTTCTCCCACTAGTCTTACTGTCTCCGACTACATTCTATGTTTGTCCTGCACACTCCCCTGACATCAGTCTGAAGAAGGGTCTCGACCCAAAACGTCACCCATTTCCTCTCTACAGAGATGCTGCCTGACCCGCTGAGTTACTCCAGCATTTTGTGTCTGGCCGCGTACATCTCATTGTATGCGAGCTCACCTTGGATCCCAGGTGCCTCAATCTTCAGGATTTTCTAAAGTTTATTTGTGATTTGCTCTAAGAATTTGGTTTGTGATTTGCTTCAACCCACCCATCCTCTCTTTGTTTGGCCTCACAATACAACTTTAAATCCCCAACAACCCTTAGAATCTGATTGAGAATCTGACATTCTACTCCAGAACATTGTTACCTGACTGACATCTGGTGCTTCATCTTTCGATGGCTTCATAGAAACATAGAAAATAGGTGCAGGAGGAGGCCATTTGGTCCTCGAGCCAGCACCGCCACTCATTGTGATCATGGCTGATCGTCCTCTATCAATAACCCATGCCTGCCTTCTCCCCATATCCCTTGACTCCACTAGCCCCTAGAGCTCTATCTAACTCTCTCTTAAATCCATCCAGTGACTTGGCCTCCACTGCCCTCTGTGGCAGGGAATTCCAGAAATTCAAAACTCTCTGGGTGAAAACATTCTCACCTTAGTCTTAAATGACCTCCCCTTTATTCTAAGACTGTGGCCCCTGGTTCTGGACTCGCCCAACATTGGGAACATTGTTCCTGCATCTAGCTTGTCCAGTCCTTTTATAATTTTATATGTTTCTATTAGATCCCCCCTCCTAAACCCCAGTGAATACAAGCCTAGTCTTTTCAATCTTTCCTCATATGACAGTCCCGCCGTCCCAGGGATCAATCTAGTGAACTTACGCTGCACTGCCTCAATCACAAGGATGTCTTTCCTCAAATTAGGAGACCAAAACTGTACACAATACTCCAGATGTGGTTTCACCAGAGCCCTATACAACTGCAGAAGAACTTCAATATCCTTTATCCAATATCGTTTATCTTGAACTTTCCATTTCTACCAACATTGACCTCCCTTTTGATATGCAGATGACCACTGAATCCAGGTCTGAACATCTCTACCACACTCCCCATGTCTTACAACCCCATGCATTCTTCCTCTCCTTTAACCAAGATGTACTCAATCTAAGAAAGGAAAGGCCAAGATCTGCAAGGCGTGTTTGATTGAACATGTCTGGAATCTCCTTTGTGAGAAAATTGTGATCCAATGAGGAACTGTCTCGCAGCACCAGCCTATTGGCCTTGCTCAGTGTTGTGAGATAGCCTGAAAATGTGTATGAGCTTGCATGAAATGCAAAAGAGTTTTTGATAAATTATTTAATAAACTTTCGAGCACTAAACATCTAACATATGTTAATTGTAATTGCATTGAATAAATATGCAAAATGTAATGGATTTTATACTATTCCATTATTTTTTTAAATGATAAGATGTGATATTTCTGCTTTAGCTGAATCTTTTATGTATGTATATTTAAAATTTTATTTTGTGCTGCTTTGCTGGGTTTGCAAAAGTCATTGCCTGCTCAGCCAGTTGGACTATATCACTGCTCCTGGCCACCTTCAAAATGATACCGTGAAACCATCTACGCATCTCCAAAATGCTTCATTGTGGGACAAAAGGCCATCAACCAAAGGTTTAGATGTATCATTGTTAAATGCACAGGGGGTGGTTGTTAGTGGAGTGGCAATTACTAAGGAGAAGGTACTAAGGAAACTGAAACGTCTGAGGGTGGATAGGTCACCTGGACCGGATGGAATGCACCCCAGGGTTCTGAAGGAGGTGACCATAGAGATTGTGGAGGCAATAGTTGTAATATTTCAAGAATAACTAGAGTTAGGAGTGGTTCCTGAAGATTGAAAAATTGTGAATATCATACCGCTGTACAAAAAGGGAGCAAAGCAGAGGAGCATAAGCTAGAGGCCGGTTAGCCTGACTTCGGAGGTTGGTTAGATTTTAGAGTCAATTATAAAGGATGAGGTTACGTAGTACTTGGAAGTTCATGACAAAATAGGCCGAAGTCAGTATGGTTTTGTGAAGGGAAGTTCGTGTCTGACAAATCTGCTGGAGTTCGTTGAGGAAGTTAATAGCAGGACAGATGGAGGGGAGGCTGTAGATGTTATTTGGCCAGTGTCGGTGCTGTGGCCGCTTCTCTTAGCGTTCTATATTAATGGCCAAGTTTGCTAAGATAGGTGGTGGGGCAGGTGGTGATGAGGTAGCAAGGACTCTGCAGAAAGACTTGGACAGGTTAGGAGAGTGGATGGAATAGTGGCAGATATAATTCAGTATAGCAAAGTGTGGAGTAATGCATTTTGGTAATGAATAAAGGCGTAGATTATTTTCTAAATGGAGAGAGAATCCAGTAATCGTAAGTACAAAGTGCTGGTGCAGGACTCCCTAAAAGTTAATTTGCAAGTTGAATCGGTTGTAAGGAAGGAAAATTCAAAACTAGCATTTACTGTATATCAATACAAAACAGCGATGTAATGCTGAGGCTCTATAAGGTGATGATCAGGCCGCATTTGGAGTACTGTGAGCAAATTTGGGCCCCATATCTGACAAAGAATGTGCTGGCTCTGGAGAGGGGCCAGAGGAGGTTTACAAAAATGATTCCAGGAATCAATGGGTTGGCATATGATGAGCGTTTGACGGCACTGGGCTTCTACTTGCTAGTTTAGAAGATTGAGGGGGGAGTTCACTGAAACTTACAGAATAATGAAAGGCATAGATAATGTGGATGTGGAAATGATGTTTGCACTGGTGGGAGAGGAAATAAAGGGCCCTCAGAATTAAGGGGCAATCTTTTTGAAAGGAAGTTAGGAGGAACTTGTTTGGTCAGAGAGTAGTTAAACTGTGGAAATCATTGCCACAGAGGGCTGTGGAGGCCAAGTTAGTGAATATTTTAAAGGTAGAGATAGACAATTTTTTGATTAGAACGGGTGTCAAGGGGAGATGGCAGGAAAGTGGGATTATGAGGCAGAGATCAGTCATGATTGAATGGCGGAGTGGACTTGATGGTCCGAATGGCCTAATTCTACTCCTGTAATTTGTGAACTAAGGTACAGTGAAAAGCTTTGTTTTGCATGCTACCCAAACAGATCAGATATATTATACATAAATTCATCAAACTCGTATAATAGAGTAAACCCTTAGCTGCACCAGTGAAGTTCTCCAGTCTGCTTTGCCCTGGTTTTTTTTGTAATCAACAATTCAATGACAACTACTCTATGCAATAACAGTAATCCAGTATCAATAACTCTAGTCTCAACTGTTGTAATCAATAACCCCAGTCCCAATTGTTGTAATCAATAACCTGAGTCCACCTATTGTAATCCGTAACCTTGATGCCACCTACAGATCTCCTGGTTACGAATGCCTGATTTATGGACAACTGGTACATATGATTGAGCATTTGGGACATGGATGGGATAGTTGGAGGTGGATTTGCAGGTTGTTGCATGTGCCTTCCCTCACCCTGAGCCCCAACTGTCTGAGGTTGGGTGGTGCCGAGCAAAGCTGGGAGCATTGAAAGCTGGGAGTATTGAGCAGCTTCACTCCACATTCACTGAGTCAGCGAGACCGACTGGCAGTTGCTCTTCCCATGCCTGCTCGCTCTCCCATCACGTCTGTTTCAGCGATCCACGGGTCAGATAACTAACAGTTATTATGAATCAAATGCTATTGTAACCTGGGGACTTCCTGTACTATAGTCATTAATGTTCAGACTAATTTACAGCAATCGTAACTCCAGCCACATGTTCTCTAATCTTTAATCATACTTCTTCCTCAGTAACTGTTTATCATAATCAGGGCCTCTGAGAGGAATTTTATCAGTGGGTACAAAGTTTATTTCGGGCCCCCTTCCCTTCTCCATTAGTCATCCTGTTTATATCCACTACGGTTTTATGCTATGAGCTGTAGCCTGTAAGGCCATAAAGGGTATGGAAGATGAGAGAGGGATGGAATGGAGCGCTTTTTTGATTTTCTGCATTTGAGTCCTTATGTTCCTATACTCCCTCCATGATTAATATAAATAAAATAAAAGGATCAGAGAGAAGAAAATACATTTGTTTTGAACATTTTTGTTTATGCTACAATGCAGATAAGGAGAAATAATTCACATTGAAACATCCTTCTGTATTTCAATGCAGATCAAATCATCAGAAGACATAATTATTAGTAAAAAGTAAAACAAGGTAGTTTTTACTTTAAATAAAGAGCTTTCCTGGCCTTTTTTTGTGAACATTTTCAAAACACGGCATGAAAATTTATTGTTCTGGCAATGTTTGATTCAATACTTAGCCTGGCCAAATCCTCAAGATGTTCCTGAGACATCGTACACCTTAAATAATTCTTAATCAGCTTGAGTTTGCTAAATGATCCCTCTGCAGAAGCTACTGTTGCTGGAATTTTTAATAGTATTCTTAAGCTGACACAAACATTTGGAAACAACTTACCAAGTCTGTACACTGTTAACAAATTCAACGGATCTAATGGTTTTAACTGTGCATTTACACAATTCACCCTCCCACTAACACACACACTCACACCCACTCACACACACACAGCCACACCCCACACACACACACACTCACACACACACACACACACACACACACACACTCCCACACCCACACACACCCACACACACACACACACACACACACCCCCCCCCCCCATTCACTCACCCAGCTACACCCTACACCCGTCCACACACACGCTTGCCCACACAAGCCTACACCCACCCACACACTCACACACACATACACCCACCCACAACATATATGCAAACATTTTCTGAGATTCCATTGTACCTGGACCTCTGGCACCACCCTCTCATAGGCCCTGATTAGAATCAATATTACACATCTTTCTCTTGTGGTCAATAATCTTCAACAACATTCATGTTGATCTTGAACCCATATCTGCTTTGCTGAAATCAAATAACGTAGCAAGCAGATTAGTTTACGTCAAAATGCTGTGATTTCCTTCAATTTCAGTTTTGACTTCCTTAATAGATTATTTCCTGTGATATCCTTTGTGGTTCTCCTTGGATTTCTGTTTTTTGGGAGAAATTCACAGGATTACCCATGGAAGCTTCATTGGGGATCCATATTGAATGTTCATCGAGTGCAGTATTTGATTGTTTGAACCTGGCAACTATTTTGGTGACTGCTTTACACTTGTGAATAGTTGAACTGGCAGTGTCCCATTTGGGCTAAATTAAATGGTTCAATTTTTAGAAACCATAGATTTCCTTCGTAATTGGCAAATATATTTCTGGCAGGATAGAGGTGCATTTGACTCATATTTCCAATTATCCACTAACACCAGATAGAACCGTATATTGGTTAATAGCTTGATCATGCTCAGATATAACGTTCCACTCAGCACCCCGTTCCACAACACATTGAAGTAGATCTTAGCAGCACGACATGTCTAGATTCACATTGGATGTAATTTGGGTGAAATTTTTGAGTTATCTCCAAGAGACATAATCCACCAAGGAGCCAACAATCCTGTGAGGGGGCAGATCAGGGTGACTGACAAGAAACAAAGGACAATTTTAACCATGCGATGTGCTCCAGTCTTTGTTCTGTTCACATTTTAACGGTTCTTCCCTCAGCCAAATCCCAGCCCTCACGCTGGAGTGTGAGATAGGGCTAGGCAGGAGTGGATTGGGAGAAGTTGTGGGGGTTGGGGCTGAAATAACATTCAATTGCGGGAGGAATTTGTAAGCAAGATAGTTAGAATTCAGATTCAATATGTCCCTCCAAGAAGCCGAGGTAAGTGTAGCAAACCCAGTTAGAGTCTCTGCGGCATATAACAGGAAACCTGGCCCTTTGACCCACCTTGCTGAGCATTGGCATTATGTGTATGTTCCATTAGCCCAGATCTCTTTAAGTCTTTCCAATCCATATATCTGCCCAAATATCTGTTGAAAACAGTAATTGTATCCACTTCTATGATACAAGAATCTGACAGCTCATTCCGTATATGGACTACTCTCTGAGTGAAAAGGATTCCTTAAGTCAATGCCCTCTGAAGAAGGGTCCCGACCTGAAAAGTCATCTATCCATGTTCTCCAATGATGCTAACTGACCTGTTGAGTTACTCCATCACTCTGCCTTTTTTGTATAAACCAACATCTGCAGTTCTTTGGATCTCTCAATAGTTTTAGAATGTTCTACTCTGGGAAAAAGACAGTGACTTTATCCATTTCCCTCATGACCTTGCACACTTTAATTAGGTCAGTTGATATTGAATGTGTCCTTTAAGGTTTATAGGGAAAAATGAAAGAAAAAAATTAGGAGGGGAAAATGGGACCATGAAATGACCTTGGCAAGTTGGATTAACGAAAATCTTAAAACAGTTTGTAAGTCTATTAGAAGCAAAAGGATAGTTGAGGAAAGGGAAACTACATATACTGTAAGCATCAGCTCAGATGATACCAGAACATAGTTTGCAGGGTGCACTGCAATCAAGGAGACACCTGGCACTGATGAGGTTGTGGTAAGGCAAAAGTGAAAGTAAGATGGAGGCGGCAGTGTGCCATCATGTGACATTGCACAGCTGGGTTGTCCAGAAGAATCCGATGAGGACTACATAATGAACTCAGGTGATAGATGTGTGATGCATGTTGAAATGCTTGCAGCAATCCTTGCTGTGTTATCTGGTTTGTCGTACCAAATGAAGAGAATAAGTAGGAACACACAGTATTCCATCTCACACATTCTGGTGGAGGCTGTGTAAACCAAACAGCATTTCGTTTCTAACCAGCAACTGCCTCTAATTGGGAAATCCTGCCAGTCAGCTTGCTCATTTGTTAGCACACTGGGTCCGCAAAGTGTAAACCAAACTCCTTCTGTTCATTTGCTGCTCCATTCACTGTACTTCTAGTACATGCTTCTGCAGCTGTGCCCATTAGTGCTCTATCCCCGTGTTATACAGTCACAAACCTGGGCGAAGCGATCGCCAAGCCTGCGTGTGGTCTCACCTATGTAGAGCAGTTGACACCTAGAGCAGCGGATGCAATAAGTGTATGTGGTATGCAAATTGTGTACGTAGTATCACTACAACTGAGTGAAAATATATATATTTTTTCTGTTTCTGTTCCACACCAGGATTCACAGTATAGCTTCTACATTCACCTTTCATTCACTTTTACTCCATCTTGCCTGTTCAAACAGAAATGCAGTCTAAAGGCGCCATTATTCAATCTACCCTTCATTTATTCGATGTGAATGATTCTTGGCTATCCCTTTGATTAGATCACTTCAATACAAGGTTACCTTCCAAATATGTATTTAGAACATTCTACAAATTCACTTCAATGACTGTGACATTTATTTGTGCTTCAAGTTGTAGGCAAATGATACAGCTTCATCTTCTCTCACCCATTTCAGCTTCATTAACCTAACCTCATCAGTAATTAGATTTTCGACTTGCTTCAGTTATATTTCAATTTGCAATGCCTCGCTCCATCCTCCCATCACAAACAACGAAGATTGAAGTTCACAGAAAATTAATTTTGTTCTCACATTTTCTTTCATAAGGATGGTTCATTAGCAGGCTTTCAAGCTTATTCTGTGAACTCGACATTTTTTTAATAACTAAAATAACAATTTTACTGTGAATAGTCATATTTTGTACAGATTTCATGCAGAAAGTAAAATGATGGAAACCAGTCACAGTTGCATAATTTTCTTCGGTTAGTATTGCTATTAGTTTGCTTGCACCTTGAGGTAGAGGCACCAAACACAGGTTTACGTCTAGTGTTGCTCCTAAGTAAACACATAATGTACAAAATCCATGTCTGAATCCTTAATAAGAAGGTCTGTATGATCCCTGTGACATTTAATTTCCCAGTCCCCTTTGAAATATTTCAATATTTCCAATTATTGGAGGAACATCAAGACTGGGATTGGGAATAACATTGGATCAGCAGCCCAAAGACTCAATGGAACAGTTGTCAGTATGAAGTTAATACAACTCAACATCCTCTACCTGGTTACAACAGCACATCTCCTAATGCACTCTCCTGATCCCAGCTCCAACCACACACATATCCATATTCCTGAACTCTGGCTCCAGCTGCACCCATTAATACTTTGCCAAGTATGCAAATCCACAGAAAATGCAGACCCAGTGTGTTAACAAATGAGCAAGCTGACTGGCAGGATTTCCAAATAGAGGCACAATGAACTGCAGTTGCTGGTTAAAAACTGCGAGCACTGAATGGAGCTAGTGTATGTGAATTGTTGCCTCACCCTGAAGAAAGAATTGGATTTCTGGGTAGAAAGAAAGATAAAGGCTGTTGAATCCTCTGTAATTTGTTTCCTCACTTTTTTTGATGGATTTGTGACCTGAAATGTTAACTTTGTTTCCTTGCCAACCCATGCTGCTTGACTTCCTGGGTGCTTCCTGTATTTACTGGTTTTGATAGAACACCATAATGCTCAATACATTTTATTCTCAGTACAATTAATGCAAATGCTTCCGAGAATTTCATGCATGTCTTCAAAGTTTAATAATTCTTTGATAGATAAATGATCTCCTTATATTTTCTGTTTTCTGCTGTAAAACAAATAGTTGAAATGAGAATAGCAAAAGTTGTTTATATATCTTGTTTATATCAGTATACTTCATCTTAATGTGGCTATTTTAATGCATGTCATTGATTTTTGCAATCTACAATTACCTGTATTTCCATAATCTCCTTGTAACATAAAAACCCACGCTCCATGGAGTTCTAAAATTATCTGTGAAGAATATATTCCTTGAACGATGATCTATTTTACATTGTCCTTGCCCCTCTCCTCCTTTGACATTTCATTTTCACACCTTATTCTTCCTTGTCTCGGTCCCTTCCTTGTCTCTGTGTCTCCCGCTCCCCTGACTCTCAATCTGAAGCAGGTTCTCAACCTGAAATGTCACGCATTCCTTTTATCCAGAGATGCTGCCTGTCTCGCTGAGTTACTCCAGCATTTTGTGTCTATCTTTGGTGTAAATCAGCTTCTGCAGTTACTTCCTGCACACTTTCCTCAACTTATCTTGCTAACATTTGTGTAAAATCTTAGAATGTATTACTGCATAGTAATTTGTTGGTTAATTCCTGGGAAGTGAATTTGTCTCCATATTCTCCTTACATTGCACACACACGGTGCAAGTTAAAGCACAAACCTGATGTTGGAATTCCCCTTTTTGCTTGTTAAAGAGTTCTCTGCTAATTTACTCTGGCTGCCATAAATGATATAAAGCACTAATTATGCCTGGCAATACTTTACTAGGCAAGCGGAGGGAACTAACAGGTGAAGAAAAACATAAAAACTATAACATTGAGTCTACAGTTTCTGGTTTGAATTGAAGGTAGACATAAAATGCTGGAGTAACTCAGTGGGACAGGCAGCATCTCTGACGTCACTCACAGCGCGTGGAACACAGTGCAGCAGGCCGCATTGTGATGTCGTCAGCGAGACCATCTCGTTTATTTTCGAAGTTATTTCAGATTTTTGAACATTTTGATTAATAAATCGAGAAATAATGCATGAATGTTTCAGATAAGGCAATTTTGGTCTCCACGGGCTAAATTCAAAATATGTACAAATTTTACTGTTACCATGTAGTTTTTTTGAGAAAATGTGATCACACACAAACAAATAAATAAATACACATCCAAGATCAGAGTTTTATAGTTATAATAATAAGGATAGATGATAATGATAAGCTGTAGAATCCATATATACCAGAGTTAAAACACGTATCATTTATATTGTTGCATTGAAATTCGAAAAATATATACGTATATTGTAAAGGATTACATAGTACAGCACACAGACAGTCCTTTCGGCCCACCATGTCTATGCTGAAAATGATGCCGACCACCTTTATTTACCTACAAATCACCAATATCCCTACATTCGCTGCACATCCATAGGTCTATCCAAATATATTTTAAATAGCGTTAATGAATCTGCTTGATCCCCAGAAATACCTTCCAGGTCCTTGCCACCCTTTGTGTAAAAAACTTGTTCCGTACATCTCCTTTAAACATTATTCCTCTCACCTTAATGCTACGTCTCTATTATTTGCTTTTTCCATCCTGGGAAAAAGATTCTGACTGTTTACCTTATCTATACCTCTCATGATTTTAAATAATCAGTAGATGCTAGATCACTGTGTATAACCAATTGCCAACTAAACATTAGTAATTATTAAACTGCTGGAATATGGGATTCATTATGGTTGTGTCCCCAGTTGCAGCATGGACTGAGTGGGCTGAATGGCTTATTTCCCGGCTATATGAATGTGTGACTCTCTATCCAGAAAATGGAGACTCAAGTTTTACAGCTATTATGGACATTATTCATCTGTTCTAAGCAACAAACTGCTAAATATTTATTTGTATATTTTAATTTAGATTCGAGAACACCTGGCTAAAGGACAACGTACTCTGGCAGGAAAGGGCATGTCAGAGGTCATAAGGACTATGCTAGGATTAATGGAGAGAAAGAATTTCTACAGTGGAGATCTTTTGTTCTCTGCAGACATATTACGAAATGTAACCGATACATTTAAAAGAGCCAGCTACATTCCAGCTTCTGAAGATGTACAAGTAAGGATTGTACTTAAATGATGCATTTTGTTTTGTATCCCATAGTGCTGACATACAATGATCCAATAGGCAGTAATTGCACATGTCATGATGCTACAGCCAACTTTATTGCTTATTACCTGAGGTTGGGCTTGCAGAGCTCTTTGAACTGCTGCAGCCTTGTGTTGATAAAGTAATGATATTACTGTGATATTAGTTAGAGAATTCTCAGAATTTTACCCAGCAACAATGGAGGCATAGTACAAAAGTCCAAGTTAGGATGGCACTTAATTAAAAGGGGCATTTTCAGTTGATTGTATTGTATTGTATTGTATTCAAATTTATTGTCATTGTCTCAATTTGAGACAACAAAATGAATTTCCCTTACAGGCAGTATCATAAAAAATACTGGTGTTCTGATGGTGTTCTCATGGCATTCTTTACTGTGAGGAGGCATAGTTGAGGGACGTGATGTTGAATTAAACTTGGACAGTTGTGGCATTATGTCAATTATACACAAATTAAGCAGTCACTCCTAATTAATGAGCAGTCGTTATGTCTGGTAGGATGGGCTAGAGCCAGCAACAACTATGAGGCTCTGGATGTATTGTTAACTGGCACAGCTCTCATTTTGTGTCGGAATTGTAACCTTTGTTTCTCCAATAGTTTTGTTTCTTATATTCACGATTATTAACACCCAGGTATACCTCTGCAATACCCCTATGCCATTTGTATTGTCTGACATTACATTGCTTAATCCGAAGTTACCCTGGACTAAATCTTCAGTCCCAACCAGGAATTTGTCTGCATTCACCAGCCTGGCTCTTATTTAAGTTTAAAGACGTTGAACTGTAGAAACCTTATATTCTCTCTAATAGAAAGATAGGATATTTTATCCTCCATAACATCAATCTCTATCATTTTTTAAGATCTCAGCTGTGTTGAAACTGTGAAAGATGAAATGGCGCCAGTATGTTTTAGAGTGACCTGAAGACAAGAAAAAGACTTGGCATAATTTTTAATTCCCCTTCACTCCATTCTCACTAAACAAATGTTCTTATGATTGAGGCCACTCTTCTAAATAACATTTTAAAAAGTATCCTCAACACATGAGTAAGTATCATTTAATTTTCCTGGTGGGAGTGACCCCAGATTCTATTGGAACCTCGTTCAGTTTATGAAATCAATTGAATTGCACAGTGTATCCGTCACCACTGCCTGATATCACTCTGGAGGCTAAATATCGGCTAATGGCAAATTTTCGTGGCCTAAAAACTTATAGATGTTTTCTTTCAAATCACATTTCCAAAAGCACTGTCATTAATTAATATTATTAACTAAGCAAATAATGCTAGATACAATGTGCTGGAGTAACAGGTAGCATCTGTGGAAAACATTTATAGATGATGCTTTAGGTTGGGACCCTTCTTAAGAACTTCATGAGAAGGGTACAAATCCGAAACATCACCTAACCGTGTTCTCCAGAGATGCTGCCTGACCCGCTGAGTTACTCCAGTACTTGTGTATATCTTTGGCATAAACCAGCATCTGCAGTTCCTTTTTATTACAACTTGCAAATAAAGATGGGAAGAAATATAAGAATGACACAATTTCTCTTCTTTTTTAATTTACTTAGAAGTTCTTTCAGATTGTCAGCTACATGCTTGAAATAGAAAATAGAGCAAAGTGGGACGATGCATTACAGGTAAATAAGCTTTTTCCAAACAATTACTCTTGAACATCATTCATGGCACTTAGATGCCTCTATTTATGTGCGCCGTGTTGTTAGAGCTAGGTTGGAGATCAATAAAAGCAGCTCAGAATATCCAATAATGTTTATTAAATGGTAAGTATTCAGTATTTAATTTGATCTTTTATTTTAGGATTTTGGAAATATGAAAAATTATGAATACTATGAGGACAGCAACAATTTGATATTTCTGATTTCGCTATGTTACCTGTTGGACAAGATATATCCCAACTTTAAAAGAACAAAGGAAAGACCTCAGATTGAGGGTTAGAAGGGTCGCGACCAGAAACGTCACCCATTCCTTCTCTCCAGGGAGCCTGCCTGTCCCGTTGAGTTACTCCAGCATTTTGTGTGTATCTTTGGTTTAAACCAGCATCTGCAGTTTAAACCAGCACCTACAAAATAATTTTCTGACATTGATAAGGAGTAGATTATTGGAAAAAATCATGATGTTCAGTAAAAAGCATTTTTAACGGTTTACATTAACTAACCAATACCAGTCATGAGGGAATAAAGCTTCATTTTCCATCTGTATCTCTCCTTGACTATTTCACTCAATATGACTAAGCAGGAATCTATCAGTTTAATTTTTTGAGAATATAACATTTGATCCTGATCTCAGTAATGTATTTTAAAAAGCTTCACATGGAAGACTGAATAGAAAAATAAAGCCCAAGTGAAAATGTTGAAGCCAAAATAGCTCAGTGGCAGACAGCAAAGTTTACAGCTTGAACCAGTGGTAGTGATTGGGAGGCTGAGTACCATGGGATTTGTACAGTATCTCTCAATATAGGGACCCCTGCCTCAGTGTTTTTTTATGGGCGGGGGCGTGGGGGGGGGGAGAGAGTTTGCACACTTGGGCAGAACTTTTGCCAAACCAAGCTGTAAAGTATCCAAATAAAATACTTTTTACAGTGCATCTCCAAATGTTGATAAGAGACATGCAGAACAGTTATGTAGGCAAATCGTAGAAAAGTATAAGAGGAAATAGGTTATACTAGTGGAGGATTACAACTTTCTCAGATTTAACTGGGATTACCTTTATGTAAGGGGCTTTAATGAGACAGAATTTGTTACGTGTGTCCAAAAGAGTTTTGTGAGACAATATGTTAAGAGTCCTATTAGAGATGGGGCAGTCCTCAACATTATTTTAGGGAGTAAAACTGGGTTGGTTGTCGAAATGTCAGTGGGGCAATACTTTGTGAATAGTTACTACAATTCTGGAAGTTTCAAGCTAGCCATGGAAAGGGATAATGTTGGTCCTCAAGTCAAGATCTGAAATTGGGGAAGGCTGATTTCCATAGCATTAGATAAGACCTAGTGAAAGTAGATTGCCAGCAGATGTTGCGTGTAATCCAACAGCTGACAAGGAGTCTTTTAAAATAGAGAGTAAAAGTTCAGGGCCAGTTTTAGGTGTGAGTAGAAAACAAAGCTACCAAGTTAAGGCAACCTTGGGTAGAAATGGGCAGCACGGTGGCACAGCGTTAGAGTCGTACAGTGCCAGATACACAAGTTCAATCCTGACTATGGGTGCTTGTCTGTACAGAGTTTGTACGTTCTCCCCATGACCTGCGTGGAGTTTCCCTGGGAGTTCTGGGTTCCTCCCACACTCCAAAGACGTACAAGTTTGTAGGTTAATTGGCTTTGTAAAATTGTAAAATAATATTTCTGGGCATCAATGGAATCAAAATTAGTTGTTTAGCAAGAGAAAATCATCTAGAAAAAAAGAGAAAATCACGCTAGAAAAATCGAACAGTAGAAGACGGGCATCTGAGAGAGAATAGGTTAGAGCTAAGTGGTACTAAAATACAAGCTGACTCACGGTCTCATTGAATGCCGGATTTGGTGTACAGGGCCAAACAGCCCATCCCGACTCTTCTGTTTCTTGTGTTGCAATTCTAAGAAGTTCTGCTTACAACAAATAATAAATAACTAGACTAAGTGAGACCCGTTGGGTCCCATGTTCACACGGGAGGGCTGGTCCCCAGAATGCAATATTCCACCTCTCCACCAATTCCAATATTGGTGGCCAGTGGGGGGGCTTTCTGGAGCGCTGGTATGGGTTCTTGGGGTGGCAGCTCAGTCCCTCAAGCCTGATCTGCTGGCAGCTCACTCACGGTTGGTGGGCTGGCAGTTGACTCATGGCTATTCCTTGAAATTCCATGTCAAGCAGGGTGCAAGGCCACCAAATTTAAATCCATTTTCCTACCATTTCAAGCAGGGTGCAAGGCCACCAAATTCAAGTTCAGTTTCATTCTACTTCAAGCAGGGTGCAAGGCCATCAAATTCAAATGCAGCTTCATACCATTTCATGCAGGGTGAAACCACCATAAAACCACACAAAACACCAAACTCACAATTCAGTAGATTCACAGCTCAGACAGAGTCCCGACCTCTCCCTCCCCCATCATGCAGAGACTGAGCCACACCCACACTTCCAGGTTTTATAACCCCTCACCCTCACACCGGAAAAGGTGTTGCCTTCATGGCGTGATTGACAGGAGAGAGATTCTCAACATTTTTTAAACACTAATAACACTATTATTTTTCATTCATGGGAATAATTATCTGCACCTGCTGAGCAGAGGGGGACTGAGTAAGATGGCCAAAAATCACAGCGTAAATGGTAGTGTTTTATCTTAAATCAATGTAGAGTGCAAACAGGAAGTAAGTGCATTTGCATTAGTGCCTTTTAACTGCTAGCCAAAGCCCCCAAACTGCCATTTGCAATTAGTGCCTTTCAACTTCAAGCCAAAGCACCCAAACCACCATTTGCAGTAAGTAGTGCCTTTCAACTTCAAGCCAAAGCACCAAAGCCACCATTTGCAGTAAGTAGTGCCTTTTAACTTCAAGCCAAAGCACCCACCACCATTTGCAGTAAGTAGTGTCTTTTATCTTCAAGCCAAAGCACCCAAGCCACCATTTGCAGTAAGTAGTGCCTTTTAACTTCAAGCCAAAGCACCCACACCACCATTTGCAGTAAGTAGTGTCTTTTAACTTCAAGCTAAAGCACCCAAGCCACCATTTGCAGTAAGTAGTGCCTCTCAACTTCAAGCCAAAGCACCCAAGCCACCATTTGCAGGCAGTGCCTTTTTACTTCAAACAAACCATTTCCAAACCACATTAAGGGGACTCACAGTTGAGTAGACATGTGTTCAGTGTTATTCAGAGCTCAGAGAGAAGTGACCCTTTGGCTTCATCCACCTTGCAGAGACTGAGTGAGGCACACCACTTCCTGGTTTTATAGCCCCTCCCCCTCCCTCCTACAGGGGCAGCAGAGAGAATGATGATTTTTTTAAAAACATTAATATCTCTCTGATTTGTCACCAATGGGAAAAATTCTCCGGTCCAGGAAGGCGGGGGGGGGGGGGGGGGGGGCTCTGAGCGACGTGGCCAAAAATGACGGCCGTAGGTGGCGGCGTTCTCTCGGAAATCGCACCACAGTGGGCCAAAAGCGGTCAAGATCAGACTTTTAGTAATATAGATAATAGATGGTGCTTGAAGTTAGACAAATCCTTTGTTCAATGTGAGAGTCTGAGAATGTAATAACTGTGATCCCTTCACACAGGTTGCACCTGGCTCTGTCCACTTAATGCGGGTTGTTGAAGATTTCATCCATATCGTGGGTCATGGGCTCAAGGTGTTTCAGAGTGCCCTTATAGTGACAGATAATCTAGGTAAGTTTTGAAGTAATAAAGAATCATTTTTTTGTGGGACATTAAAATAAAAGTGGAAGTATTATATATCTTTCAGATCACTCAGGTATTCTGGGAAAATATAAAAGATGCTCTTGGTGTCAATGTTTCAGCTATATCACTCTCCTAGATCCTGACTGGACCGCTCCTTTATGCTCACATACCTCAACATTCAGTTTCTAGTGCACTTGAGTCATTCCATGCCTGTTCGAGCAGTGTTTCCCTGTGCAAATCTCTGGAATAGTCAGTGGCAGGCCATCTGATCATCACAATATTTTCAGTTGACACATTTACTAGCAGAATTCACTGTTTTAAAGACAATTTATATCGTCAATCTCAGCAATATTGTCATAGATAATAGCATCACAACCACAATCCACCTCAGAGCAAAAAACAGAATTGAATGTTGCTCTTCCTGATCTACATATGTGGCCACCTGTAAAGGCTACAAATATGTTTGTTGATTCATAGATTTAAACTTACGTTGTGTCAAATTTCACTTTTGATGTTAAAAAACAATTTAAACCAAGCTTCACTGCTGAAATTGTTTAATTTTACCTTTTTTTTCAGTAACTTGCATTCAGCGAGAACCTGTATCTGCTGTATCAAGTGATATTAGTTTCCCAATGAAAGGAAGGAGAGGAATGAAAGATTGGGCCAGAAACTCAGAAGACAAGATTTATATTCCAAAAGAGGTTTTTACAATTCTTCCTTCAGGTACTTGTCACGGTCAATCAATATAGTTTGTTACTATAGAATTATCAGAATTATCATTTCAAGCCATGAACTAATGAGCCTAATCTTATCATTGCCACCCAGACTCCTCCACAAACTCCCTTACCAGTGAAGCATTTTTTATGTAAGAGTTTAACTGCATTAACGTGGGGAGCAATATTAGGTGCAGAAGTATTGCCCCAATTCAAATCAGCTGAGAGAATACCACCCTTATACTTACACTTGCATTGCAAGGTGCATGCAAGCAGTATAAGCAGTATCATTCGTTAGTGTTGCATAAAAGGACGCACGGATAGCGTGTGGGTAGAGCGGGACGGGCACATGGAGAGGCGTGGAGGAGTGTGGAGTTGCACAGGGTATCGCGCGGTTCTCCAGTGTTTCGTACTGCATGAAATCCTCACGTTCCACCTGCATGACGTATCACGTATGCACGCTGACGCATTGGGTACGCACGCTAACGCATTGGTGTCGCACGCTGGAATCCCGACATCTCACGTTTATCGCGTGGCGATGTATGGTTACGTCACCATGCATAACCATGCATCGCCGTGCGCTGCAGGGTATTCTAATGACATCACACGGCATGATGATGCGTGATTTGCGCTCGTAACGACGCGTCGACCTATTTTACATATGACGCATAAATGCGGTGCATATGACGGCCAAGTGGGACAGGCCCTTTATGCAAGTAGGAGGGTTAGTTAATACTTCTTCCTCAGAATTAATGTTGGCTAGCTTTTGATTAGTGTTCATTGGTTGAAATTAGTTCAAAATCATGACAGGTTACTACTTTAGTTAAAAGCTGGCTGGAATGTGACACCCACTGTATATCTACTCACTTTATAAAGCAACTTTTATTGCCTATTCCTGATTCCTCTTGAGAACCCTGTAGGTGGCACATTACCACAGTGGTAGAGTTGCTGTCTTACAGCGTCAGAGACCCGGATTTGATCCTGCCTATGGGAGTTGTTTGTACGGAGTTTGTACGTTCACCCTGTGACTGCGTGGGTTTTCTCTGGATGCTCTGGTTTCCTCCCACACTCTAAAGACATACAGGTTTGTAGATTAATTGGCTTCTGTGAATTGTAAATTGTCCCTAGTGTGTAGGATAGTGCAAGTGTGATCGCTGGTTGGCCGAAGTTCCTGTTTCCACGCTGTACCTCTAAAGCCTAAAGCAAAGTCTAAAGCCAGTGATGAGCTGGTCTGGAAATTTATTTCTGGATATAGCCTTTGTTTTGTAAATGAGTGGTGCAAATATTACAACCATTTATCATCCGACACCCGCATCTTCTAAGCCATAGGCTGCCATTTGGCTGAACATTGTGCCAACATTACAATCATCACACTTACGATCTTATGTTGGAAGTTGGGTTTGTAATGAAGCACGAAGGATAGTTGGGTCTGGGACTGTCTTAGGATCTTCTGACCTTATATCCAGAGGCATTCAATACGACAGCTAGGAGTGGGTACAGTCTGATGCTCATTCACTTCAGCTTTACCTGAGTATTTTAATGCTATCGTAAGTCAAGTGTTACCTTGATGATCAGCTGTATTCATCTTTGTAAAGTATTAGTTAGCCCTCAGATGGAGGCTGTATTTTATTGGCATGGCCACACTTTAGGTGCAGAAAACATTATTAGAATTGTTCCAGTGGAAAGGAATATCTGTACCACTAAACCTGTCAGTGGTTATGCATCGATGCAATAAATAGTCTGACTGAATGCTGAAATCATGATAATAAAGTGGGAGAGCGAATTACGTATGTACCCTATAACACTCAAAACAGGTTAGTCATGCATCACAAATTCAACACATTTTCATACACTATGCACTGGTGTCCCCTTTATGTTATTACGTTGATGAGGTTATCCAGTAAATCCAGATGCTGGGCAAGAATGATGCCATCACTTTTCTTTGCCCAATTGTTTTACTTAAGTAAAAATCAAAAGTGAACAAATGAATATATCCAAATTGTGAACTAATTGAATCTATAACCAACCCTGTGCTCAGAATAAATGGCATTGAAATTACTTCAGAGCCATCTAGAATGTTCCATTAGTGGACAAAACTGCCAATCCATTACCCTGGGCTGGATTGAAATAAAGATCACAGTAGTACATTGGCAATGCATTAATCTGTAACTATCTGCATTCTTCTTTCATTTTCATTTTTATTGTAACTGAAAAGTAGGCAGCTGAAGAAAAAATATCAAGTGCTTTGAAGAAACCATGAAACTTTTTTTTTCACCAAATGATTATCTCTGAAAACAGCCCAGAGCTATGTATATAACTGGAGCTAACAACATCACGCACATGCCAGGACTGTGCCTTATGATTAAAAAGAGAGAAACATAAGCATTTGAATAAGAAAGCTATTTTTTCCATTTAAGAGTGACTGATATCAAAACACATTTGTGTCATGGATTCAAAAATGTTTAATTACTGACAAATTAAATACTTTATTGCCAACCCAAAATTGACACATTAATAAAAATGAATGAAGCCATAAAACATATACAAAGTTAGATGTTACATTACACGGAAACAGAAGTATTACTGCGCAGGTGTAAATTTATCATTCGACGCGGAGGCCACATGAGAGCTCTGACGCGGAGACCATGGGGGAGCTCCAACACGGAGACCACTTGGGAGCTTCGACCCGGAGACCACATGGGTGCCAGTGGGCTTAAAAAATGCTTACGTAATTGCGAGTTTATGCAAGTCACCTGTTACATAGATAGGGTGTGCCTGTAAATGAAACAAGGACAGATTACATTCAGCAGTCATGAGGAAGTGGTCCCTTGGCTCGTTTCATTGTTCATAGAGACATTGGTCCGAATGTCAACGCAGCAGAGATCCCCCAAAATTAGTTGGGAAATTATGGGACTGCCATCCAAAAATCTACACACTCTTTCAAGACTGCTCCAGACATTAACATTTAGCAAGGATACTACTTGGAAACACTGAAGATATTAACACATGGCCGAGTCACCCTCCAAATATTAAACCACTGCTTCATCACCATTCTAGTTATCGGATGGCTGAGACAGTTCTCTAAATAACAAAATTCTTAGAGAAACCGTCAGCACATCAATAAGTATCTGGTCAAACCTCCAAAGATGTACTTAATATTGCAAATATCAAATCAAATACCAAACTCCCCTGAAGAACCCATCAGAATATGAATGTTGGATCGGTCACTGAACTAACTATCAGCACATTGCTGGAGCACCAATGTTAGCATACTTTAGAACAATTGAATCATGAACAAACGTCTTGTCAATCAAATATCAGAACACACTGATCTGCTTTTCTGCTCATCATCACAATTCTCTGACTCATCTCTAAATGTTACCACACTACCATGACTCTCCTTATATCATCAATGTAATGCTAGACCGCTCCGCCAAACACAGCCACACAGGGTCAGTGTATGAGTAGGAAGGAGATTTCAATTGGCTTGCAACTGGGAGCACTAGATAACCATGTATATAGAGCACCTGTGCCAGGCAAGTTCTGCATGGTCTCAGCAATGTATAGGAGGCTACATCAGGAGCTCCATGTGGAATAGACAAGACAGCAGGATATACATGTGAACCTCTGCCTCGTTTGGAAGGGCTGGTTAGGTTATGTGAGGGAGGAGTAAGAACGTCTAACATCTCCTGTGGCTACAGTAGAAAGTGTCTGAGGTGGAGAGGGGTGAGTGAGGAGCAATGATGGAACCAGGGAATCATGTAAATGATTTCTGTAGGGAAAAAAAGGGGGGAGTGGGGAGATGTGAATGATGGTGGGACCATGTTGCAGTTAGAGATATGATGAAGAGTGATGTGTTGGATGCAGAGAGTGAAAGGTAAAGACCAAGGGAACTCTACCTCTTTTCACTTGTGGGGTTGGTGGGATTAAAACAGAAGTGTGAGATATGTGGATGAGGGCTCTATCAACCACCGTTGAGGGAATGCCAGGTTTACGGAGAAAGGACCTATCTGATGGCCTGGACTGGAGAGTCTAATTTTGAGATCAGATGTAGAGGAGACAGAGAAACTGAGAGAGAAAGGGGTGATGTCTGTACAAAAGGCAGAGTGGAATGAGGTGGTCAGTGGATAGTTTAACTCTGGCATCGAGACAAAAACATCAGGAAAGGGAAGAGAGGTGTCAGAAATAGTCCAGGTGAACTTGAGTGTCGGATGAAGTTTAGTAATAAAGGTGATAAAATTGACAACTTCTGCATGCGTGCAGTAGGCAACACCAGTGCAATCATCGATGTAGTTGGTTCCAGAGTAAGTTGGTACAAGGACTGCTCCACATAGCCATTGAAAGGGCCGGCAAATGCCCATTTGATTTGTACAAAGTACGAGGAAACAAAAGAGAAGTTGTTCAAGATGAGAACAAGTTCCACCGGACAGAGGAGGAGTGTTAAAGGCGAACTGGTTGGATCTATGATCCAGAAAGAAACAGGCCCTTAAATCTGCCTAATTGGATATGGAGATGTTTTGGGACTGAATGTCCACAGTGAAGATGAGGTAGTGGAATTGAAATTTGTTAAAATGTAGAGAGCATGTTAGTGGGAATGGACTGGACAAGATTGAGTTGAAGTATGAAAAGATAAGTTCAGTGGAGGACGTTCAAAGGGGATTTGGTGCACAATGCATCAAACTGCCTCTTACAGTATGTTGTAACAAAATATGACAATGAGAACATGTGGTAGCAAAGTGGACACATTAATGATGATTAAAACATTTAATCACTTTTACAATTCTATTAATAAAGTAAACATAGTGAAGGATATGTCTGACTGCGTACATTGGGTATTCTGCTTTGCTACAATTGGGGACAGGATGATCAACATGAAGTAAGCTGCGCTGTTTTCTCATTGCCAAGACATTGACGAATAGCAGACACCATTCAGTAAACTAGCATTGGTAAGGTTCATTAGTGTTTTATCTAGATTGAACATAAGATTGTTCAAGGATGCTTTGCCCAGATTGGAGAATGCTGATGTTACTGTGTGTGAAGGCTAGGACATAATTAACTGTCTACAGTTAACGCTACAATGATTGAAATGTAAATATTTTATTTCCAAAATTGAGAGGTTGTTCAGTGGAATATTGCATTTATGTTTGGAACCATTTACAGTGATTTTAATGAAAACTATATTTTGATTTTCTTTCATTCTAACTGCTCTTATTAATCCAATAACCAGATGGTTTCATCAGCAATTTATCACCGCAGCATTTCTGGCACCTTCCTTTCAGAGATGTTACCATTGTCCTGTCCACCTCTCTCCAGCCATTTCTGCAACATAAAACTAATTTATTTTCTCCCTTTTGCAATACTGATGTGGACAAAACATTAGCTCAGTCTGTGCGTTTGTAGAGTAGATGTTGCCTGACTTGCTGAGTTTCAGATATTTTCTGTTTTAATTTTAGATTTCCTGTAGAACTTTGATTTCCAAAGTATCTGTATGCCAATCTTCTCCCCACCTGCACTACGAATTTCCCCAAGATCAGAAATGCCGGTTATGATCTCAATCTTGATTTCTCCCACCAACACAACATTATAAATACAAGTACCAATCCTGATGGTTCCTAACACCTCATCCCTCAAATATCACTAAATCATCAGTCCCCAATCCAACTTAATTTCTTCCAAAATACAGTGCCTTTATGCACTGCACTGAAGCCCATTTGTTCCTCTATGTACCCACATCCAACCTCATACCCAACCACAGGCATAGCCTCAGAAAGGAATGACAATAAGACAATGTGCACTACCTATTTACTTGCCTCCATCCAGCACACTTTTTCAGATGCACAAGAATTTCTAGGCAATGGATCTCGGAATTTCTAAGCAATTGCAATTAACATCAATGGCTCAAAGAAGTTGTGTGAAAATGTAACACTGCTAGAGTTGAAACCAAGCGACTGCAACACAATAGCATGATCAATTGGTGTCAAACAAGCTTTTGGATTACTTTGCTTGGAGTTTCTCCCTTAGCAAAACTTGGCAGAAATTCAGCACAAACTTTAAGTGAGACAATAGCCAAAGTTTCTCTGAACCTGCGGCAGGAGAAGTCCATGGAAAAGAAGCAGCATCAGCATGCAATTGTTGGGTGAATATTTTGAGAAATATTGGACTGACAGCTGAGGCTGCTGCTTGCATAGCATGGGAGACAAGTTGAACCAGGTTAGCAGCGATGACCTCAAAATAGTATCGAATGAGCAATGCTGATAACTTTTCCAGAATTCCCCTTTTTACTTTAAACATATCACATTCCAAATATTTGTTTCTGTAAGTATCTACCAATAATTTAATTTATGTATAAGGTTGATTGATAATTATGCTCAAAGATTATGCTTACTGCCAAGAACCTAACCCTAATCATATTGAATTAAAAACAAAATACTGGAAATATTTGGCAGGTCAGACAACATCTGTATAACTCGCATTTTAGGTTGTTGACATTTCATCAGTATTTGTCATATGGGTAGGGTGATCTATTAAACAAGGCAGAGGATCTAGAGTCTTTTGGAAGCGTTGAATACTAAAGGCGGGGAGGTCATGATGAGAGTGGAAAGGAGAAGTAAGGTGATATAGGCCAAATGGAGGTACTCTGCAAAGTGGACCCAATCTGCACCTGGTTTCGCCGTTACAAAAGAGACTACATAGGAAGCATTCAACTCAAAACACTGAATTGGAAAAATTGCAGGTAGGTAAATGACTGCTTAACCTGGCAGGAAAGTTTGGTAGTTAAACGTAAAGACCAAGTATCACATGATGAGGTGAGGAGGAGCAATGAGCAGAGATGGAGGAGCAAACCTTGGAACTTGGCAGTCCCATTGGAATGCTGTAAGTGGAGGGCCTGGGAGGTGCAAATGTATTGAATGAGCACAAATTATAATTAATCTGTATAATGTGAAGCTGGTTGAGTGGATAGTTATGAAAAGTGAAGTCATGATCCTGCACACCCTGCATATTCAGTTCAAAAACAAAAACTATCTTCCACAGCTTTTGTCTCAAACTGAACCATTAACTCTATTTCTCTCTCCACTGAGCCTTCCTGGCCAGCAGTTTCTGAATCTGTTTTCTTATAACTTTCAAATACAACATATCACACATTCTGTGTACATTAAATGCATTCAGTAGTTATTGTCACCACAATGATGCCTATACCATGAACAGGTTCATTAGCAGATGTTGGTGGTGTATTGTGACCTTGGATTGATTCTCTCCTAACTTCCTGAAGCTTGAGAAGTGTTGTTAGCAGAGATCTAATTCTGGAGTATAATTAATGGATTAATTTACACAATGACAATGTTACTCATGAGCTTGACTAATTAATTAGCTTGAGAAATTGTTACTCAGTAATTTGATCAGTTCAACAACTGTAACTTAATGAAAGCACAGAACTTAAATCAGAATGTGGCATGGCACCAGCTGACATTTGGAGACAGAGCATTACCAAATTTAGAAAGAACCATACAATTCTCATTGAACTTGATCAGTTGTAGAATTCAGTGAGTTTATAGATTCAAGATTCAAGATTCAATTTAATTGTCATTTGGACCCCTTGAGGTCCAAACGAAATGCCGTTTCTGCAGCCATACTTTACAAACAAATAGACCCAAGACACAACATAATTTACATAAACATCCATCACATCGCTGTGATGGAAGACCAAAAAAACTTATCTCTCCACTGCACTCCCCCCCCCCCCCCATGTCAGAGTCAAAGTCAAAGCCCCTGGCTGGCGATGGCGATTGTCCTGCGGCCATTAAAGCCACGCCGGGTGATGCAAGGTCGCACACCGGGTCTTGGTGTTGGAGGAGCTCTTCGACCTCGCAACTCGGGTGGGAGAAGTCGCCGTTGCAGGAGCCTTGAAAAGCAGTCTCCCTCCAGTGACCCGCGGGCTCCCGGTGCCGCCGTCCGCCAGACCCGCAGTTGCAGCCTCCGAATCTCCGGAGGTCGGGCCGCAGCAGCAGCAGCGCCCCACCACCGCTCCACCCGCTCTGGACTCGGCCAGCTCCGCGACGGTGAGGTGAGTCGTCGGCACCAGAGTCCCCGGTCTTCTCCTGTTGGAGGCCGTTCCTCGTTGCAGCCCCAACGACAACGGAGACCCGACAGAAAAGGTCGGGTCTCCCGTGCAGGGAGAGATTTAAAAGTTACCCCCTCCCTCCTACCCCACCCCCACTCCCCCACACACACACCCCAACAAAAAATAACAAAAACTACATAGAAACATAGACAAAAAATAATAAAAACGCGGATGGGCTGCAGAGGCCGCTGCTGACGAGAGTCGCGCCGCCTACCGGAGATAGGCCATATATAAGATCTTTAAATATGTTTGCCCAGAAATGCATAGATCCCACCAGTCAATCACTTGTCACATGGCACATCAATGACTAGTTGCAGACTTTGTGGAAATTTAGCAGCCCCTGAGACCAAGGTTCTTGGACTAAAGCTTGATCGGTTTCTACTGTGCATGATGCGCTAGTGTAGAGCATGTGAAATAAAGCAGATATGGTCAAGGTTGGGCCATGTCTGGGGGGTGGTATGGGAGAAAGGGCATGGGTCAGGGACAGGGCCATACAGCACAGAAACAGGCTCTTCAGCCCACCATGTCTATATCAGCCATATTTCTAAATTAATACCATTTCCCAGTACCAGACATGTGAATTGGAAAGCAGAAGAGTTAAAGTGAGTCTCAATTGTCAATGGTGATGGACGTGTAGTCATTGGCTGGTGTTAATGAGTCAGTGAACTGCTATCATCAATCGAAAAAGACTAAAGATTTGAATCCTATGAAGGGGTTTTGGGTCAGATGATTCATCCGTTCTGCAGGGATTGGGTTAAGTCTTTGGAACTTCGACAAAAAGGACCCCTATAAATAATATAGCAGCAGAAAAAGCAGTGCTGTGTAACTCTGGCTCCAATGTAAGTGCCTAGGAATGTGTTGAAACAATAAAACCTTATTTTTACTGTCTCAGGGGCTTCGATGCTGAATTCTGTGAATTTGTTGGACTCCAACCAAGATATTTGTTGGTGCTGTGCAACTCAATACTGAGCTTCATTGGCACAGATGGGTTTTTTGACCAGAGATCCTCCCCATTGATACATTAAATCCAACTTAACTAATTAACTCCAATAATTTATATTTAATTTGTACCAGCTATTTTAAATGTCAGAAATCTGCTGTTACAAATATAATAAAATTGCATACTTTCTAATTTTCTATCAGAATATTAGCTACAGGGAGAGTTGGAATGACATGGATTGTTTTATCTGGAACACCGGGGGTTGCAGGGAGACATAATAAAAGTATATACAGTGAAATTATGAGAGGCATAGATAGGGCAGACAGTCAGAAATTGTTCCCAGGATGGAAAAATCAAATGCTAGAGGGCATAGCTTTAAGGTGAGAGGGGCAAAGTTTAAAGGAGATGTGTGGAGTAAGTATTTGGTCAGGGCATCATGTTCGGCACAGACATTGTGGACGAACAGGTTTGTTCCTGTGCTATATTGTTCTATGTCTATGCCCTAATATTGTTTGCAGCCGCAATTCTGAGAATTCTGGTCAACTTGCCACATTCTTTTTACAATGACTTCCTGTGTCTTACTGCATGCTGTATTAATGTTCTGCAGTTCATTGCATGTTATTGTGCAGTCAGACCTCGTTTGATCCAAGAGAAAGTAATTGCTATTTTTATTTGGCAGTAGAAACCGTGACTTTCTGTATTCGTTCATAAAGCCAAATAAAGTAACAATCTTTTCAAAGAGAAGGCAAGAAATAGAAACAAATAGAAAGAAAAAAACCAGCACAATTATTCTGCATCTCTCATCCCCTTAGGATTGTGCCTGGTACTGCAAAAGAAAGAAGCATTCTGCAAATATAGTATTTACTTTAGTGGAGGAAAAATGGCTGCCTATTTGTGCACAGTAGAAATGTGGCAATGTGATAATGATAAATAATCTACTTTAATAATGGATAGAGAATAAACATTGCCCTCAATACCAGGAAAAACTCACTGGCTCTTGTTCGAATCAGTGCTATGGCATTTTTTTATATTTTGCTATGGTTAGTCTTTCATCCCTGGTACTGCAGAGCACATTGAGTACCTCTGGAGCATCAGATCAGGGCTCGATCCCATAACCTCCTCACTCATTGTTTTATGCATGGAGGCACAGCTGACATCCAGATTGGGAAATGGTGAAGAAATCTGAAAGAGATAAAGCATGAGTTATGTGTTTAAACCAGATTAAAAATAAAATCTTAGAACAGAATGGATGAATAAAATGGAAACAGAGATAAAGAGAAAAACAAGAAATTAAAAATCAGAGAAAAACAGATGGAAAATAGATAATGGGAGGGAATCAAGAGTAAAGTTATATGATCTATGCACACAAACATTCTGAATAAAGTGTGTTAAAATAGAGATGTGTATTGATAATGTCTGTCTAGATTGTAAAAGAGGAGCACAGGAACACACCCTAAGCAGAAGAGGTTTATCAGAATGCTGCCTAGTGAGGGTGAGGGTGAGGATGATAGATGTAGATACGATTATGTGAGATACAGTGGCTTGCAAAAGTATTCATCCCCTTGAACTTTTCCACATTTTGTCACGTTACAACCACAAACGTAAATGTATTTTATTGGGTTTTTATGTGATAGACCAACACAGAGTGGCGCATAATTGTGAAGTGGAAGGAAAATGATACATGGTTTTCAAATTTTTTTACAAATAAAAAGCTGAAAAGTGTGGCGTGCAAAAGTATTCAGCCTCCTTATTCAGCCCCCTAAATAAAATCCAGTGCAACCAATTGCCTTCAGTAGTCACCTAATTAGTAAATAGAGTCCACTTGTGTGTAATCTAATCTCAGTATAAACACAGCTGTTCTGTGAAGGGCTCAGAGGTTTGTTAGAGAACATTAGTGAACAAACAGCATCATGAAGCCCAAGGAACACACCAGACAGGTCAGGGGTAAAGTTGTGGAGAAGTTTAAAGCAGGGTTAGGTTATATAAAAATATCCCAAGCTTTGAACATCTCACAGAGCACTGTTCAATCCATCATCCGAAAATGGAAAGAGTATGGCACAACTGCAAACCTACCAAGACATGGCCGTCTACCTAAATGGACAGGCTGGGCAAGGAGAGCATTGATCAGAGAAGCAGCCAAGAGGCCCATGGTAACTCTGGAGGAGCTGCAGAGATCCACAGCTCAGGTGGGAGAATCTGTCCACCTGTCGTGCACTCCACAAATCGGGCCTTTGTGGAAGAGTGGCAAGAAGAAAGCCATTGTTGAAAAAAAATCCATAAGAAGTCGCGTTTGCAGTTTCCCACAAGCCATGTGGGGGACACAGCAAACATGTGGAGGAAGATGCTCTGGTCAGATAAGACCAAAATTGAAGTTTTTGGCCTAAATGCAAAACGCTATGTGTGGCGGAAAACTAACACTGCACATCACCCTGAATACACCATCCCCACTGTGAAACATGGTGGTGGCAGCATCATGCTGTGGGGATGCTTTTCTTCAGCAGGGACAGGGAAGCTGGTCAGAGTTGATGGGAAGATGGATGGAGCCAAATACAGGGCAATCTTGGAAGAAAACCTGTTAGAGCCTGCAAAAGACTTGAGACTGGGGCGGAGGTTCACCTTCCAGCAGGACCCTAAACATACAGCCAGAGCTACAATGGAATGGTTTAGATCAAAGCATATTCATGTGTTAGAATGGCCCAGTCAAAGTCCAGACCTAAATCCAATTGAGAATCTCTGGCAAGACTTGAAAATTGCTGTTCACAGACGCTCTCCATCCAATCTGACTGAGCTTGAGCTATTTTGCAAAGAAGAATGGGCAAAACATTTCAGTCTCTAGATGTGCAAAGCTGGTAGAGACATACCCCAAAAGACTTGCCGCTGTAATTGCAGCGAATGGTGGTTTTACAAAGTATTGACTCAGGGGGGCTGAATACTTTTGCACACCACACTTTTCAGTTTATTATTTGTAAAAAAATTTGAAAACCATGTATCATTTTCCTTCCACTTCACAATTATGCGCCACTTTGTGTTGGTCTATCACATAAAATCCCAATAAAATACATTTACGTTTGTGGTTGTAACGTGACAAAATATGGAAAAGTTCAAGGGGTATGAATACTTTTGCAAGTCACTGTATATATATATATATATAGGGTAGATAGTCAGAAGTGCTTTCCTTAGGTTCCAGAGGTGGTAGTGGAAAGTTAAGAGGCTTTGCAGAGAATGGAGGGACAGGGAGCATGTGCAGGCAGATAAGATTAGTAAAGTAGGCATGTTTAGCACAGGCATTATTGGCCAAACAACCTGTTCCTGTACTGTACCGTTCGGTGTTCTGAATTCTATGATATTATAGCCTTTATATCAATGACTAGACTGAAACTATTATATTCTGGCAATTCCAAAGATAATTCCAGTTGACTCAACAAAACTGCTTTCGATTTAATATTTAAAAAACCTACAAGTAATTAAATATCATTTTAAAATATGCAGCTCCCCAATTTCCTCTTGCATTTTGTACTCTGCATAGCCCACACTCTATGATAGAAACAAATATGAAAGATACCCAATCAGTTCCCCTCAATCAACACACTCTTTTGGCTAGGGGAATTTGTCCTTGCACTAAACAACTTCTCCTTCAATTTCTCCAGACCAGAGGTGTAGCTATGGACACTTGCTTGGGCCCAAGCAATACTTGTATTCTTAAAACCAATGTTATTTCAGTCTTACTTGTGCCCACTCCCTCAACTCTATGACTGCTGCGACACTGTTATTGCATGTGCAGATTCAAAGGTTTCATCATTTTTTAAAGCCAATTTCCATTCTGCCCTCACCTTCACATGGTCCATCTTTGACTCCCCCTTTCTTTTCAGAGGATCGGCTAACCACCAGCTTCCACTGCAAGACCAGACACCCACAGCTACCTTGATTATTCTAAAACACATTACCTCCTCTTGTAAGGATTAAATTACCTCTGTCAAGCCTGAACCTTCTATAACCTGGAATATTGAGCTATGAGGCTCCTTGTAGTAAAGTAAATATCATAATAGTGATTGAACTTAATTTGGTTTTAAGTAGTTTGGATCACCCTGGGGTTATGAAATATGCTATTTCTGTACAATTGCCAATGATATTGAGTCTATAATTTTACAAAAAACAGTGTTTACTTTTTTAATACTATTTAAGAATATGGGTGTGCCTCTTTGAACTTTCAGCACTTTGCACATTGACACCTTAAATATGGTTGGGATCTCCTAAAATAAAAACATAAAATTCTGGAAACATTCAGCAAGCCAGGCAGGATTTGGAATGAGAAACAGAAATAATGTTTTAAGTCCGAGACTCTTCATTAAAATGGAGAGGAAACAAGTTGTTATAAAGTTGCAGAAAGGATGCAGGAGGGATAGATAAATCAAAGGAATTTCTCTGATAGACGAAGACCATATGGGTAAGTGGATCAAGTAGAGCTCATGATGCTTTTGTTGTCTGTTATATGTTGCTTGTGGCAGAGCTATGGTCTGCATTAACGGAAAGAGAAAAACAGATGGATGACAGGCAGGAAAGGCCTATTCTGATATCAACACAAAGAAAAAGAGTAAGTTACCTAAGGTTCAAGAAATCAATATTGAATCTGGAAGGCTGCAATGTGCCCACACACAAAATGAGGCTCCTTAGGTTTGCATTGGACCTTGTTAGTAGTGCAGAAATCAGCAGACACATAATGTGGAGTGGGATGGAGAGTGGGATAGCATGCCAGCAATCAGAGTTCAGGGCCAACCCTGAACGCTGAATGCAGATGTTCTATGAAGCAATCACTGGATACGCTTTTCATCTCTCCGCTCTCGAGGAGACTATATTCTGAACACTCAATGAAGTACGGTAGAGTGGAAAAAATGACATTGAATTGTTGCTTCACATGGAATGAATGGTGGGAAGTGAAATGAACCGGTGAAAGAACAGCTGTTGCATCTCCTACAGTTGCAAGGGAAAGTGCCACAAGGCAGGGAGCGGTTGATGGGGCAAAAGGTTAGATCAGGATATTGCAAAAAGGGTGGTCCTTTTGAAATGCTGAAAGGGGAGTGAAATCCTACATAATTTTCACCACCTTCAACAAGCATTTCTGGATACACATCATGAATTTTCTCACTGAATATCCTCCCTGAAGATTGTCCCACAAATCTATGATGTTTCCCTTGGATGGATTTCCCATGGTCTCAATAGTTTTAAGAATGTTCAATCACTTATATCCTTACTCTGTCGCTCACTGATGAATTTATTAAATACTTTTATTAAAAACCAAAGTGACTCTTTTGTAAATGTGTGATTCAGAATATTACGTTGAGTTAAAACAGATATCGGAAAAATATTTTACCTTTTAAAAAATGAAAGTAATTGGTTCACCGGTGTTGCCTTTCAATTGTTTTCCAGAAGCAGAAGATTCAGCCTACTACATTATTGGAACTGTGCTGTACCGTACTCTGGGTCTCGTTTTACCTGTTGCAAAGTAAGTAGGTCCAGTCTTCATCCTGTGACATAATAGAAGAATTTTTAAAAAAGGTATAAAGATCAAATAAACATTTCCACACGTAAGGCTGAATTGAACAAGGTCTCTGGCTCAGTGAGGCAGCAGATCTACCAGCTGTGCCACTGTGCCGCCCGTTCTTCAGACACTTGGATAGTCTAAAGAAAATACTGACAATTTCTCTGTTTTTTAATCATTCTACATGCTCCTAACCTTACATTTTATTTGAATAGACAATAGGTGCAGGAGTAGGCCATTCGGCCCTTCGAGCCAGCACTGCCATTCAATGTGATCATGGCTGACAATACCCAATCAGTACCCCGTTCCTGCCTTCTCCCCATATCCCCTGACTCTGCTATTTTAAGAGCCTTGTTATCATGTTATCAAAAACTGTTGCTTCAGAGATTACCAACACCTTTACAGGTCACAAACACAACATCAAAAAAGATATTGTAAGTAAGCAAAAAAGGAACAATGTTAGACTTGTGAGATTGAGTTATTGATAAGGGCAGGTATAAATAGATGTTACCTCACTGCCATAACATGCATTCCTGAGTAGGACCTGTTTATTCCTACTCTTCGTTTTCTGTCAGTGAATTGACACTCAATCCATGCTAGTAGTTACCTTAATTTATATACAAATCTCTTAGAAGTTACAAGTTTTCAGGCTCATTACCTTCTCTGGTAGTCTTTTTTAACTAATACTTAGTTACACCCTAGTTCTTTTATTTCCACATTTGTGCTGCATTCTTGGTTCTCTGGTAACTTCTTTTGTATCTTCTTCTGTGAAGACAGACACAAATCTGTATTTAACTCCTCACCCACTTCATTATTACTCATGATGATTCCTCATGAGATCTCCAATCTCTGTCTGTGGGAGCAGACATCTGCCATTTGCCCCAACTAGACTTTTCCTTTTTATCAACCAGACAGAGGCACTTCCTGCCAGTTTGCTCTTGTGTTCTATTTTCCCCCTTTTTAATGTTTTTTTAATTATCTGTTGACGAAATCCAAAACACTCCTAATCCCCAGGTTTTACTGACAACTTTATAGGCCTTTTCCTTTGATTCCGTACCATCTTTAATTTCACCTGCAATCCACAGTTGCATTGATATATAGAACGCCTTAATCTTTTGCTGGCTACATAAAACCTTGCAGAAAAGTGTCACCAGTGGGTCAGGGTCAAACTTGTGTCATACAGCACTTTCTTCTCTGAGAGGTACATTATGCATTGAGAGCTTGGTACAAATTCCATGAAGTCAAAATGCAAGACTGAATTAATAGCAGTGTTAATGCTCCATGGCACTTTTAACACGTCCAGTGACCTCACTTGACCTCAGAAAGGGGTTTTAACTCCTTACCAAAGGGAAACGGTAAGGTGCCTTTAGATTTGTCATCTTTAAAGTAAGTACTGACATTAAAAAACATTAAATGTTTAAAGTAACAGTACTTCAAAGGAATAAGCATAAAGAAACTTACTAACAACACATTTGTATAAACTATTATTTCTTGTGGTTTGCTTTGTGAGAACTTTCTAAATCAGCTTGCTGGCATACTTGTAAAAACAATGTCCCAATAATAACTGCTCCTTCTCATGTATGTAGACCACCTATTGCCATGAATAATGATCATGAGCATTGAAAGGACTACTGCAGTATCCTAGATGAAAAGGCTCTAATCTGCTATAATTGACTGACGAGTAGATAAACATAGAATATGGAACAGTACAACACCTGAACAGACACAGCAGCCCACAATGTCTGTGCTTAACAAGATGCCAAGACTAACTCTTATCAGCCTGCTCATATTCCATATCCCTCCATTGCCTGCATATCGTATCTGCCCACCACCACCCCCAGCAGCATGTCCAGGCACACACCACCCTCTGTGTAAAAAAGCATCTCTGCACATCTATATATAACTAAATGTCTCATCTTCATCGTATATGGAGGTACGTATCTGGCATGTGCCGTGAGTAATTACTCAGGGCAGGCATTGGGCAGTCAATCGACCTTTAAAAATCGTAAAAAACTGTGCATGCACAGAAAATCCTGAAACTGCAAATGCTCAGATCGGTCCTGTAGGCAGTCAGTCGACTTTTAAAAAAATCTTTTAAAACGCTCATGCGCAGATTGGTCTCCTCTCCTGTGGGCATGCGCAGCACCTTGCGTGCAGTCCACGGTGCAAAGGCAGGATTTCAGCAGCCTTTATTGCCCATTGTAAGTGAAGGCTTGAAGCAGTGTCCACAGCACGTGAGTTGAACAGTTACGTGTATTACACAAACTGCGGATGAATGGTACTGGAGAATTATGCCTACCTAAAATAGATTCTTAAAAATAATAACCATGGATAACAAGGGAAATCAGGGATAGTATCAAAGCAAAGGATGATGCGTACAAACTAGCCAGAAAAAGCAGCATACCGGAGGACTGGGAGAAATTCAGAGACCAGCAGAGGAGGACGAAGGGCTTAATTAGGAAAGGAAAAATGGATTATGATAGAAAACTGGCAGGGAACATAAAAACTGACTGCAAAAGTTTTTATAGATATGTGAAAAGAAAGAGATTAGTTAAAACAAATGTATGTCCCTTGCAGTCAGAAACAGGTGAGTTGATCATGGGGAACCAGGATATGGCGGACCAATTGAATAACTACTTTGGTTCCGTCTTCACTAAGGAAGACATAAATGATCTGCCGGAAATAGCAGGGGCCCGCGGGTCAAAGGAGGTGGAGGAATTGAGTGAAATCCAGGTTAGTCGGGAAGTGGTGTTGGGTAAATTGAATGGATTAAAGGCCGATAAATCCCCAGGGCCAGATAGGCTGCATCCCAGAGTACTTAAGGAAGTAGCTCCAGAAATAGTGGATGCATTAGTAATAATCTTTCAAAACTCTTTAGATTCTGGAGTAGTTCCAGAGGATTGGCGGGTAGCAAATGTAACCCCACTTTTTAAGAAGGGAGGGAGAGAGAAAACGGGGAATTACAGACCAGTTAGTCTTAACATCGGTAGTGGGGAAACTGCTAGATTCAGTTATTAAAGATGGGATAGCAGCACATTTGGAAAGTGGTGAAATCATTGGACAAAGTCAGCATGGATTTACGAAAGGTAAATCATGTCTGACGAATCTTATAGAATTTTTCGAGGATGTAACTAGTAGCGTGGATAGGGGAGAACCAGTGGATGTGGTGTATCTGGACTTCCAGAAGGCTTTCGACAAGGTCCCACATAAGAGATTAGTATACAAACCTAAAGCACATGGCATTGGGGGTTCAGTATTAATGTGGATAGAGAACTGGCTGGCAAACAGGAAGCAAAGAGTAGGAGTAAACGGGTCCTTTTCACAATGGCAGGCAGTGACTAGTGGGGTACCGCAAGGCTCAGTACTGGGACCCCAGCTATTTACAATATATATTAATGATCTGGATGAGGGAATTGAAGGCAATATCTCCAAGTTTGCGGATGACACTAAGCTGGGGGGCAGTGTTAGGTGTGAGGAGGATGCTAGGAGACTGCAAGGTGACTTGGATAGGCTGGGTGAGTGGGCAAATGTTTGGCAGATGCAGTATAATGTGGATAAATGTGAGGTTATCCATTTTGGTGGCAAAAACGGGAAATCAGATTATTATCTAAATGGTGGCCGATTGGGAAAGGGGGAGATGCAACGAGACCTGGGTGTCATGGTACACCAGTCATTGAAGGTAGGCATGCAGGTGCAGCAGGCAGTAAAGAAAGCGAATGGTATGTTGGCTTTCATAGCAAGAGGATTTGAGTATAGGAGCAGGGAGGTTCTACTGCAGTTGTACATGGTCTTGGTGAGACCACACCTGGAGTATTGCGTGCAGTTTTGGTCTCCAAATCTGAGGAAGGACATTATTGCCATAGAGCGAGTGCAGAAAAGGTTCACCAGACTGATTCCTGGGATGTCAGGACTGTCTTATGAAGAAAGACTGGATAGACTTGGTTTATACTCTCTAGAATTTAGGAGACTGAGAGGGGATCTTATAGAAACTTACAAAATTCTTAAGGGGTTGGACAGGCTAGATGCAGGAAGATTGTTCCCGATGTTGGGGAAGTCCAGGACAAGGGGTCACAGCTTAAGGATAAGGGGGAAATCCTTTAAAACCGAGATGAGGAGAACTTTTTTCACACAGAGAGTGGTGAATCTCTGGAACTCTCAGCCACAGAGGGTAGTTGAGGCCAGTTCATTGGCTATATTTAAGAGGGAGTTAGATGTGGCCCTTGTGGCCAAGGGGATCAGAGGATATGGAGAGAAGGCAGGTACGGGATACTGAGTTGGATGATCAGCCACGATCATATTGAATGGCGGTGCAGGCTCGAAGGGCCGAATGGCCTACTCCTGCACCTAATTTCTATGTTTCTAATAATAAACTAGACTAAAAGGTCCCCCAATGCAACCAATTCCTCAACGCAATATTCCACCACTCACCCATTCCCCCAACGCAATATTTCACCACTCACCCATAGCCCCTAACTGCGCAGGCATGGCTCATTTCCACTCATCCCCAAGCACTCCCTCCCCCTCCTCTTCATGTGTGGGAGGAGAGGAGGGGACGGGGGAAGGGAAGTGGGGTGTGTGGCAGGGGAGGGTGTGGGGTGGGAGGGGAGATGGGATGTGTGTGTACGGGGAGGAGGGGAGGGTGTGAGGGAAGAGGGATATGTGGCGGGGGTGTGTGTGGGTTGGAGGAGGAGAGGAAGGGTGTGTGTGGACAGGGAGGTGTAGTAGGGGGGGGGGGGGGAGAGGGTGGTGTGGGGGGAGGGGGGTGTGTGTGGGGGTGGGGCAGTTGTGGGGGAAGGGGGGGGTTTGTGGGAGGGGGTGTTGTGAGGGAGGAGGGTTGCGGGGAAGGGGGGTGTGGGGGTAGGGTCGTTGTGGGGGAGGGGGGTTTGAGGGAGAGGGATTGTGGGGGGGGGGTGAGGGCGTTTGGGGGGGTGTTGTGGGGGAGGGGGTTGTGGGGGAGGTGAGGGGTTGTGCGTGGGGGGGTTGTGAGCGGAAGGATATATGGGGGTGGTATGGGGATGTGTGTGTGGGGGGGGTGGTGTGTGGGGGAGGGGGGGTTGTGTGGATAAGGGTGTGTGTGGGGGGGGAGTGTGTGTGGGTGGGGGAGTGTGGGTGGGGGGGTGGGTGTGTGTTGGTGGGGGGTGTGTGTGTATGGGCGGGTTGCTGTGGGCTTGCGGGGGGGGGGTGTGTGTGGGTGGGGTGAGTAGTGGGGAGAGAGGGGTGTGTGGGTAAGGGGGAGTGAGCTCCAATAAAAGACGGGGGAAGAGCCAATGAGGGGAACCAGAGGGATAGTGGGTGGAATTGGTGGTGCGATGGGGACACACAGCGGGAGCTGTTCGTTCTCTTCCGCTGGGATCAGAGTCTCCGCTATCCGTTTGACGACATAGGTGACATCTCCAATTCCAAACAGGGCTGGGTCTACCATGCTTGGCTGGGCTTGGTCAGGTCTCTGATGCTGAGCTATTGCTTGGGGCGGGGCTGCTAGAGCCTGGGCTGCTTGGGGCTGGGCTGGGCTGCTTTGGGTCCCTCCGAAAATCTGGATGGAATCCTCCGCCGGCCACCCTCAGCTCCAGTAAGGACGCGATGGTGCAAGAAGGGGCAGACCGTCCTAAGGAGTGACAGGGGAAGAGACTAATCCGCGTGGCGCCGACTAACAGGAGAAGAGATCGATCTGCGCCCGCGCGGTTTTTAAGATTTATAAACCTTGGTAACTTTTACAACATTTAACCGATTGGAACGAAACTTGGCGCACTCGCAGCACAGGAAAACGCTATCGTGAACCGTTTTCGCGCAAATAAAAAGACCACCAAACCAAAAGATAACAAGATCAGAGTTTTAGTTATGTATAGATAGATACTAAATTTAGTAGATGAATTGGAAATCTTTACTATTTATATTTAATAATTACCTTTTTATAATTTTAGTCAGGGTAGGCACTGCCTACCTTTGCCTACCCTGACAGCATGTGCATGGTATGTATATATGTTTGTGTTCCCGAAATACAGTTAAAATGGTACACGATAGCGCAACAATTTTAGGGGCGCATTACTCACCATTCGCCTGCTGTGCGCAATATCAAATTTTGTTAAATTTAAAAAAATAATCCCCTTTAGAAACTTTAATTAACTTTCTACCAGGAACGGCAGTGGCATGGTCAGCCGCGCCTGCGCAGTTGGGGGAGGGTTGCCAGGCCCGGTATCCGTGCGTGCGCAGTTGGGGGAAAGTTTCCCATGTCTGCACATGCGCCATGTGTACCTGACTGGCATCACAATGGGGCCAAAATTGGTCCACGGTCGTTATAACGGAGACCCAATGGGTCATTGGGGGAGGGTTGCCAGGACATCCAGTAACTTTTAAATGTTGCCCTGATCATCTCATAGCCCAGGGATAATAGTTTCTGACTGTCCTATCTATGCCTCTCATAATTGTATATATTTCTATCAGATCTCTCTGCAAACTCTGGCATTCCAGAGACAATAATCTGTCTGTCCAACCTCTCTGTATCCAATACCCCCTAATTCAGGCATCATTCTGGTAAACCTCCTCTCAGTTTAGTTTATTGTCACCTGTACCGAGGTGCAGTGAAAAGCTTTTTGTTGTGTGCAATCCAGTCAACAGAAAGACAATGCATGATTGCAATCAAGCCATTTACAGTGTATAGATATATGATAAGGGAATAACGTTTGGTGCAATGTAAAGCCAGCAAAGTCTGATCAAGGATAGTCTGAGGGTCACCAATGGGAAATATAGTACTGCTCTCTGGTTGTGGTAGGATGATTCAGTTGCCTGATAACAGCTGGGACAAAGCTGCCCCTGAATCTGTTGTGTGTTTTCACACTTGTATACCTTTTAAAGTCATAGAGTGATACAGCATGGAAACAGGCCCTTCGGCCCAACTTGCCCACACTGGCCAACATGTCCCAGCTAATTTAATCCCCCTCCTGCATTTGGCCCATATCCCTCCAAACCTGTCCTATCCATGTACCTGTCTAACTGTTTCTTAAACATTGGGATAGTCCCTGCTATCAAGTATCTCCTCTGGCAGCTTGGTCTGTAAAGTAGAGTCCCAGCCTACTCAACCTCTCCCTATAGCTCAGACTCTCTAGTCCTGACAACATCCTCGTAAACATTCTCTGTACCTTTTCCAGAATGACAACATCTTTCCTATAACATGTTGCCCAGAACTGAGCAGAATACACTAAATGTGGCCTCACCAATGTCTTATACAACTGTAACATCATTGCCTCCCAACTTCTATACTCAATACTTTGACTAAGGAAGGCCAATGTGCCAAAAGTCTTTTTGATCACCCTATCTACCTGCGACTCCACCTTCAAGGAATTATGCATTCGCATTCTTAGATCTCTCTGCTCTACAACACTCCCCAGAGCCCTGCCATTCACTATATATGTCATGCCCATGTTAGACTTCCCAGAATGCAACACCTCACATTTCTCTGCATTAAATACCATCAACCATTTCTCAGCCCACCTGGCCAATCGATCAACATCCTGCTGCTTTTCACAACCATCTTCACTATCTGCAAAACCACCCACTTTTGCATCATCCACAAACTTGCTAATCTTGCCATGTAAGTTCTCATCCAAATCATTGATATAGATGACAAACAGTAACGGGCCCAGCACCAAATCCTGAGGCACACCACTAGTCACATGCTTCCAGTCTGAGAAGAAACCTTCCAGCATCACTCTCTGCTTCATTCCATGAAGCCAATTTCCTATCCATTCAGCTATCTCTCCTTGGATCCCATGCAATCTAATGGGATTTTGCCTAGTGGGAGAGGTGAGAAGAGGGAGTGGCCAGAATGTGACACGTCCTTGACTATGCTGCTGGCCTTGCCGAGGCAGCGTGAGGTATAAATGGAGTCAATGGAAGGGGGGTTGGTTTGTGTGATGGTCTGGGCTGTGTCCACAATTCACTGCAATTTTTTGTGGTCTTGGATGCTATCTTTCCAAAGCTTCTACATCCTTCCTATAATGGGATGACTAAAACTGCATGCAATACTCCCCAAAATCCACAAACCCGGCTCTCCCGGCAGACCCATTGTCTCTGCCTGTTCGTGCCCACCGAACTCATCTCCACATACCTTGACTCCATACTATCCCCCTTGGTCAAATCCCTTCCCACCTATGTTCTAGACACCTCAGACACTCTCCGCCGCCTCCACGCATTCCACTCTCTAGGCCCTCACCCCCTCATCTTCACCATGGATGTCCAGTCACTCTACACCTCCATCCCCCACCAGGATGGCCTCAAAGCCCTCTGGTTCTTCCTCGACCAGAGGAGCAACCTATACCCAGCCACTGACACTCTCCTCCGCCTAGCGGAGTTGGTCCTCACCCTCAACAACTTTACGTTTGACTACTCCCATTTCTTCCAAACACAAGGCGTAGCTATGGGCACACGCATGGGCCCCAGCTACGCCTGCCTCTTTGTCGGGTATGTTGAACAATCCTTGTTCAATACATACCAGGGCCCCATCCCCGACCTCTACCTTTGTTACATTGACGACTGCTTTGGGGCCACCTCCTGCACCCACACACAACTGACTGACTTCATCCACTTCACCACCAACTTCCATCCGGCACTCCAATACACCTGGACCATTTCCGACACTTCTTTACCATTCCTTGACCTCACCATCTCCATCGCAGGGGACAGACTTCTGACCGACATACACTACATTGCTCCTCTGGTCAAGGAAGAACCAGAGGGCTTTGAGGCCATCCTGGTGGGGGATGGAGGTGTAGAGTGACTGGACATCCATGGCTATCTGGACTACACGTCTTCCCACCCTGCCCCCTGTAAATATTCCATCCCCTACTCCCAATTCCTCCGCCTATGCCGCATCTGTTCCCAGGATGAGACGTTTCACACCAGGGCATCGGAAATGTCCTCGTTCTTCAGGGAACGGGGATTCCCCTCCGCCACCATAGATGAGGCTCGCACCAGGGTCTCATCCATACCCCGCAACACTGCTCTCTCTCCCCATCCCCGCACTCGTAACAAGCGCAGAGTCCCCCTAGTCCTCACCTTTCACCCCACCAGCCGGCAAATACAACACATAATCCTCCGCCATTTCCGCCACCTCCAACGTGACCCCACCACTCGCCACATATTCCCATCTCCCCCCATGTCTGCCTTCCGCAAAGACCGCTCCCTCCGCAACTCCATTGTCAATTCTTCCCTTCCCTCCCTTATCACCCCCTCCCAGGCACTTTCCGTTGCAACCGCAAGAAATGCAACACCTGTCCCTTCACCTCCCCCCTAGACTTCATTCAAGGACCCAAGCAGTCGTTCCAGGTGCGACAAAGGTCACCTGTATCTCCTCCAACCTCATCTGCTGCATCCGCTGCTCTAGATGTCAGTTGATTTACATCGGGGAGACTAAGCAGAGGTTGGGCGATCGTTTCGCCGAACACCTCCGCTCAGTCCGCAATAACCTACCTGAACTCCCGGTGGCTCAGCACTTCAACTCCCCCTCCCATTCCTAATCCTACCTCTCTAACCTGGGTCTCCTCCATTGCCAGAGTGAGCAACACCGGAAATTGGAGGAACAGCACCTCATATTCCGCCTGGGTTGCTTGCGGCCGGCGGCATGAACGTTGAATTTTACCAATTTTGCTAGCCCTTGCTGTCTCCTCCCCTTCCTTAACCCTCGAGCTGTCTCCTCCCATCCCCCCGCCCTCGGGCTCCTCCTCCTCCCCTTTTTCCTTCCTTCTCCCCCCCCACCCCCCATCAGTCTGAAGAAGGGTTTCGGCTCGAAACGTCGCCTATTTCCTTTGCTCCAAAGATGCTGCTGCACCCGCTGAGTTTCTCCAGCATTTTTGTGTACCTGCAATACTACAAATGCAGCTTAACCAAAGTCTTATAAAGTTGCATAATGCCTTCATTGCTCTTATACTCAATGCCCTGCCCTATGAAAACAAGTATACCAAATGCCTTCTATACCACGCTATCTACTTGTGTTGCCATTTTCATGAAATTATGGCATTCGATCCCAAGATACCTCTGTACATCAATGCTGTTAAAGGTCATGCTATCAATCATATGTTTTCCCCATAAGTTCAACCTCCCAAAGTGAAAGACCTCATATTTGCTTAGATTAAACTCCATCTGCCATTTCTCCACCCCTTTCTGTAACTTATCTATATCGTACTATATACTTTGAAAACCTTCCTCTCAGTCCGCGACCCTGACAATGTTGGTGTCAAACGCATAGACAGGGAATCATTGGTGGAAAGAGAGATACTGGCATTCCAAGAAGGGCATCATTCTGACTTCCCTGAATGCCAGAGAGGTTTTCTTGGGACTGGGCAAACAATGGTCTGCAGTTTCTGCTATGGTCCAAACAGTATGGCTGCCACCAAACCCATGCCAACCCAATCAACTCTCACTAAGTTCTGTAACTTCATGAGTATCCAGTTTCTGCTCATATGTTTTCAGCCAATCCGCATCAGCCGGTATCCATATGCTCCCTGTAAATTCCTCATCGGTGTAATTCACAGGTATATTGTTGTATGACCTCTCCCTTTGACGAGATACAATAACTCATGAGTTTCCGCATGCCACTGGTCAAACTGTGGACCCTGGTTGCCAGATTTTCTCCATGTATCTCAATAAAGCCTTTTCACAGTGCAGTATCTGGCCTGGTGATTGTGGGGTCACATTTATTGTTATGTAGGCAGTCAATGTAGGAAGCCTTTTCCTCTTTCCTCCTCGTCCTCTTCCTCAAAGTGGCATTTTAGTACAGGTATAGGGAGAGTGGCCAAGATATATATATAGCTACAAACAGAGAATCACAAACTGTAAATAGAATCACATGAACAATTTGGCACAGGTAAATGGCATTCAGGCCACTGTATCTTTGTCTATTGAAAAACAAATGTGCAACTACTTTCCTGCACCTAAGCTGGTCATAGTTCTTCAAGTACATATCAAAGTACTGCTTGGATGTGATAAATATTTCTGTCTCTTCCACACTTTCAGGCAGTGAGTACCATGCCCTTTTTTCGTCATCTCCTCTAATTCTCTGAACAATTACAAAATCTGTGCCTCTGGTTTTTGACCTCTCTTTTAAGAGAAATAGCTGATTGCAATTTACTCTATCCAGGTGCTTCTTAATTTTATACAGCTCAAATAAATATTTCAAGCTTCTCCATTCCAAAGAAAACAACTTTAGCTCATCTAATTTCCCCTGGAGTTACAATTATCCAGACTGACAATATTTTCATAAATCTTGCCTGTACTCTCTCCAGTGGAATAACATTCAATTTGAAAAAAACAAAAGGTATACAATGATGTAAACAATGTTGCCAAGATCTGGTAGATAAAATGATTGGAAAATTTTATGAAATCATCAAAGGATAACTGAAAGAATAATTTAAGAGGAAGAAGACAGAGTGTGAGAGTGATCTAATGTATATAGATCGAAACTCTCATCTGGCATTGTGTTCCAGCAACACCCGCAGTCCACCATGTTTGAATCTGCAGTATAGATTCAATAACTAACTCCAACAAAGATAAAACTAAGATCTATATTAATTTGTAACAAATTAATTAACTGGAGTAACTATTGCGTTCTCAGCCAACGGTGATCTCAAGCATTTCTGACTTAAAAGAAATCAGGTTACAGATTGTTCTTGGAATTACTTTGGGACTTAAGTAGTCTATACTAAAAAAGAACCGTTCTGCTGCCCAGAGGAAGATAACTGGGGGCAATGTCTGTGGTCCAGCACCTGTCAGGTCCAAAGTGTGCCGAACTAGAGAGTTTCAACCTGTATTACAAAAACAGATGGTTGGAGCATGTTACAGTACATACAAATTTAAAACCTTCTCTATCATTAGTGCAAATTAATGGGCTAACGGGCTAGAGGCTGACAATTCAACTGGCCCTGATGGCCTGAGCACTACAGTCTAAAACTAAATGGCTGCAGCAAGAAAGGATACATTAGTTGTGATCTACAAAATCACAACCGTAATTAACAGGACGGTGGTAGAGGGTCAACGGCTTAAAATTCCCGGGTGTGAATATCTCCGAAGATTTGTCCTGAGCCTAGTTTAGTTTGCTTATTATTATTTTCATGTGTACCAAGATAGAGTGAAAAGCTTTAGTTGCTTGCTATCCAATCAGTAGAAAGACAATACATGATTACAACTGAGCCATTTACATTGTATAGACACGATAAGGGAATAACATTTAGCAGATTGATGCAATCACAAAGAAAAATCATCAACACCTTAACTTTCTTAGACAGTTTAGGAGATTTGGTATGTCGACAGATGCTTTTTTGAACTTCTGAAAGTATACACTAGACCATGATTACTGCTTGCATTATGACATGATTCAACAACTGAATCACTCAGAAGACAATAACAAAGAAGATAACAAAGATAACTCTGCTTGTTCCATCATAGATCTATACAAAACTAATCTCCGCAACTATGAACTTCTATGAACTGTCTTCAGTTGCACTTCAGTTTTTTTGTATGTATTGTTATCATTATTTTATTGAATTAAAAAAAAATGTGTATTGTTAGTGTGTATTTTCTTTGCAGGCCTGTTAAGTTGCAAGCAAGAATTTCATTGTTCAGTTATTGTTACATATTACATTTGAACACATTGACTTTTGAAATCTCCTGGGTTCTAGGGGGATCGCAGGGAATTGGAAAACTGCAAGAAAGGTTGATGACTTAAAGCTGGAATCAATTACCCTTACGTCTGTTATTGGAGTAATAATGGAGTTCATTTTTGAGTTAATTACAAGAAATTTGACAAATTATAAAACAATTGAACAAAGTTAACATAGTGAAAAACAGGAGAGCTACCAAAGGGAGTCGATCAGATGACGGATTAAAAGAGCTTTTTTGTTACAAATTCACATCCGCATTTTATCGTGCCTCAACGATTTACAACGATTTCAATTCAATTCAATTCAATTAAAATTTATTTGTCATTTGGACCCCTTGAGGTCCAAACGAAATGACATTTCTGCAGCCATACATTACAAACAAATAGACCCAAGACACAACATAATTTACATAAACATCCATCACATCGCTGTGATGGAAGGCCAAAAAAACTTATCTCTCCCCACTGCACTCTCCCCCCCCATGTCAGAGTCAAAGTCAAAGCCCCCGGCTGGCGATGGCAATTGTCCCGCAGCCATTAAAGCCACGCCGGGTGGTGCAAGGTCGCACACCGGGTCTTGATGTTGGAGCCCCCGGCGTGGGCTCGCAGAGTCCCGCGGCCATTCCAAGCCACGCGGGGCGGTGATGTCAGGCCCCGCTCCAGGAGCTCTTCGACCCCGCAACTCAGTCGGGAGAAGTCGCGTTGCGGGAGCCCTGAAAATCAGTCTCCCTCCAGTAACCCACGGGCTCCCTGTGCCGCCATCCGCCAGACCCGCAGTTGCAGCCTCCGAATCAGCAACAGCAGCAGCAGCGCTCCACCACCGCTCCACCCGCTCTGGACTCAGCCAGCTCCACGACGGTGAGGTGAGTCGTCGGCACCAGAGCCCCTGGTCTTCTCCTGTTGGAGGCCGCTCCTCGTTGCAGCCCCACCGACAACGGAGACCCGACAAAGAAAAGGTTGGGTCTCCCGTGCAGGGAGAGATTTAAAAGTTACCCCCTCCCTCCCCCACCCCACCCCCACCCATCCACACACACACCCCAACAAAAAATAACAATAACTACATAAAAACATAGACAAAAAATAATAAAAACGCAGACGGGCTGCAGAGGCCGCTGCTGACGAGAGTCGCGCCGCCTACCGTATACCATTTAATGGCTTGGCTGAAGGAATGAGTGTACTTGTAGAAAAAAAGTAGGCTCTTTTTCCTACAGAGACTGCGCTAGTCAATAACCCATGTACAATAATCCTGCATGAATCCTACTTTTTATTCTCCCCTATTTCTTAATTCTCACCTGTTTCTACCTTTCACCTGCATACTCAAGGCAATTTAAAATGGCCAATTAACCTACCAACCTGCACTAGGAGATTGGAGGTAAACCACCGAGTCAAAGGGAGATCATGCAAACTCATCCAGACAACATCCAAGGTCAGGTTGGAAGCTGGGACTCTGGTACTGTGAAGCAGTGGCTCTACCAGGTGTGCCACTGTGCCACACATGCTGCTACCAACTCGAGTCACATTTGATGATAATATAAAGATAAATGGGTTAGGTCGCAAGAGGACACAAGAGGTAGTGTTCATTACAGATACAGAAGGATGTTGATATGAAAAATGGAGAAGCTTCTGGGCAATAGTTTGAGCTAAGATATAGTGTTGGAAGTGAGTAGAGGGATATTTTGTCTGCAACTGCTCGATGTCAGCATTCCACACCAGAAATTGTTTTACAGGGTAGCTTTGATACTTTCTAGTAATAAATATTACATCTTTGATTAATAAATTTTAACGATATAGGACCTGGCAGAGCTTGATGAAAAATTATTTAAATGAAAAATTGATAATAGACTTTTTCTTTTGCAGCGTATTGTATCATTCAAAGAATTAGTCATTTAACCAGGAAATAATTCTCACAAAATGCATCCAACATTTGGATTAGGAAGTAAATAATTTAAGCAAAAACATAATTGCCTTCCACTTTTCTGCCAGTTGCAAAAAGATTTATTACAATAATAAACATTGTAATATAATCTCATTTTTTTGTGCCTGGATCAGGCAGATAACTGCTGCTGACATGTCCAATCCAGTTCTTTACAAAATAATGTTGAAATACTACTTCTCCAGGGCTATTGGTCCGTGTGAGTACAAAACATTGGACATGAATAGGTTTTCTCATGTAATAATTTTTCTTACACATAAACCCTAAAGGACATGTCCCACTTTGGCGATTTTTCAGTGGACTGCCGCCGAATGTCAAGCTCGCAGCACTCGCTGAAAAACCAGGAAGTGGAACGGCGAGTGTGAGAGTGGAACACACACACACACACACACACACACACACACACACACACACACACACACACACACACACACACACACACACACACACACACACACACACACACACACACACACACACACACACACACACACACACACACACACACACACACACACACACACACACACACACACACACACACACACACACCGCAAAGGTGGGGGCCTCTGAGAGCGGGGGAGCGCTGTCTGAAATTCACACGGTGCTAAGCCAAGGTGATACAGACACACAATGAACAGGAAGGTTAAGGCGGCTTGTACGTACTCTGAGTGGTGAGCATAGTGTTGGAGAACACATTTCTAAAGTGAGTGAACCAAGTCATATGGAGAACTGAGAATGGATTAGCTAGTAAATAGCCTCTGTTTTTGTGATGCACGTGATAGGTCTGTATTCCTTTACCACTGCTAAGAACGTGCCCAATCAGCTAGATGTAAGTGAAAATGAAAAAAAAATGCAATTGCTGGGTACCTTATAATAAAGATCTAAAATAAACAAGGTATTTGATGAAGGATCTGAAACATTGAAACATTAGCTCTGCTTAACTTCCCACAGATATAGTCTGACCAGCTAAATATCTTCAGCATTTCTGTTTTTTTTTAAAATTTAGATATTCTACATGTATACTTCTGATACCAAACAACCGTTTCACAGATGAAAACTTTATTCAGTGAATGCAAAATATTCAGAATGAATCATTTGCCGTGTGTGTAAGAATGATTTGAATGTGTACAAATGAAGTGAAATCAGTCCAAGTGATCTGTTATATTAGTCAGTACATACTGAAGATGTTTGGAACAAGCGCATGTCACTGCTTTAGTACATTTGAAACCCTAGAATCAGACAAGATTCATTGTAGAACACCCACCAGCCTTCAAATCTGGCATCTCCCACAGAATTAAACTATTACTTTGTCTATTAAAAAACAGATATGTAACTTACATAATCTCAAAACAAATTGTAATTAGGCATAGAATCAAAGAGTTGTACTGTATAGAAACAGGCCCTTCAGCCCCTCTTTCCCATGCCAGCCTTTTTGCACATCTACCCCAATCTTACTTGTTCACAGTAGCTTTGTATCATTCTCTACCTTACCTGTTTAAGTGCTTGTCTAAACATTTGTCAAATGCAGTGACTATATCTAACCCTACCACCATCTTTGACAATGAGATCTAGATCTCAACCACTCTTTGTATAGGAAAGCTTTCCCCTCAAAACTCTATTAAAAATTATTCTTCTCACTTTAAAACTATGCCTTCTTGTTTTTGATTCATTTACCAAGGGAAAATAATTTTACCCATCTACCATATCTATTCCTTGGATAACAAGGGTTCCCAACCTTTTTCGTCCCGTTTACCTCTGGCAACTTTAATAGCATATAACAATGTTATTTCACTTATTTATGAACAACTAATGATGAACCAAACACAGTAAGTCAATGAGAAAAAATATGTACAAATCCAGAATCAACAAATTAACCCCTGGGTAGGCAAAATTTACCCCAAGTTGGGAATCCTTGCTTTATAACTTTATACCTCTGAGCCTTGTTTCTCTCCTGGGAAAACAAGGCCAGCCTTTGAATCATATTTCATAATTAAAGCTCACAAATCCAGGCATCACAAATCCAGGCTCACACATCTAGGCAAATCTCCTCTGCACTCTCTCCCTTGCTATACTGTAGCAACCTCAACTGCATAATATTCCAAGGAAACTACAGATGCTGGAATCTTGAGCAAAAAAACAAAGTGCTGGTGAAACTCGGTGAGTGAGGCAGCATTTGTACACAGAATGAATAGTCAATAATTCTGGTTTGGTCCCTTCTTCAGGCTGAAATGTTGTCTATCGATTCCATCCACGTGCTGCCTGACATGTATGGAATCAGTTCCTCCAGCACTTGTTTTACAATACTCCAAGTGCGGTCTAATCAATGTTTTGTAAAGTTGCACCATAAACGCCCAACTTTTAATTTTGTATATGAATATTTTGCATGGTGAGATTATTGATAAACTGGGACCTCAAATGAATTTGTTCAAGAAGGAACTGCAGTTGCTGGAAAATCGAAGGTACACAAAAAAGCTGGAGAAACTCAGCAGGTGCAGCAGCATCTATGGAGCGAGGAAATGGGCAATGTTTCGGGCCAAAACCCTTCTTCAGACTGATAGGGGGTGGTGGGGAGAAGAAAGAAAAAGGAGGCGGAGGAGCCCGAGGGCTGGGTGATGGGAGGAGACAGCCCGAGGACTAAGGAAGGGGAGGAAACAGCAAGGGCTAACAAAATTAGGAGAATTCAATGTTCATGCCCGCAGGCTGCAGACTCCCCAAGCGGAATATAAGGTGCTGTTCCTCCAATTTCCGGTGTTGCCCGCTCTGGCCATGGAGGAGACCTAGGACAGAGAGATCTGATTCGGAGTTGGAGGGGGAGTTGAAGTGCTGAGCCACCGGGAGGTCAGGTAGGTTCTTGCGGACCGAGCGGAGGTGTTCGGCGAAACGATCGCCCAACCTCCGCTTGGTCTCACCGATGTAGATCAGCAGACATCTAGAGCAGCGGATGCAGTAGATGAGGTTGGAGGAGATTCAGGTGAACCTCTGTCGCACCTGGAACGACTGCTTGGGTCCTTGAATGGAGTCGAGGGGGGAGGTAAAGGGACAGGTGTTGCATTTCTTGTGGTTGCAGCTGAAAGTGCCCAGAGAGGGGATGGTACGGGAGGGAAGGGAAGAATTGATAAGGGAGTTGCGGAGGGAGCGGTCTTTGCGGAAGGCAGACATGGGGGGAGATGGGAAAATGTGGCGATTGGTGGGGTCACATTGAGGTGGCGAAAATGACGGAGGATTATTTGTTGTATGTGACGGCTGATGGGGTGAAAGGTGAGGACTAGGGGGACTCTGCTCTTGTTGCGAGTGGGGGGATGGGGAGAGAATGCGGGGTATGGAAGAGACCCTGGTGGGAGCCTCATCTATGGTGGAGGAGGGGAAACCCCATTCCCTGAAGAATGAGGACATTTCAGATGCTCAGCACTTCAACTCCCCCTCCCACTCCGAATCCGACCTCTCTGTCCTGGGTCTCCTCCATGGCCAGAGCGGGCAACACCGGGAATTGGAGGAACAGCACCTTATATTCCGCTTGGGTAGTCTGCAGCCTGCGGGCATGACCATTGAATTCTCCCAATTTTGTTAGCCCTTGCTGTCTCCTCTCCTTCCTTAGCCCTCGGGCTGTCTCCTCCCATCCCCCAGCCCTCGGGCTCCTCCTCCTCCTTTTTCCTTCCTTCTCCCCGCCACCCCCTATCAGTCTGAAGAAGGGTTTTGGCCCGAAACGTTGCCCATTTCCTTCGCTCCATAGATGCTGCTGCACCCGCTGAGTTTCTCCAGCTTTTTTGTGTACCCTCAAATGAAATTGTTCACATTTTGGTAAACCAGAAAATTGTTTGTGTTTTGTTTAATCTGTAACACAATCTTGATGAATGACTGAATTAATTAATTAATACGTTTATTGGCCAAGTATTCACATACAAGGAATTTGCCTTGGTGCTCCGCTATCAAGTGACAACATGACATACAGTGATAGTTAGGAATGACAAATAAAATATTATCGATTAAACATGTGAATTAAGTAAAATACCAGAGCAAAAGGAGACTACACATTTTTGGTTATTGACTAGAGCTACTATTCATGGAAAAAAGGTGTTTTTATGTCTGGCTGTGGCAACTTTGACAGTCCGTAGTCGCCGTCCAGAGGGAAGTGATTCAAAGAGTTTGTGGCCAGGGTGAGAGGGGTCAGAGATGATCTTACCCTCTCACTTCCTGTCCCTTGCAGTGTACAGTTTGTCAATGGAGGGAAGATTGCAGCCAATAACCTTCTCAGCTGATCAAACGATTCGCTGCAGTTACTTTATGTTACTGCATGATGTTATGTTATGTTATGTTATGACTGTTATATACTTATACTTATGTTATGATGAAGATACTTTATAGCTTCAAGCCATATTTTGACAGAATATGAACAACTTTCTTTGACACTTTAAAAATAAATTACATTTTAATTATATTTTCTTCCAGAAAGTCAATGGCAATAAATTCGAAAATTCTGGCTGTAACAGTAAGACCACTGCCCAAGGCTTCAGAACCAATAGTTGTTGTAGAGCTGTCTCATCTTATTAATGTAAGTAACTCTATTCATGCTTTCAGACGATTTATATCTATATTACTCACCATAATGCAACCCGATAAACATTGTTTTGAAAGAATTTTTGGAAACTGAAATATATATTAAAGATATTAAAAACTGTGATTATGTTAAAATGTAAAACAAAAGATTACATGTGAAAAAATGAATCTCAAGCGTGAAAAAGCATACAATGAATTAATCCAGTGGTTTACTTGATTCAGTAAGTAGTGCTGGCTCAACTGATTGCTACGCTGAATAGTTTATTGCATTTAAAACTCTGTTGATTCTGTCATAAAACATTAGGAAAACAAAAGTACTCAAATCATATTAGCCAGCCTAAAATTGCATCCATTCTATAGAGAAAGTCATGTCAAAGCTTAGTACAGGAATTTTTAAGTAACAGCAGAGACTAAGTACCCATTAAGGGAAATAGAAAGATCATTGTATATTATCAAGAAGTGCTCATTTGGACGTTAGATGATGACAGAATGAGCTCCATTAGAACGCATTCCCATGACTGAGTACCCTGCCAAAACCTACACTTACAAAGAATAGGCCCCTGGTGATGAATTGGATGTCAAACTGAGTACATATAGCTATACCCCAGTGCAATATGATGATAGTGGAAGGAAAACGCAAGTTAATAAAGGTGTCTGTTTGGCATATTAGGAGACTTAAATGTTATTTTTATTTTTTTTGATTAATAACATTTAAATTTAACTTTGATAATTTATGTTCAGAATATGTGATGTCTTGTCAGCAACATCCATATTATTGGAAGTGACCCAGATCACAACAGTGACTGTGCATCAAAATAATTTAAAGAACAACCTTATTTATCAGACTTTGCTGTAAACCTGTCTGCAGGATGACAGTTGGACGCATGAGAGAGACTGAATAATACACAAACGGTATTTTTCGAATCAGAGAATGCACAAAGATATTGTTCAAAGATAAAACTTGGAAGAGGCCCAACAAATTTTCACTTAATTTAAAGGAAGTGGGCATTGCTGGAAAGGGCAGCACATTAATCATCCCTAATTCTTCAAGGATAAGGATGAGCCATCTTTTGAAACCATCCATTCTCTCCAAATAAGCATTTCCTTTGAAGCTATTAGGTTGTGAGTTCCAGGATTCTGACAACCTAGCAATGCAGAAATCATTAAATTTCCAATTTGGAGTAATGTGTGTCTGAGAAAACTGCTCCCTTTGACTTTCACATGCTTGGTAGACGTCACCGAAGAAGCCTTGCTGGGTATACTTTGCTGCAATCTATTTTGTTGATGGCACACAGTGCGGCCACAGTGAGTCATTCGTGGAAGGAGCACATTTTTAAAATAATGGATGGAGTGCTGATCAAGGAAGCTGCATTGTCCCAGGTGGTGTTGAGCTCCCTGGTGGAACTGCAATCATTAGGCAAGTGGAAGGTATTCTATCATGAACATGTCTTAAAGATTTTAGAAAGGCTTTGGGAATCAGGAAGTGAATCATTGGCTATCTAATATCCAAATCCTGAGGAATTTTAGTTCTTGAGCTAACAGTCATTATGGAACACATCGTGTAACGTTTCTAATCAGTGATGATCTGCCAGCATGATGGGAACATTTGTAATAATGGTAGTCTCATTGAAAGTAAAGGTGCAGTGATTAGACTCCCTGTGTCAGAGAAGGCCATTGCCAAGCATTTATGATTCATGAAAGTGACAATATTTACTAGCACAAGCCTGAATAATGTCCTAACCTCGATGTATGTGTGCATTAACTACTTCATTGTCAAAGGAGTTACAAATAGAACCGAATACTATGCAATCATTTGTGAATATTCCAAATTCACCTTTGTGAATTGAAGGTGTCTGATGAACTAGCTGATGTGATTGTGCCAGCAACATTGCTACAGAACTTCTACAGTTATTGACATCACCAGTACAATTGTTTTCTTTTCAACAAACCTCCAACAGTCTAATGACAACTATTCAGAAATGTCAACAGGTCATCCAGGCACTTAAAGGTTTTAAAGGAAGTGACTGCAATGGTAGTGAACGTTGGTTAAAATATTTTAAAACTCAATGCATTCTGAAGATTGGAATGTAGCAAATTGTTCCCTTGTTCATGATGGAAGAAGAAAAAATATGGGCTACTATAGCCAGTTAGTTTAACATTAGTTTAACTCCCTCCTCCAACTGATCCGCAATTCCGTGTCCCTCACCATCTTCCAGTCCCGCCTCTTCACCTCTGCTTATCCTTAGCCCCACGTCCCCCTCCCTTTTCATCTGTGCATTAATTGCCTCATATTGTGTTTTGTATTGAATTCTGTCTTTACTTTGTGTACTAGTCATGTCTCTACTATCTATTTCATTCCCCTTACATGTTTTTCCTCTACCTGCTAAATTTTTGTAAGGTGTCCTTGAGACTCTTGAAAGGCGCTCATAAATAAAATTTATTATTATTATTATTATTATTATTATCTGTTGTTGGCAATATGTTAGATTTAATAATCACCTCAGCTAACCTCAGCCAAGAGCTTCCAAAGTACAGTCTTCATGTTACCTGCTCCACCAGAGGGGAGAGAACACTTGATCACTGTTACACTTCAATCAAGAACGCATATAGCTCTGTTCCCTGGGTGTCTCTGATCATTGTTTTGTTCACCTTATTCTGACCTACAGGCAGAAATTAAAATCTGCTAAGCCTGTGGTCAGAATGATGAAAAGATGGACTAGCGAGGGCATTGAAAATCTACAGTCCTGCTTTGACTGCACTGATTGGAATGTTTTCAGGGAAGCAACCACAAGCCTCAATATATATACAGACACTGTGGCATCATATGTCAGCTTTTGTGAGGACAGTTGCATTCCCACTAGGACCCGGATCTGGTTCAACAACGACAAGCCCTGGTTTACAGCAGAACTCAGACAGCTCCGGCAGTCTAAAGATGAGACCCACAGACCTATACAGGCAGGCCAAGTACAAGCTGAGAAGAGGAATCAGAGCTGCCAAGGAAAGGTTCTCTGAGAAGTTGAGGAGCAAGTTCTCAGCTAATTACACTTTTTCTGTTTGGGCTTACAAGAAATCATCAGCTACAGCTACCCCCCCCCCCCCCCCCCCCCCCCCCCCCCCCCCCCCCCCCCCCCCCCCCCCCCCCCCCCCCCCCCCCCCCCCGCTCCTTGGACAATCGGCAGCTGACCAATGATCTGAACAAGTTCTACTGCAGGTTCAATAAACAGAAACATATCCCCGGTACCCCCTCCCCATTCACCACCTTAAGACAGTGGAATTGATTGTAGACTTTAGGAGAGCCCTACCTCCCCTCCCTCCACTCACCATCAACAACACCAGTCACATCAGTGGAGCCTTTTAAACTTCCTTGGAACCATCATCTCCAAGGACCTTAAATGGGGGGCCACCATCGACTCCACAGTCAAAAAGGCCTAACCGAGGATGCACTTCCTGCGGCAGCTGTGGAAGCAAAATCTGCCACAGACAATGATGGTCGAATTCTATACTGCCATCGTAGAGTCCGTCCTCTCCTTCTCCATCATGGACTGGTTTGGCTCAGCCACCAAGCACGAAATCCGAAGGCCACAGCGTACCGTTTGATCAGCTGAGAAGGTTGTTGGCTACAACCTTCCCCCGTTGACGAACTGTGCACTGCAAGGGCCAGGAAGCGAGCGGCTAAGATAATCCCCGACCCTTCTCACCCAGGCCACTAACTCTTTGAAGCACTTCCCTCTGGAAGACGATTCTGGACTGTCAAAGCTGCCACAACCAGACATAAAAGCAGCTTTATTCCTCGAGCAGTAGCTCTACTCAATAACCAAAAACTTGTAGCCTCCTTTTGCTCTGATATTTTATTTCATTCGCATGTTTAACATATAATGTCTTATACTTATTGGTTTAATGTTTTATGTTTTATTCTTAATTGTTTACTGTATGTCATGTTGTTACTTGAGAGTGGAGCACCAAGGCAAATTCCTTGTATGTGTGCATGCTTGGGCAATAAACACATTCATTAATTCAGAGAAAATAACTAATCATTTTGGAAAGCTGAATATTCATCAAACCTAGCTAATGTGGTTTTCTGAAAGCTAAATCATGGTTGACAAAATTGTTGAAGTTCTCTGGAGGTGTAACAGCAGGATTCAATCAAAGAAAACCTGTAGAAATGGTGTATTTAAGTTCCTGAAAGGTGTATGTCAAGGTGCCATAGAAGAGACTGATGCATAAATCAAGTTGTAATATTGGAGGAAAGCAAAGATTGAAAACTCTGTCATATGGAAAATAGAATTATAGAAAAGTTACAATGTGCTATGCTCAAGCAATATTCCAGGGGTTATTGTCTTTGAACTTCTGTATTTTAATTTCAGCTCCACAGAGTCTCTCATTTGAGCCTCACAGTTCAACGTGTTAGTTCCAGCATGGATCATATACACTTGATGCTGTCTGCCATTCTCGCCATCCCCTACCAACTCAAAGTTCGTCAGAAGATCAGTCTGAAGAACGGTCCCAACCCAAAACGTCATCTATCCATGTCCTCTAGAAAAGCTGTCTTTTCCTGCTGAGTTACTCCAACACTTTTTGTCCTTTTGTATAAACCAGCATCTGCAGTTCCTTGTTTCTGCAACGCACTGTTCTCCTTAGGCAATTATATCCAATTTTGTAATTATATCAGAATATCTTGGCTGGAGATAGGACTAGTTCTAGACAAGTTATGAGAGGTCAAAGCCGTTTAAATACCCTTGTGTTTAGCTGTTTCCTCATATCGTGCAGAGTGAATCAAATTAGTTGTGGCAGTGAGGTCCACAGGAAACCACTGAGTGGATCATTCATGCCCCTTGTGTGTAGCTGATAGTAAGCGGTTCTGACCTGGCCTGTGCACTCATGTCTGTGCGCTCCCATTGCTCATTGTGAAGATGTTCATGGAGTCTCCCTGCTGGTTCAATTGCCCAAACCGGCACGGCAGTTGTGGCTGGATGCAGTTTGATCGTTAATTAATTTAGCAGTTGTTTTGTTGCTCTGGAGAATGGGAATCTGTAACAGTCTGTAGCCAGGAAATATATCAATAACATCATGGGTTTAACTATTCATATCCACAGTGAGCAACAAAATGTCACCGTAGACTCATTCAGCTCAGTAACAGGCCCTCTCAGCCCACCTTGTCCATGCTGGCCATAATGCCTATCTACACTTATTCCCTTTGCCCACATTAGATCTCTAACCCTCTATGCCTTTCCTATCCAAGTATTCCAAATGCCTTTAAAAAGTTATAATTGTACCTATCTCCACCACCTCTCTGGCAGCTTGTTCCAAATAGTCATCAGCCTCTGTGTGAAAAGCTTACCCTTCTGATCTCTTTAAAAAAAAATCTCACCTTAAACCCGTACTCTATCGTTGTGGACTCGCTTTCTCTCAGAAAAAAAATCTATCCTATGCATCCCTCATCATTTCATAAACCCCTGAAAGGTTTCATCTCAACCTTCTTCATTCCAGTGGGAATAAACCCAGCCTATCCAGTCTCTTTATAACTACATTCCCTCCGGTACAGTTTTTAGTTAGGGGAAATAACTGCACCCAGGATAGGAAATCGTGGTTACAGTGAAATAGTTAAGAAATAGAGAAAGGAGTAAGATGACCTCATGGAGCACGAAGAGCTAACATGACCAATGTCAGATTTGAAAGCAATAACTAAGAATAGTGGTTGAAAAATAATAGCAACATAAAGTGCAGTGGAAGGTAGTTGCCCTGAGCTGGCAGAGGAGGGAAAGAGTCTGAGTGGGAAAGTATAAATTAATTTGAAGAGTGAATTTGGTAGAAGGGAAGAAGTAAAGAAAATGAGAGAAAAAAAGAATGAATGAAATGAAAAGAGGAAATGGGATGAAAAATGCATCTGGATCATTTCAACAAATGAAAAAGTCTACTTAGCAGTTAGAAGTAGCAGCATTATACATACACTATTATCTATACCTGAAAGAAAATAAACATTTTTTGTCATAGTATTCCAATCTACCAGGCACAAAATAAAATGCTTATATTTAAAACTTTTTTTATTCATGGCTTCTTTGAACCTATATTGGAATGTATGAAATTAGTGTATGAGACACTGTTTAAAAGACCAATTTTCAATTTTATACTCCACAATTTCACAAGATTATTGCTGGTCCTTTAACTCAAGTTGAAGCATGATATTGGATTATGGAAGTATGGTTGTTACATCATGGGACAAATAATCCAGTCACAGTTAAACGATCCAGAAGCATTAATTCAAATTCCTTTTGGCCAGCTTGTGAATTTAAATTTGTTCAAAAATAACTTTGTTCTGGATTTAAAAAGCTGGTGGCTGTAATGAAAACCTTGAAACTAATGTTAAAAAGTCATTAAAAACATGGGAATCTGCTGACAATGGTCAACTCATGACCCCTCATCCAGGACAAAGTGCTCTGGTTCTGAATTGGCCACTGAACATTGGGGAATACAGGATTGGCAATAAATATCGACTTTGCAAACAATGCCACATCTTGTACAAATTTAAAAAGGTCTATGTTCTCACAATTTCACAATGCCCCTTGACTTTCTTAAAACCAAATATTTGCTGTCGTCAGTCTTCAATATATTCCACGACTGGGAATTTACAGACCTGTTTGACCAAGAAAGTGTCTCTAAACCAATATTACTCATCCTTTAGTCTTTGACTATTGGTTAGATTTAAACAGTGTGATTTCCTGCTGGATCAAGAGTCCAGATCCTTTTCACTAATAACTTGAAATGTTTACATCCCAGACTTAAGATCATTAACTCAGAGCTAAAAATCTCGAGACCCTGTTACTGTTCGTGTAATTGCACAGAATATCACGTAGCACCATCAACTCTCACATGCTGCGGTTATGATACCTGCCATTTAATCTTTGAAGTCTATGCCGGCTCTCAGAGCAAACCTGTCTGTCTGTCTTGTCCCCCCCACACATATTTCCTACTCATTCTCACAAACCCAACAACTCCAACCTGATTCTCTTACCAGCTTACAACGGCTGTAATTCTTAAACCTTTCTTCCAATCTTGTGCAAATTCTCAGCTGACTGCCCCTCGATATTTCTTGGGCCACTCCTTTTATCCTCCATTCTAACCTCTCAGCCAATGCAGTTTTCTGTTGCTTTCTATTATTTGTTACAAATTGATGATAAATATCTCTCAAAAATTATCACTAAGTAATATGAAAAATACTGTACAGTTCTAGTTCCCAATGCAGGTTTTGAGCAAAATGTTGAGTCATTTGACCTTTCATTCAATTACGGTTAGCAATATCTCCAAATCTTGAAACCACTTTTGGACAACAGACAATTGGTTTGATATGAACAAAGTAATAATAACTTTAAATGTATTTAAATTAACTAATTAGTCAGATAACTTGATTAACATTACAATTTAACACACCAGGTGTGTTGACATTCATCATCTGTTGTACCTTTATGATTCCATCTGAATGACTTTTTTGTTCTAGGACTTTAACTTTATCTCAATCCTACATATATTGTTTTATGTGTATATAAAGTACTTGCTATATATATGTGTACATTTTTATTATTGCAGGGAACATCTGACTCACACTGTGTTGTTTGGGACGATTCCAAAACGTAAGTGTCAAATTTGGTAACTTTTCTCAAACATCATATGGTGTTTATCCCACAGACATTGTTTTATTTGAGAATGAACCTGCAGAAATTTAACTGAGAATTGCCTTTTACTCGTACTCTGTTGCCGTGCAACATTGCCAACAGTTTGTGTTTCTCTTGTTACTGAATGACTGCAATATATGGACTTTAGGAATGGCAAATAATTAGATTTGAAATTATACACAAACTTCTGAACACATCCTCTTTATTTTTATCCGGGTTCATCAATTTATGTGTATCCATCTGCTCTATATTTCTTTATCTGAACTTGCCTTCCAGGTTCATTCTTTCATGCTTTTCAACTGTTATCTCCAGCCCAGGCTGAATCCTTTTATATATTTTTGTTGCCTTTCCCAATTGCTTGATGAATTTAGCTACTGAACCCCATCTTTTAACCTCATCTGTGATATTCGCTTCACAATCCTGCTCCCTTGAACTCCCTTTCCTGCAGTTTCCTTGTCTCTTTCTTTGTAGATATAACTTTGACAGAACCATTGTTTCCTTGAGTGGTTGAACATGTGAAAAGGGTTAACTGCAATGTTCATAGGAATGTTTGAATCTTGTTGCTGCAATGTGCATGACAATGTGACTGGTAGGGCTCATCCCGTAAAATCCTTCTCTGCGTATCTAAAATCAATTCACCAGTATTGTATAGTCAGCACATTCCAACAAGCTAAAGAAGGGTCTCGACCCGAAACGTCACCCATTCCTCTCCAGAGATGCTGCCTGACCCGCTGAGTTAGTCCAGCATTTTGTGTCTACCTTTTATTTAAACCAGCATCTGCAGTTCTTTCCTACACAAGCTAAAGAGTTCGCTTTCTTCGGAACACATTTTATCAATGCAAAGTAATCTTTATGCCTCTTTGACACTTAAACTGTGACATTTTAATTGCTGTGTTCTTATTCATTGTTATTAAATGAAACTTTATACGAATTATAGAAGAAAAATAAATTACTGTACAATGTAACGCAATTCTAAATTAATAATGAGCATGAAAGTAAAAGCATTTGGTTGAACAAGACAAAATATTTCAAAGGATTTGTCGTGTATTATCAATTAATGTACCATTTGGTGAAAATTAATCATGAAAGATAACGGTAGGTCAGTTTTTGAAATCATATGGTAATTATTTAGTTAATCACAATAAGTACCAGAATAACTTAACACTTGTCTCATTATGAAATTAGAAATTGCAGAGTTTATTCTTGATTCATTAGTCAGGGATTAGAGACTTAATAGTTTCCAGCTGTCAATTCCGACTCCTCTCTTGCAGTTGTCTGAGCCTGGGCCAGGCTGTTCATAAGCCCGACAATGTATGTGACTCAGAGTTAAGCTTGCAACTCTTATCCACTTCAATACTTCCACACTACACCTTTATCATTTAGTCTTACCCTGACCTTGCCCAGTTTATCAGTTGCTAAACATCTCATCCATATTTTTTCAGGCTCAGCCATTCCAATTATCTAATGCCCACAAATACATCCTACTCCCTTCATATGATTTCACTCTGCTTTCCTTGTACAAATTAGCGTCCATTCTCGATTGGGCATCAGCAATGTGCTTATGGCGCTATTTTGGCCACTGGTTCCACATGCTTCAAATTTAAAATTGCTTTCTGGACTAATCATTCCATCCCTCAGAACCTTCCTATTTTACAACTCTTTACTCCTTCATCGATGGAACCTCACAGCCATTCCGACATGGTGACACATATCCTGACATGGTGACATTACTATTTGTGGTCATGACTTCAACTCCATGACTCCAGGCATTTGTATTCAGAATTTTCTCTTCTAATTTTCTAATCCTCTCACCCACGTTAAGATGTTTCTTCAAACTTTGACAATGTCTCCTTTAGTGACTCATGTGTAACATTCATGTTGAGTACTTGAAGATAGTTTGGAATGCGACAAGTGTTTTTTCTGGATGCAACTATTGTTTACGTATAATTCCTGACGTATGATCACTGAGTTCCCAATTGAATTAATTAACAGCAATTTATATGCAACATCAAGAAAGTTAATGCCCAAGGTGAGGCAATAATAATACATGTCCAGGTCTTTCCCAGATTATGAAACCAACCTGGGTACAGGCCATATACACAAGCAAATGTTTAGGAGAGCAGCAGGATGCGTTTGCTGACTCCTGCAGGGCTTCTGGCATCTTTTGTCTTGTGGGAACCCAGTTCCTGGAAATATCAGAATGGCTGAGTTAATCTACACTGCTCTGGTTTATCTACACTTTGCTTTTGATTGGCCTGTGCTTTTATTTAAATATGTTGCTGGGCAGCTGCATTTTCGACCTGCAAGCGATTCGGGTTATGAATAGTTCTCAAGAACAGAACCCTGTTGTAACCTGGGAGAATACGTCAACGTGTTCAAGTTTAATCAAGTGGCTATTAAAGAGTGAACTTGGCTACTTGATACCAGAAAATGAAAATTATTGTACAAAGTTTGCAAATCAAAAGAACTGCAGATGATGTAAATCAGACTAAAAACAGAAAATGGTGGAAACACTCAGCAGGTTAGGCAGCATTTGTAGAAAGAGAAACAGATAGTTTCAGGTCCCGGACCTCACCAGAACATCAGTTCTGATGAGTTTTCCCAGACATAAGACGTTATTGTTTTTCCTTGCACAGCAGCTACTTAACCTTCACAGTGATTCCAGCAATTTTCCATTTTTAGTTCAGATTTTGGACATTTTTTGATTATGCAAGAGTTTATAACTAACAGAGATACCACCCTATTGGTCATGTGTTGTGCTAGCAGAAGGTTCACCTGTTACAAGGAGATACTTTTCACAGGATGTTTCCATGATTACTCCACGATTTGGAATCATATTAACATGGCTCCTCACTCACTAGCAACTGATATTCTTTGCAATATTCTCACTCTCTAAAAGCACAAAATGCTGATAGTGTAATCAGGGCCGGTTTTCGATGAAGAGAGGCCCTAAGCTATTTCACTTGTGAGCCTGTGGGAGTCTGCAGCATTGAGACTTCAGGCCCGGTGCTGAGTCCAGGCTGCTGGAGGGCGGTGGAGTGGCGAGGGTCAGCGGGCAAAGATAGGAGGTCCCGGTGGGTGGATGGTCGGTGAGGCAGCGAGGTGAGTAGGCCCACCTAGATCTCGAGGCCATAAGCTTAAGCTTGTCTAGCTTGTATGTAAATCCGGCCCTGAGTGTTATTGACTTACGAAGAGACAATTAACAAACTTCATTATTAATGTGAGGTCATGTACTGTAGCTAACAAAGATCCTTTCTTGCTAGGAGCATGTATTGTTAACAGGATCCTTCTTTTTAGCTTTGTTTGAGGCACAACTATACTGAATGCTATCGTGGTTAAGAATGTTTTTAATTTCTTGTTTGATCTTTAAAGATTATTCTGTGCTTTATGTGAATAGTCCAGAGAGCCAGACACTGAACTGTTAGTTGTGTGATCATGTTTTCAATTCACTTTAACATACAAGTAGCCCATTGTAATTATTTACATTGTCAATTTTTAAGATGTGACAAGTTTTGTTCTTAATATGGAATTGAGCACTGAATTTGATGGTAATTAAAAACATAAAACAATACACCACGGCAACAGGCCCTTCGATTCACACAGTCGGTGCTGAACATGGTGACAAGTTAAACCAATCTGTGCCTGAACATGATCCGTATCCCTCCCTTCCCTGCATATCCGTGTGCCGATCTAAATGACTGAGATAACAGTCCATGAAGTTACAATTGAGGAGATGTACATTTCTGCCCCTTGGGATTACATAAAAGCTCCAGTAAATAACAGGTTTCGGCTACCCGATCTATTGGTATTCGAATGGTTTATTATTGTCCCGTATAATGAGAATTCATCCCTAGCTAATGAAAGGTTTGTTCCAGAGTCTACTAATAATGGCGAGGAAACTGTTCATCCATCTGGTGGATTCATGTTCTCAAGCTTTTACATCTTCTTCCCGTTGATAAGGGAAAACTGGAGGGTGGTTGATGTATAGAAAGGCTGCAAAATAAAAACCTGGGAACTATAGACCTGTGAGCCTAACATCTTTGCCTGGAAAGTTATTGGGGAGAATTCTGAGGGATAAAATATACATGCATTTGGATAGTTGGGGTTGACTAGGAATAGCATGGTTTTGTGCAAGGGAGATTGTGTCTCACAAATTTGATTGCTTTTTTTGAAGAATTAACCATGAAGGTTTATGAGGGCAGGTACCATAGACGTTGTACATATAGACTACAGCAAGGTCTGATGTTTTCCACATGTTCTGGAAGGCTAAGCCGCATGGGATCCAGGGCGAGCTAGCTGACTGGGTACATTATTAGCTTCATGGCAGGAAACAGGGTGGAGGTTTAAGTTTGTTTTTTGGACTGGAGGACTGTGACTAGTGGTGTGCTTCAGAGATCGGTGCTGGGACTGATTAGTAAAAGGCCTGTCCCACTTGCATGCGATTGCATGCGTTTGGCGCGACCAAACGTGGTCGCTTGAGGCGTACGGGCACCGTATGGCCGCGTGGGGACGGTCCCACTTAGAAGTGCGGAGCTGTGCTGGGCTGGTCCCGACATCGTGCGGGGCTCCGAAAATCTAACAGTGTCCAAAATCTTTGTGCGCCAACGGCCTGTCGGCACGCAGGCGCATTGCGGTCGTATGCAGTGTCTTGACGGCGTATGCAGTGACTTGACGGCGTATGCAGCGTCTTGATGGCGTACGCCTAGCGTGTGGCATTGCGCGATGACGTCACCATGTGGCGTTACGTGATGACGTCACCGCTCGATGCCGTGTGACGCCCAAATTCAGTCAGCCCGCCTCCTGCCCAGCTGATTGGTAAGTATTTTTTATTTTTTTATTTTTATTAGAAGTACAGTAAATTACAGTAATACACATCACATATATCTTATTACATTTTGTTGTACCACTTCGTTTTTCGAGCTTTAAAAAAGGTAGAAATAAAAGAAGTAAGGAAAGTGAGCAAGAATCGTGAAGGTGCAGGAAAGTGTTGGGAGAAGAAAGCCCCTTGGGGAAGAAATTAGAGAAGGAAGTAAAGAAAGGAAATAAGACCCTAGAAAGAAAAGAAAAAAAAAGGAAAAAAAACAATCGCACTATTGTAACACAAAACTCTGCAAAAAAGGATATACCAACCGTGTTTTAAAAAATATATATTTTATACCCCCCGTTACCAGATCCTGGTACCATTTATATTTTAAATTACTATTGCACCTTATGCTTGTAATAGTTCTGTAAATGCAGACGACGTCTTTAGGAAGTGGTCTGCTTTGCCTGTTAGGAGGAGTCTCATCTCTTCCAAATGTAGTGTTTCGAACATGTTTGAAGTCCACATTTTTATTGTTGGTATTGGAGCATTGTTGGTATAAGCTTTTTTCCCATTATTAGCCCGTAATTAAGTAAGTTCTTTTGAAACACATTTAATTCGGTGTTACCTTCCGATATTCCAAAAATGATCCATTCTGCTTTTGGTACAAGTTTTATTTTAAATAATTTTGTGAAGATTTCAAATATTTCGTTCCAGAATTTTTGAATTTTTATACAGAAAACAAAAGAGTGCGCTATGTTAGCTTCTTGTGACTGACATTTATCACAAATGGGTGAGACATTGGGGAAAAGTTTATTTATTTTAGTTTTTGAATAATATAGTCTATGTAATGTTTTATATTGAATTAGAGTATGTCGTACATTGATCGAGCATTTATGCACATATAGTAAGTGTTTATCCCAGCTCTCTTTTGAAATTTTTATAGCTAGTTCTTGTTCCCAGTCTCTTCTAATACCATCGGTTGTAGGTATTTCTATATTTAAAATAATGTTGTATAAGTATGATATTAGATTTGCTGATTCAGCCTTTGTCTTCATGGCTTCATCCAATAAGTCTGGGGGCATGTTATGATAGTCTTTTGTGTATTTTTTCAGATAGTCACGGATTTGAAGATATTTAAAATATTGATTATTTTTCAAATTATATTTCAGTTGTAATTGTTGAAATGATAATAATTTTCCTAATTCATACAAGTCTCCGAGCGTTTTGATTCCCATTCTTTCCCATTGTGTAAATGATTTATCTATAATTGAGGGTTTAAACGACGGGTTATTGACTATTGGCATTAAAAGAGATAGATTTCTTAATTTTAGATTCTGTTTTATTTGTTTCCAAGTTCTAATTGTGCTATGTATCATTGGATTTTTATTATAATTTTTGTTATTCAGATTCATTGGTGAGAGGAGAGTCGCTCCTGTATTACACGGAGAGCAGTCCTCTCTCTCCATTACAATCCAGTCCACCTGCTGGGCAGAGTTGTCCAGCAGGTGAATCATATTTTTAATATTTACTGCCCAATTATAGTACATAAAGTTAGGGAGCGCTAGACCACCCATCTCTTTTGGTTTACTAATGTGTGCTCTTTGTATTCTGTGGGATTTGTAATCCCATATAAAATTTGTGATGTCTGAGTCTAGTTTTTTGAAAAACTTTTTTGGATGATATATTGAAATTGATTGAAATAAATATAGGATTTGTGGTAAAAATATCATTTTTATAGCATTTATTCGACCTATTAAAGACATCGGGAGCGTTTTCCAGAATTTGATTAGATTATTTAGTTTCTTAAGTAAGGGGCTATAATTGGCATTAAACATAGCGTGATAATTTCTAGTGATTTCAATTCCTAAATATTTAATTTTTTCTGTGGCTATTTTAAAGGGGAATTTCAAGAGATGTGTTGAGTCTTTCGGTTTTATCGACATAATTTCACTTTTGTTCCAATTTATTCTGTATCCTGAGAAAGATCCAAAGTCCTCAATTAGATTTAATATGTTTGGTATACTGATTTGGGGTTTTGTGATATACAGTAATACATCGTCTGGTATAAGGATATTTTGTTATTTGAATATTTTGTATTATAACTGTAAATATCCGGGTGTGTTCTCATTTTTTCAGCTAAAGGTTCAATTACCAGTGCGAATAACAGCGGGGATAATGAACATCCTTTTCTGTTGCCTCTTGTTAATTGGAATTTCGTAGATAGTATATTATTTATTAATATTCTAGCCGTGGGTTTGTTATATAATAATTTTTATCCATGCGATGAAGTTCTCTCCCATTTGAAATTTTTGCAATACTTTAATCATATAATCCCATTCTACTTGATCAAACGCTTTTTCTGCATCCAATGAAATGATAGATAACTCTTGTTCTTGAGGTTTGTGAGAGTGCATTATGTTAAACCGACGTCTCAAGTTATTAAATGAATGTCTCTTAGGTATAAATCCCGTTTGATCCTCATATATTAATTTACTAACATATTGACTTAGTCTTCTAGCTAGTGTTTTCGCTAATATTTTTTGATCCGTATTTAACAAAGCAATAGCTCTATATGAGCCTGGTTCTTCTATGTCTTTATCTTTTTTAAGTATTAATGTGATCGTTGATTCTGCTAGTATTTCAGGTAAGATTTGTACTTTAAAAGCGTATGTATACATTTTCTGTAGACGTGGTGTAACTATGTCATAAAAACATTTATAAAATTCATTACTGAATCCGTCTGGTCCTGGTGTTTTTCCATTCTTAAGTGTGTTTATTGTGTCTTCTATTTCCTTAGATGTAATTTGTGCTCCCAGTTCCTCTTGTTCCTTCAATTCTAGTTTTGGAAGGTTACAATTGTCCAAAAATTGTGAAACTTTATTATTGTCTATTAGCGTTTTTGATGTGTATAAATTCTTGTAAAATTGAGCAAATCTTTTATTGATATCATTAGGTAGTGTAAATAATTCCCCTCTATCTGATTTAATCTTTAAAATTGCATGATCTTTTTCCAGTTTTTTCAGTTGGCATGCAAAAAGTTTATAGGGTTTATCCCCAATTTCAAAATGTTCTTGTTTTGTAATTTGGAATAATCTTATAATCTTCTCTGATAATAATTTATTTAGCTTAAATTTCAGTATTAAAATTTTATTATGTTTATCCATAGTTGACTCTTTAGCATGATCTATATCTAGTTGTCTGATTTGTTCTTCTAATTGTCTTTGTTCATTCTTATTCTTTTTTGTTTTGGAAAGCTTGATATGAGATAATGACTCCTCTAATAAATGCTTTGAAGGATTCCCATAATAAAGTGGGCGATATATCTGGTGTATCGTTTGTCTCAAAAAATAGGTCCATCTGTTTTTTTAGATATATACTCCCTTGTGGGTCTTTCAGAATTTGCGAGTTAAACCTCCAGAACGATTTGTTCGTAGACATTCCTTCTAATTTTAAAACGAAAGTTAGCGGGGAGTGATCTGAAATCGTATTGGTGTGATATTTAGGGTTCATAGTATAAGGGATTAGTTTTGTATCCACTAGGAAGTAGTCTATAGGTGAGTATGTTTTATGTACCATCGAATAAAACGAGTATTCCCTTCCAGTCGGATTCGCGATCCTCCAGACGTCTGCTATATTTGTCTTTTTTATATATGTATTTAAGAGTTCACTAGTTTTAGATTTCATATTACCTCTTTGTTTTTGCATCGATTTATCTAAGTACGGATCTAAAACACAGTTGAAGTCTCCTCCAATTATAACATTTTGGTAGCTAAATTCTGCGATTGTATTCAGGATTTTATTAAAAAATTGAGGATTATCAAAATTGGGCGCATATATGTTTACCAAAGCGATTGGCGTAGCATGGATCTCCTGTAACTATAAGATATCTCCCTTCCTTATCTGATATAATGTTCTTTGATTTGAATGGTATTCCTTTGTGAATAATAATTGCGATGCCTCTGGATTTCGAAGTATATGAGGAGTGAAATGTTTGGCCTATCCAATTCGCCCTCAATCTCATCTGATCTTGATGTTTAAGGTGCATTTCTTGTAGAAAAGTAATGTCCGTGTTATATGATTTCAACTGAGCTAGTATTTTGCCCCTTTTAATTGGTTCATTAATACCCCTTATATTCCAGCTACACAGTGTGATTCCTCCCATTTTCTTTTGTTTATCATCTTGCATTTTCTCTGATTTTAATACCCTTATTTATTACTGTGCATCCATACCTCAGGACTCTGGATATTTGGGGGGCGTTTATATTACTAACTTCCATGGTAGATCCCTTTTGCGATTTTCCTTGAAAAAAAAACACATAGTAGTGACATATTGTGATAAAAAAAAAATGGAACAAGTAAAATTACAGTGTCTGAAGTATACGACACTGTAGTGCGTGTCCCACGCGTCTGTGGGATTCGACATCTATTCGACTTCCGAAGTTGATGTTGTACAATTAGCTCCGTTCCTTTTATTACTCTAAACCTAGGAGGGCGGTACCATTTCAAAATCAATTATATTTCATTCAGACTTATCAGATCTGTGTTCAGCTACTGTGGAATTTATTTATCTAACACTTTCATCTACTAATTATTTATAATTATTTATAATTAGTTATACCTTTGATAATAGTAAGCTGTTAGCTGTAAGGGTTAACCAGAAACAGGCTCCTGGAATTGTGCCAGGTGCCTGCGTCTCCTCCCTTCTCCACATGAACTACATAACACTTGACCTTTCAGTATTATCTACTTTAATTCTAAAATTTGTTATCTCTATATACAAGCTAGTCAGTCTTATTAGCAGATTATTACATTTTGCCCATTATATAGTTCAGGTTAGTTTCCATTTATATTTCTATATTAGTATTGTTAATTATTATTAATTCTCTATATTTTGTAAAGCTGTTTTAAGATCTTAAACCGCCATTTGTGGTGTTTTCCATATTCGGCTCTGCTGTTCATCTCTGCGTTGCTTATCAGTCTTTCCTTCATTTTGAACAAAGAATGTCCTTGAGTTGAATTCCAAAACGTCCAAAGGAGATAAGGTGTCTAGACCAGCGCACGTGGAAATGCTCTTCCATTTTAAACTTTTAGAGAATGGTGTTTCTTCCCTTATCTTCAGTAATTCTCTGTGAAGTAATAAAAGGAAAGAAATTTTCCATATCGTCCCACTGCCTTGATTAATCTTCTGTTTCTGCCACAATCTCTTGGGCATATTTATAAGATGCGTCCGAATTAGTGAAAGGTTTCTCTTTTCCCTTGAAAGTAATGCGCATCCTGGCCGGATAAAAAACGCCACATCTGACATCTTTAACTCCATGGAGAATCTGTCTTGTCTGTGCAAACTTTCTTCTCTTTTGCACGATCTCATAGGGATAATCCCGGAGGAGTTTGATAGAGTCGTTTCTAAACGTCATCTTCACTCCATATTTGATTTTTTTTCATCAGCTCTTCAAGTGCTGAAATGTCCCGAAGTTTGACTATGATCTGTCGTGGGTGGGCTGGATCTGCTTGTGATCTTGGCTTAAATCTAGGTATTCGATGTGCCACTTCAATTTCCGGTTCCACAGGTAAATTGAGTACCTGTTTGATTAAGTTGGCAGTGAACTCACCGGCCTTGTTCCCCTCTGCCCCTTCTGTTACTCCCAGTATTCGTAGATTTTGGCGTCGTGAGCGAGCTTCGAGATCAAGACATTTATCTGAGACTTTCGCCAGTTGACTCTTGAGGCTATCTAGTTCTAGCTTCATTCCCTGCATATCTTCAGCCATTTGATCAACAATTGTTTCCATGTCTTTTATTTCAGTTACATGTGAAGAAACAATTACATGCACAGCCTCAAAATTCTTCTTAGATTCTTCTCCCCCTTTATTAATTCTCCCCATCAGCTCTTCATGCACATCCTCAATTCGTTTTTGTATAATGGCAATGCAGTCAATAACTTTTTGATTACCAGCATTAATGTTCGACATATTTTCCATCAATTTAACATTAATATTTTCCATCATTCTGAGTTTCCAGCCTCAATATCCTTTCTCAGTTCTCTTACCGAGTTCTTTATCTCCTTCATTTCATTTGTCTCCTTAGTAGCCATCTCAGTCTTGGCCCTTGTAGCCATTCCAGAATCCACTGTTCTTCAGTTTTCTGTGTTTTCAGCAGTTTTGAGATTGTTCTCCGAGGGCTCTGAGCTGAAGATGGCTTTTTCATTTTAAATCCTTTATCCTCCGTTTTAAATCACAGCGCTTACTGATGGCGTCATCAGCGCGACGTCCCGGGGCTCCGGTGAGTTTTTGAATTGGTCCCGACCTCCAGACCCAATTTTAACGCGAAAAATCGCGATTTTACAGCAGCGGAGCTAAAAGTTGCGACTGCTAGTCCAGCATGGCGCCACCGGAAGTGTGGTAAGTATGACGCAAATGACGTAACGCGCGAACTTATGGCGAACTTCGCATGAACTTCACATCCGTTTGGTCGTGCCAAACGCATGCAATCGCATGCAAGTGGGACAGGCCCTTACGTTTGCAGATGCCAATGAAATGGGTAGTTTCGTAGACAGTGAACATGGTTATTAAGAACTATAATGTGATCTTGATCAGCTGGGCAAGTGAGCCGAGGATTCGCTAATGGTGTTTATTTCAGATCATTGTAAAGTATTGCATGATCAGTAGACAACTCAGGACAAGAACTTCTCAGTGAATGTTAGAGCTCTGGGGAGTTTTGTAGAGCAGAGGGATCAAGGAGTGCAAGTACACAGTTATTTTAAAGTGGTGTCATAGGTAGATTGGGTGGTGAAAAAGTATTTTCATGAGAGGGGAAAGATTTAATAGTAACCTGAAGGTTAACTTTTTCATTCAGAGGATGGTGGGTATATGGAACTAGCTGCCAGAGGAAGTAGTTGAAGCAGATATAATAGCAAAATGGCGGGACAGACGTATGATGAAAGAATGGAACGACTGGACATATTCACTGGAATTTAGGATTAGAGGGAATCTTATAGAAACATGTACAATTCTTAATGGATTGGACAAGCTTGATGCAGGAAAAATGTTCCCAATGTTGGGGGAGTCCAGAACCAGGGCTCACAGTTTAAGAATAAGGGGTAGGCTATTTAGGACTGCGATGAGGAAAAAACATTTTCACCCAGAGAGTTGTGAAACTTTTTTCACCCAGAGAGGAATTCTCTGCCACAGAAGGCAGTGGAGGCCAATTCACTGGATGTTTTCAAGAGAGAGTTAGATATAATTCTCAGGGCTAAAGGAATCAAGGGATATGGAGAGAAAGCAGGAACGGGGTACTGATTTTGGATGATTAGCATGATCATATTGAATAGCGGTGCTGGCTCGAAGGGACGAATGGCCAACTCCTGCATCTATTTTCTATGTTTCTATGGTTTAAAATTATTATATTTTTAATGGACAGGTGCATGGATAGGAAGGTTTTAGATTGATATGGGCCAGATGTGGGCAGATGGAACTAGTTTGGATGGGGCATTTGGTTGGCATGGATGAGTTGGGCTGAAGGACCTGTTTCCATGCTCTATGACTATGTTTAAATAACATTTGGAGCACATCAATCTTTTGTAACCAGCAAAACAACTCAAAACATTATTGAATAAGGCTTTACAAGCTGATTAAGCCAAGATTGCCTCAGTCATATATTTACATAACACTAAGACTTTTGTTAATAGGCCCATCTTAGATGAATGTAAGACAAAAAGAAGCTGCCTCTTTATGCAAAGCAAGTTATACTACCATTCATCAACCCACTAGCCTAGTTGATTTCTTATTTTTCATTAGTGAAATAATGAAAATAATAATAAATCATCATCATGCTGTTCTGTCAGCTACACCACGTTAAAGCAGGAATATATTGAAAACATTAGTGCATTGAGCCATTAAATGTTTTACACAGTACAAAATGACCATGCTGATTATCTCTAATCAGCCCCTTTCTACCCAATTGCATATATATCTTATCCATCTGAAACCTCTCCAGTAACTTACCTACCACAGATGTTAGACTTGCTGGCATATAGTTCCCAGGCTTCTCCTTGATGCCCTTCTTAACTTGAGGCACAACATTTCCCACCCTCCAGTCTTCCAGGAATATACTTGATCCCAGCTATACCTCTATATCCATGCCTCCTGTCTTTTTCCTGACCAGTGCCTCAATTTCTCTCATCGTCCAGGCTTCCTTACTCCCACCTGCCTTGTCCTTCACTCAAACAGAAACATGCTTGCTCTGAACTCTTGTCATCACAATTTTAAAGGCATCCCATTTTCCAGATGTTGCTTTTGCCGCAGAAAACTTACTGCAATCAACTTGAGCAAGTTCCCGTCCAATACCATCAAAGTTGACCTTGCTCCGAATCAGAATTTTAATTCATAGGCCCATATTATCTTCATCCATAACCCTTTTAAAGCTAATAGAACAGTGGTCTCTGATCCTAAAAAGTTCATCCACAGACGTCACTTGTCCTTCCAAATTTCCTTAAAGTGGACCAAGGTTTGCCACAAGGGCCCACTACATATTGCCTGAGGAAACTTTCTTCAACATGTTTGACAAAAACATCCTATCTAACCCCCTGACACTGTGACAGGTCTAGTCTATGTTAGGAAAGTTAAAATCCCCTCTATAACAACCCTATTGATCTTGAACCTCCTGCAATCTAGCATATTGTCTAGTTGGGCCCTTTAAGTGCACTCCAAACAAGGTGATCATCCTCTTTTTATTTCTCAGCTCCACCCTTTTAGCCTCTCAGGATAAACCATTAGTAATGTAATCTGAGACATTTTCCATAATCAATAAAGCAACACTCCATCCTCTTTTATACCCATCTCATTCTCCCCTGTAACACCTGTACCCTGGAACGTTAAGCTGCAAGTCCTGTCATCTCTTAGCCAAGTTTCAGTAAGGACTACACCGTCCCAGTCACACATACCTATCTACTCCCTGAGTTCATTGTCTAACTAAGAGACCTCACATTAAAATAAAAGCAATTCAATACAACAGCCCTCCTTGCCCCCTGCCACGGTCCACCTATTCTATTCACAGAACTTACTTTCATCACTTTTCTATACCAACTTTCAGCCTTTCACCTGCCTCAGTCCTGCATTGGATTCCACCCTCTGCCAATGTAGTTTAAACCCACCTGTGTAGTTCAAGCAAACATCCTGCTAGGATATGGGTTCCCCTCCAGTTCAGGTACAACCCATCCCTCTTGTATAGATCTCCTCTGCCGCAGAAGAGATTCTAATGGTCCAAAAATCAGAATCCCCATCCCCTGCACCAACTCCTCAGTCAGATCACTAAGATCATATTGTGAAACAGTCTTACATGTGCTTACAGCACCATTTTTGAACACTTGGAACTAATCACACAGAGAAGCCAAAATCGAATGAAGTGATAGCAGTAATGCAACTACTGAATCCAAGCCAAGGTCACTTTTCAGTAGCTGCAACTGGTTATTTTTAAACTGTAGAGGAATGATGCCCTAAATCGAATCACCAGGGTAGTTCCCATTTTTTTTCACATTGCTCTGAATGGCAGCAGCTTCCAATTGAATGTTATTGCACCAATTTCTATATTTTGACGGGTCTTTCAGGAGTTTCTGAATTGTAGTTTTGATGCAAAGTTTTTTTGTGAAATCTGCACTCTGATGCATCGTGATGCAGGAATGAGTGGCCTCAGGTATTGAGCAAAACAACAGGAGTCTGCTGAATAAGCGCACAGTGACTGTAGAATCCAGAATACAAGTTAAGAACATTTGAACAACTGTGTTAATAATGTTAACTCCAATGGGAGCAAAGGCAACAGGCATATTTATAGCATTGTCATATGACTGTCCTTGGCAATTACAAATGTCCAAACTCTGGATGTGTGGCCTGCACTGTCATTACAAGAGTCAAAGTAGGCTAGAGGAACAGAACCTATCCTCCTTCTTGGCATATTCCAGCATTCCAAACTCAATATCGAACTCTACATCTTCACATAATTCACTTGCTATCTTTCAGAACTGCGACATCTGAGATATTGGCTCAGTTCTTCTTTCACGATTGATATTACTTGATAATCCCAATGATATACTTGCACCTACACAATCAGTTTATTTTAATATGCTTGTTAGCATGTAGGTAGGTGGTTATTGCGTATGGAGTTGGTATAATCAGTTTAGATAGTACTTTGGCTTTGTGCTTGGTTTTCTTGGTTGAGCACTTATCCTGGTGTTACAGCACAAATACTTTGTGTTTTAGTTGTAATTTGCCATCTAATCCAGCTGATGTGAATAAAGCATCTGACAACGAGGTAAAGTCCATGCGACAGCATGGAAAGAGCTGACAGGAGGGAATGTTCACTGGGTTTACGAGTTAGCACCTCATTGCATCAATGCTTTGGGGTTATTGAGAAAAATAAGGTGCAGGTTTTACAGATCGTTAGAACTGGATGAGAGAGAGAAATCGAGAGACTAGTGAAGGAGAGGAGAGTTAAAAAAAAAAGCAGTGGAGAAAGGCAAGGAAAGAAAAAGCAAAGGGGAAAGTTGATGAGAGAGAGAGAATTAATGTTTTGCAAGGAGTTAAGAAGTCGGTTAGCAGCACTGGGGGGGCAGAACACCTTAGGAGGAGGAGGAAGAAGAAGGTGAGTCAGGTCAGCATTTTATAGGGATCAATTTAAATTTGTTAAAATAATGTTTAGTCAGGAAAAGAGTGGAAAGCTCAAAGTTTCAAAGGAAGAGTTGGAGGAATATTTGAAAAGGACATACTAAGATAGAGAAAATAATAGGAGGATGTGTTTCCCTCCAGATATACCATCCTTAGGAGAGAAAGAGCATCAGTTAGATGTTAAGCCACTAAAGTGGAAGAAAGTGGCAGCAGTAATAAAGTGTGCAAAGGCTTCTTTGGCCCGAGGGTGTATAAAAGTGCACCTGATGTGATTAGATTCTTATGGAGGTGCTTGCGAATAGAGAAACAGGTCAATCCAAGGATTTGGCGTAGAGCAGGGGGAATTTTCATTCCCAAGGAAAAAGTGTCTTCAGAGTTAAGTCAGTTTAGGCCTATATGTGTCCTAAATGTAGAAGGCAAATTTTTATTTAGTATAGTGGCACAGAGGCTGGCAAGTTATTTAGAAAGGTACAGATTAATAGATACCACAGTGCAGAAAGCAGGAATCCCCAGTTTGTAAGTTTGCTTAGAATACATTAGTGTAATATGGCACCAGATTCAGACAGCAAAGCTTAAGAGAAGAGATTTGCACATAGTGTTTTGAACCTGGAAAATGCTTTTGACTCTGTATTACATGGTTCTATTTGGAGTGCTTTTGATTTATTTAGTGTTCCAGGATAGATAGTAAATTTAGTGAGAGCATATTTCCAAGATTTTCTAATATCTTTTAGTACAACAGACTTCACAGCAGCCTGGCAGAGTATAAAGATGGGCATTATGGCAAGGTGTACTATTATCCCGTTAGCTTTTACAGTGGCGATGGGGTTAGTGATTAGAGCATCACAGTGCGTTGTCAGCAGGGAGAGGTGGCAGGATGGGCTGTGCCTCCCTCCAATCAGGGCCTTTATGGATGATATGACCATTGTGACCATAACAATAGCGTGTACAAGAAAGTTATTAGAGAAAATAATAGAGAAAAGGTTTTATTTAGATGAAGAAGAAATCCTGTCCATAATGGAGAAGCCAGTTAAAAGCACGAGTTGGTGATATAACAGAAAGTTGGATGACACTGAACAGGTTCAGCAATTTATGTTATAAATGGATTTGAAAGGATAGAGGGCTTCCAGACAAGTTGATGTTGTGGTGTTTGCAATTTGGACTATTCCCTAGGTTAATGTGGCCGTTAACAGTATATGAGGTGCCAATTTCTGAGGTGAAAAGGGTAGAGAGATTGGTTATTTCATAATATTAGGAAATGGTTAGGAGTTCCCACTGCCACTGCCATCGGGGTCAGGTCGGGGTGAGTTCCCACCGCCACGGGGACCATGTAATCCCGTGCTACCTGCTCAATGGTCCGATAGTCGGCGACTAAACCGTCTCCTCCACCTGGTTTGCCAGGTAAGGAGGGGGCTGTGGACCCCCAGCATGTCCAACCTGTCAAGACCTGTCAAAGGGCGGATGAGCTCCTAGCGAGACAACGGCCATTCACACTTCAGTAGAAGTTGTGATCACTGTCATACATAGCATTGTAGGGCACCGTGCCCGTTGATGTTTTCAATGATGATGATGATTATGATGATGATGATGCTGATGATAGAAGTTCCACGGCGTCTTAGTAATTGGGCTTTTTATGGGAAAGGTATAGTCCATTTACCATTGTCTAGAATAACAGAGGCATTTAAGTGTGCTTAGGTTAGGTTAGAGTTGCAATTATCAGGGAGGAAGGATGCCTTAGTTAGTAATCTGGTGTAGGTAGTGTAAGTAGAGGGAGGAAGTGGAACTCAGAGCAGGCAGTACAAGAAGCACAAGCAGCTCTGAGGCATACCGACATTGTTGGTAGGGTGCAGCAAGGGAAAAGAGGCCTAGAGCTTAGCACAGGGTAACCAATGTAGAGTAAGGTAGGTCTAAGGGAGAGGAGGTAATTAGTTGTAGAGCAGGTACGTTGTCAGGAGGAAGCAGTGAGATGGATAAGGGCAGTAGATCAGGTTAAGCAGAGACAGTGGATGAATTGGGAAAATGTAGAGAAGAGGTGGTCTAGCTGGAGGGACCTGTGGTGCACTGGGGCGGGTCATGTATGTTTACTTATAGGGGCTACATACGATGTGCTGCCATCCCTGCAGAATCTCAAACGATTGGTGGGTGGGGACCCGGCTGGTTCCCTGTGTTCAGAGGTGGCAACGTTGAGGCATATTTTGCCAGTATACAAAGGACATTTATTGTCACATACACCATTTCTGGTGTAGTGAAATTTGAGTTGCCATTTGCAGCACACCAATAAAAGTAAGACAACACATTAAAAAAGAATTGAACATAAAACATTAAAACATCCCCCCACAATGGTTCCCACTATGAGGGAAGGCACAAAGTCCAGTCCTCTTCCCCTTGTTCACCGATGGTCAGGCCTATTGGGGCCTCCGCAGTCGCCGCAATGGCGGCCCTCTCGCCGGATGACGGGGCTTCAGCGTCGGGTGAACACTCTTCAGTGGCTTGGAGTATCTGGAACGGCCGCTTCTTCCCCAGAGACCGCAGCTCCCGAAGTCCACAGGCTGCGCTGGTCGGAGCTCCGACACTGGCGATCTCGGTGAGAGATTCCAGGCTCCGTGGAGTTTAAACTCAGACCGCCGCCCGCAGCTGGACGCTCCACAACGACAGCTCCAAGATGTTGGGAGTCGGCGGTCTCAGCACTCCGGAGCTTACCACACGGCGACCCGGGTAAGGCATCGTCCATCGATGGTGCTTCAGCGCTGTGCCGCCGCCGGAGCTGAAGTTCTGGCAGGTCCCGGCAGGAAGCGCCGCTCCAGTCCCGGTGGTAGGCCGCGAGGAAGGGGTGAAGATACGGCCCGGAGAAAAGCCACATCTCCGACCAGGTAGGGACTGAGAAAAATAGTTTCCCATTCCCCCCACCCCCCACATAAAAAAGATTAGACCAAACGAACTATTAACATACTAAAAAATGTTTAAAAGGGTGAAAAGACGGACAGCTGCAGGCTGGGCAGCGATACTCGATGACGCCCCCTCGATCTAGTCTTTCTCAGGGTCGGTATACTTGGCGGCATAACCAGGTCTTGAAGTGGATGGCTGTTGCAATTGAGAAGAGGAGAGCACATGAATTCAGTTGGCATCAGGACTGAGAATTTAGTGACTCATTTTGTCCGTGAGGGAGAGAGAAGTAGAGAAGGAAAGTTTTCAGAGGGGTGTAAGTTAGGCAAGTTACGGGGAGCCAATGATTGGGAGATGCAGGTAGATTTTGGAGGAAATCTTGTTCCGCAGGAAATAATTAGTACACGTTTGAGGCCTGATATAGTGTTATGGTCAGTTAATCAGCAAATAGTGTATTTTATAGAACTGACGGTGCATTGGGAAAACATTGTGGGTGAGGCTGATGAAAGGAAGAAACTTAGACATGTAGAGTTGGCAGCAGATGTTGAGCAGCAAGGATGGACAGCAAGAGTATGTCCGGTAGAGGTGGGTTGTAGAGGTTCCATGGCGTGATTGACCACGTCGCTACTTGGAGAGCTCGGAATTCGCGGACATAGTTTGTGTCAGGCTGTAAAGGGGATGTCAGAGGCAGCAGAAAAAGGCAGTAGGTGAATTTAGTGGAGAAGAAATAGTGTCAGTTAGGGCAGGAAGGAAATATATAACATGCAGGGGGCAGTCAATGGAAGTGTCTTGAGAGCAGTCATTGTTACCGTCAAAGAAGTACTGAAGGTAGTATCGTGTATGAAGGTAGACAAATCTCCAGGGCCTGATCAGATATATCCGTTGACTTTGTGGGAAACAAGAGAGGCAATTGCGGGAGCCCTGGTTGAAATTTACGGGTCGTCCTTAAATACAGGAGAGGTGCTGGAAGACTGGAGAGTGGAAAATGTTGTGCCTCTATTCAAGAAGAGCTGCAGGGAAAATGCTGAGAACTACAGCTGGTGAGCTTAACATCTATAGATGGAATGTTACTAGAGAGTATTCTGAGGGATAGGATATACAGGCATTTCGATGGGCAAGGGCTGATTAGGGATCGTCAGCATTGTTTTGAACATGGGAGGTCATGTCCCACAAATCTGATTGAGTTTTTTGAGGACGTGAACAAATAGATTGGAAGGTTGCCTCAGACTGGAGGCCCGTGACTAGCTGTGTGTCTCAGGATTCTGTGCTGGGCTCGTTACTGTTTGTCATCTATATTAATGATTTGGATGAGAATATACAGGGATAGATTAACAAATTTGCTGATGATACAAAAATGGGTGGTTTTGCAGATAGTGAAGATAGTTGTGAAAAATTGCAGCAGGATCTTGATTGATTGGCCAGGTGGGCTGAGGAATGGTTGATGGAATGTAATACAGAGAAATGTGAGGTGTTGCATTTTGGGACATCTAACAATGGCAGGACCTACATAGTGAATGGTAGGCCTCTGGGGAGTGTTGTTGAGCAAAGGGATCTAGGAGTGCAGGTGCATGGTTCCTTGAAGTTTGGGTCACACTAGATAAGGTGGTCAAAAAGGCGTTTGGCACATTGGCCTTATTCAGTCAGGGTATTGAGTACAGAAGTTGGAAGGTCATGTTGCAGTTGTATAAGACGTTGGTGAGACCGCATTAAGAGAATTGTGTTCAGTTCTTGGCACCGTGTTACAGGAAAAATATTGTCAAGCTTGAAAGGGTTCAGAAAAGATTTATGAGGATGGTGCATGGATTAGAGCATCTGAGCTATAGGCAGAGGTTGAGTCGGTTGGGTCTCTGTTCCTTGGAGCGCAGGAGGATGAGGAGTGATCTTATAAAGATGTATAACATCATGAGAGGAATAGATTGGGTAGGTGCCCAGATGGGCGAGTCCAGAAACAGGGGCACAGCCTTAGAATAAAGGGGAAGCCATTTAAGAGTGAGGTGAGAAAAAACGTTTTCACCCAGAGAGTTGTGAATTTGTGGAATTCCCTGCCACAGAGGGCAGTGGAGGCCAAGTCACTGGATGGATTTAAGAGAGAGTTAGATAGAGCTCTAGAATCTAGTGGAATCAAGGGATATGGGGAGAAGGCAGGCACGGGTTATTGATTGGGGACGATCAGTCATGATCACATTGAATGGCGGTACTGGCTCGAAGGGCCAAATGGCCTCCTCCGGCACCTATTTTCTATGTTTCTATGGATCAGTACCTGTAGTGATCAGAACAAGCTACACCTGTTTTATGCTGTTGTCTCTAACTGCCTGGATAGATATGATAATTGTGTGCGTAGATTAAAGTGCACCCTATACAGTGGGTTTGTCACTGCTGATGTAATTAGACCTAGGTTTAAAAGTTGTCGAATTATAACCCTGTTACTACTTTAGATTGATAAGCAGAATTCCTTTGGGACTGAACTAGCAAGATCACGTACCTTCAAAACAGAAGATTAGAACTGAATTAATTTTCTGTCAGAGCCTCATTAATGCACCTAGATTCTGAGACTGTTGGCTGGTTTTGCTGATGCATGTGGTTTTATAGAATCACCCTTGAGGTTGGTATTCCTCCCACTTGCTGACTGATTACAGAGAAATTAAAATTTTAGAATTCTTGATTCTTACCAATTTTCACAAAATCTCTCTGATTTGAGTTGTTACATCCCCATAAAATGAATGTGTGCTTGACAGTGAAGAAACCACCTGTATGGATTAAAAATAGATTGGTTTGGAGACTCTTAATCATAGTGATAACTCTTGCATTTATTCTTTCACCTAAATAGCATGTGGTAGATTAGGAATGCTAAAATTATACTTCAGAAAATATGTGACAGTGTTGGGTGTGATGGGATCATTGTAAGAAGGGTTCCTTTACCTCCCTCCTCGACTCCATCCAAGGACCCCGGCAGCCTATCCAGGTGTGGCAGAGGTTCACTTGCACCTCCTCCAACCCCATCTACTGTATCCGCGGTTCCAGGTGTCAACTCCTGTACATCGGCGAGACCAAGCGCAGGCTCGGCGATCTTTTTGCTGAACACCTCCGCTCAGTCCGCCTTAACCTACTTGATCTCCCAGTTGCTCAGCACTTTAACTCCCCCTCCAATTCCCAATCTGACCTTTCTGTCCTGGGCCTCCTCCATTATCAGAGTGAGGTCAGCACAAATTGGAGGAACAGCACTTCATATTTTGCTTAGGTAACTTTCATGCCAGCGGTATGAACATTGACTTCTCTAAGTTCAAATAGCCCTTGCTTTCCCTCTCTCTCCATCCCCTCCCCCCTTCCCAGTTCTCCCACCTGTCTTACTGTCTCCAACTACATTCTATCTGTCCCGCCCACTCCCCTGACATCAGTGTGAAGAAGGGTCTCGACCCAAAACGTCACCCATTCCTTCTCTCCAGAGATGCTGTCTGTCCTGCTGAGTTACTCCAGCATTTTGTGTCGACCAAAATAATATAGTTTAAGTAAGTGGGTACTGGTAAACTGCAATGTGGAAAATACGGAATTATCCATTTTGACAGGAAAAAAATCAAACCGAAGCAAGCTAACCAAATGGACGAGACTTCAGAGCTTGGACATGCAGAGGGATCTGGCTTTGTGAATGTTTTGCACAAGGCTGGTATGCAAGTATACTAAGTCATTTGGAAAGCTAACAAAATGTTAATGCTCATTGTGAGGGGAATTAAATACCAAAAGGGAAGGTTATATTGAGCATTAGTGGAACCATATTTGATGTGCTGTGCATACTACATTGCTCTTTTTTTTTCAAGGAAAGATGTAAATGCTTTGGAAGCAGCTCAGAGACTGATAAGACTGATACCTGGAATGGGTGTGCTATCTTAGAAGTAAAAAATTGAGCAGGCTATGTTTACATCCTCTGGACTCTAAAACTAAGATAATGTGATTTTCAATCATCAGCCTAATAATGGCACTATCTCTAATTTTAATAGTGGAACATAAAATATTTGAATCACTCGTTGCAACTTTTAATGGTTGGTGTTCTCAAATCCATTCAACTGCTTTTGATAACTTACTTCCTATGCAATGTCTGCCTTAAGTGAAATAAAGATTTCATTCAGCATAACACTGGACCTCACACATCTAATTTGAAATTCATGGGAATATCACATACAACCCACATGTTGATTTCATTAATCTATCTATATTACTAAATCTCTGATCTTTTGGCCAACTGTGCTGCAATTTCCGAGGGAATGCCGCCACCTTTGGCCGTCATTTTTGGCCACCTTGCTCAGAGCCCCCCTCCGCCATATGAGTGCGGAGGATTTTTTCCGTCAATGAAAAATGAGAGAGATATTAATGTTTTTACAAAATTCCCCATTCTCTCTGCTGCCGCCGCTGGCGACTGGGGGAGGGACTATAAAACCAGGAAGTGTCATGCCTCACTCAGTCTCTGCCAGACTAGGAAGCGAGAGGGTCACGGCTCTCTGAGCTGCGAATAACACTGAACGCACGTCTACTCCACGGTGAGTCCCCTCGATGCGGCTGTAAAACGGCTGCAGCCCCTTTTAAAAAGTTTGTGCTCACAAAATGAATTTTGGTTGTCGGGTGTCTGCAGCCCAATTGTTTGCCTCTCCTGTTTGACAAGTTTGTGTTCACAAGATGAATTTTGGTTGTCGGATGTCTGCAGCTCAATTGTTTTTCTCCCCTTTTTGACAAGTTTGTGTTCACAAGATGAATTTTGTTTGTCGAGTGTCTGCAGCCCAATTGATTTCCTCCCCTTTTTGACAAGTTTGTGTTCACAATATGAATTTTGTTTGTCGAGTGTCTGCAGTCCAATTGTTTGCCTTGCCTTTTTGACAAGTTTGTGTTCACAAGATGAATTTTAGTTGTTGGGTGTCTGCAGCCCAATTGTTTGCCTCGCCTTTTTGACAAGTTTGTGTTCACAAGATGAATTTTGGGTGTAGGGTGTCTGCAGCCAAATTGTTTGTCTCGCCTTTTTGACAAGTTTGTGTTCACAAGATGAATTTTGGTTGACGGGTGTCTGCAGCCCAATTGTTTGTCTCGCCTTTTTGACAAGTTTGTGTTCACCAGATGAATTTTGGGTGTAGGGTGTCTGCAGCCAAATTGTTTGTCTCGCCTTTTTGACAAGTTTGTGTTCACAAGATGAATTTTGGTTGTCGGGTGGCTGCAGGCCAATTGTTTGCCGTGGCTTGGCTTTTAAAATCGTTGCAAGAGTTGGATGCCTGCCCAAGCATCCATACGGCCCACAATGTCTATACTAGACCTCTGGAAACCAGTACCTTCAGCCCGCAACACCCATACTAGCGCAACAGACAGCCCCCCCCACTGGCGAGCAGTTTAGGAATTGGTGGAGAGGTGGAATATTGCGTTGGTGACCAGCCCTCCCGTGTGATGCTGGGACCCAACGGGTCCCACTTAGTCTAGTAGTTGATATAACTATATGTATATAATCTAGCTATATAAGACTATAACTAATCCTATTGCAAACCTCCCCAACCACCACCTTTTCTATTTTCTACTTCTCTTACCATCCTTCACTCCTACTTTGTATCCCAGCTAGTTGTCTATCCCCTTTACTCTTCTGACTGTATATTATTATCTCTTCAGCTGTATTTTATGTGGTACCTTTCTGATGAACTTTTTGAAGTCTGAATATTAATTCATGCGAGTCTAATTTACTTTGGGTTCTTCAAAATATTCAGTGAGTTTAGGCAAGCAAGACTTTCCCAACTACATTACCAGAACTAAGCTGATGAGCGTGTAATTATCTGCCACTTCAAATAGGGGTACTGTGCTATCTATTTTCACCAGTTCCTCTTGTCATCTTTCCTTCTCACTCATCATTACCTTAATCTCTCACGGAGACATAAACAGAAATTCAATCTGGCAGGAAGGGTAGATCCCACCCTGCCACTACTAATTTAAAGGCATCAGTCAACTGAAATTTTGGAATAAGAAACCCAATCAAAAATTAGATTAAGAGAAAGTCCTTCACTCAAGAGATTGATCCTGGCTAATGCTAATTGTATCATGGGAATTTCTCAGGAGAAAGAACAGTTTATCAATCTGAGCCACTTCATCAATAACCTTCTCTTCATCAAGCGATCAAAAGTGGCTTGTTAGTTGATGACTGATGCTTCAGCTTTATTTGCATTTGCTCAGACAATGAGGGATGGGCTTATGCGGGAAGCCTTAAACATATTTCAAGCACAGGCTAATAATGTACCATGCCCTTTTTAATTCTTTAAAAATTAATGTAATTCATTTCAATTTTAATTCAAATAAAATTCAATTAAATTCCCATGGTGAGGATTTTAGGAAGAGACTGATATGGATCAACCACAATCTGAAGAGTATTATAACTGCTGCAATAATTGAAAATCAAAAACTGCAGAGGATGGAAATCTAAAATCAAAACAGAAATTGCCATTGGGTCGGGCAGCATTTGTGAAAGGAGAAAAAATTTAGGTAAAGGCCTTTATCGGACTACTGAGGACAAGTCAGTCTCACCACAAAGACCATTCCATTATCCCAGCAAAGAACAGACAGAGCTTGGGCCCATGCTATTGCTCATAGATATTCATTGAATTTGATTGAAAGCTACAGCACGGAAACAGGTCTTTTGACCCATTGAGTCCACACCATCCATTGATCACCCATTCACACTAGTTCTACGTTATCCCATTTTCGCATCCACTTCCTACATGCTGGGGTCAATTTACAGAGTTAAATAAATCTCCAAACCCGCACATCTTTGGGCTGTATGAGTAAACTGGAGTACTTGGAGGAAACCCCTGCAGTCACAGGGAGAAAATGCAAACGCCACACAGACAGCATCCAAGAGCAGGATCAAACCTTGGTCTCTGACACTGTGAAGCAGCAGCTCTACCAGCTGTGCTGCTGTGTCGCCCTAAGTGGATAAAGTAAGCGGAGTAAACCTGAACGGAAGTTGCTCAGTGTAAAAAACAACTCATCCAGTGTGTTAATGGAAGTTATGTGGGCCTCTGTTCAACGGACAAGTGGAGAGCACTCAGACCATTCTGGTGTGTAATGGAAATGGATTGTACATCAATGGCAAAGTTCAGCTGGTTAGGGCCAGAAAATTGCAAACTGTCAAAGTGAGAGAGGGCATCAGGATGTCACTGACATAAGTGAGAAAGGATTCGACCAGGATTGAAAAGTGGAGTCAAAGTAAGAAATCAATTTACGGTACACAAAAATGCTGAATTCAATGTTCAATTGAATACTCCCAATTTTGTTAGCCCTTGCTGTCTCCTCCCCTTCCTCAGCCCTCGGGCTGTCTCCTCCCATCCCCCAGCCTTCGGGCTCCTCCTCCTCCTTTTTCCTTTCTTCTCCACGCCCACACCCCATTAGTCTGAAAGAGGGTTTCAGCCCGAAATGTTGCCTATTTCCTTCGCTCCATAGATGCTGCTGCACCCGCTGAGTTTTTCCAGCATTTTTGTGTACCTTCGATTTTCCAGCATCTGCAGTTCCTTCTTAAACACATAAGAAATCAATTTAATGAGTCAGAAGCAGATTAAAACCAGTGGATCAATCCTGTTGATCTTGGGCAAGAGGTGGAAATGGCTGTGCTGGGCGCAATACAAAGTTGGAAACTGAAAGTCTCCCAAGAACATGAGATCCTCGAATGCCTGGGAGTTCATTAAAGAGAGATTATCGGGGAACAAAGCTATGATCTCTGTGGAGGACTGATTGTTTGGGAACAGAGAGTGGAAAGTCAGAAGGGATAGTGAAAACACAGCAGGGGAACAGACAGGATGAGTGATCAGGGGAATATGACTGTGAAGAAAGATCAGAACAGGCATTGGAATTCAACAGCTGCTGACGTTTATGATCTTCGACATCTGAAGTTGTTTGTTTCAACACAGAAAGTGGTGAAAGCTAAAGTGGAACTGCTGCCCATGACAGCATTGAGATAAATAGAATTGGTCTTATTAGAGACAACATACACATGCTGAGAGATGGCATTAAAGTGGATATGTGTAGGAAGGAACTGCAGATGCTGGTTTAAACCAAAGACAGATACAAAATGCTGGAGTAACTCAGCGGGCCAGGCAGCATCTCTAGAGAGTAGGAATGGGTGACGTTTCGGGTCGAGACCTGAAGAAGGGTCTGTATCATACGTTAGTGTTGATTTAAAGGACAATATAATTATTGTCTTTTACCTTTCCCCTGATTCTAGTCTGTAGGAGGGTCTTGACCTGAAACATCACCCATTCCTTCTCTCCAGTGATGCTGCCTGTCCCGCTGAGTTACTCCAGCATTTTGTGTCTATCTTCGCATTAAAGTCGATCCCAGGTTGCAACGAGAACAGTGCCTCAGGAATACTGGGCATTATGAATATACCTGCAATACTAGGTGGATCCAAATCTGAGGTGAAATCCACTGAGTGTTTCCAACATTTCCTGGTTTTATTTATAGAGGCATACAGCACAGAGGCAGGGCCTTTTACCCAACACAGGATTAGTGTAAATGGACAAAACCTTTTGCACTACTCTTGCCTCTATTGTCCACGCCATCTATTGATTATCTCTTTATACTAATGCCACATAGCAGCCCCTGATCCATCGCCTGCAATAGCTCTCCATGAAATGCTTTATCCTGGGCTTTTGACTAACCTGCTGGGCGCTACGGGATTGATGTGATCACCCCTTTCTTCATTAGGTGTTGCAATGACCATTGTTATTCTGGTGGAAGTTCATTTACTTGAAGCATCTATTCTTTCCACAAACTATTTACAGCTTTTTTTTGTGTTTATTGCAATGGAGTTGTTTATTCTCTCATGGAAAACTGGTATTTCTGACAAGATCAACGTTTATCGTGCATCCCCAATAGCTCTTGAAAAAAAGCTGCTAAGCTACCATTATCATTTGTTGCAATGAAGGAATAGCAGAAAATGTCTGAGTTAACATGATGTGTGACCAGAAGAGAACATGGAAATAATATTGTGCTCATGAATCTGCCCCTCGTGACCTTGCATCTGCTATATAATCAGTATTTTGAGGGGGCTGCAGAATGGTTCTTCGTGGGTTGCTATTCGATGGTTTGTTGTGCAGCCATAGAGTGGTGGGAGCAGGAAGTGGTTATTTAAGGTGAATTTAATGGGTTGTATTACCCTGGATGCTGTCTTTTGAATGTCGTTGGAGCTGACAGGCTGAGCAGATGATTCCTTTGTATATATCTGTCATGGCTTTCAGATATTTGAAAGTCTTTGAAAAAGGCTTTGAAAAGGATGCGAGTAACTTGACATATTAAATCACAATGATATATTCTTGCAACCACAATGTTCATGTAGCTGGTTCTGTAAGGTGTCTGGTAATAATGATTCATCTTAAATTAATGGTAGCCACATTGATGATGGAAAAGGCACTAACTGCAAGGATAGATAATTAGATTGACCAGTTGAAGACCTTCATTGCCCAATGTTTACATGGTTAGTGTGTTACATACTTGTTGGCACCTTATTTGAAATCTGTCATGACATCTAAGATCATCAGCGATATGCCCCAGCACAGTGCACCAGTACCTCCAAAAAGGTAAAAACTAGACTTTCAAAATTTTAGAATTTTAACTTGATTCTATACTTTTTTAGTAATTAGTTTATTAAATTATATATTGATGGAAGAAATGTTGATAAATGTAACTTAATTTTTAAATTAATATGCAAATCTGCTTATTATTTACAAAAATAACACTGTCCAAGGCGGCAGCTCTAATCTTAGAGCCTAGATATTACTCATTTGTCCCAAGCTCAGTGAGTGAAGTCGAGTCAAGATTATTTTATTGTCATATATTCCAGGTAGAACAATGCTATTCTTACTTGCAGCAGCACAACAGAATATGTAAACACAATACACTGTAAACAATGTAATAAACAAGAGAAAAAAAGGCTCAGTGTGCGTGTATATATTCACGTACTCACAAATACACATATATATATAAATCCTGGGCATTCAAGTTGCAAAACCAGGCCGTGATGCAACCAGTCAATATGCTCTCTATCATGCACCTGTAGAAGTTCAAGATAATCCTCTCTGACATACCAAACCTCCGTAATCCTCTCAGGAAGTAGAGGCATTGATGTGCTTTCTTTATAATTGCATCAATGTGCTGGATCCAGGAAAGATCCTGAGACCTGAGATGAGAATTGTTGGTCAAACCCAAGTTGAGTATTGCTGATATGTTGTGGGAATGCATCATTGTTATCCCTTTACATTACTGCTGATGTAGAATCAGTGGATGTGGTGACAATTTGCCAGATTGGAAGAGTAATGTTTTCTGCAGGCAGGACATCCACAGGAATTTTGTATGCTGCAACAAATGACACAACTTGATCTACAGCACCATCTTCAGCGCCTGACCTGAGACATTGTTAAATCCATAATCTTTGGTAAAACAGGCCATTTCATGATTTCACAGTGTGAATTGTGTGAGCAGAAGATTGGCAGCTGTGAAGCTAAGAACCTCAGGAAAAGACTGATTGGGATAAGCCACTTGGAATTACTATCTGAAAAGGATGGTAAGTGTTAGTTTTTGCCTTTGGGACAAGTGCTGGGCCTTTCCTTCATTGAGAACTGAGATGATAATCACTCCTCCCCTTCTTTCGTTGTAGATACATCCACTACCATGCCAAAGTAAATGGAGTAGGTTTTGCATTGCTGCCACAGAAGTGTGAGACCAGACTAAAATGTGAAAAACAACCCTCTTCCCATGACATATATTTGCCATTGAGCAGTTCATGCCTAAATGTTTTCCATGTTTTGTTTATGGAGCCATGGCCTGCTCCAATCTCTGAAGATTACAAATGGGACAAATCCTGGACTTTATTGGAGAAGAAGGGTCCTTGAGGAAGCAGTTGAGGTAGTTGGGCTTTGGGCCCTGCATCAAGAAACACTTACATCAAAGTCCAGAGGTGAGAAGATTTTCAACCAATAACCATGACCATCTTCCTTAGTTCAGATTATGTTCAACGGTTTCTCCCTTGAATTTCTTTTTGTCAGGGCACCTTGATGCTACATCTGAGTCATGTGAACTCTCAGCCTGTATCTAATGTTTTCTATACTCTCTTGATATCACGTTAAAGAAGTTGAATTAGCTGAAAACTAGCATCTTTAATGTTGGTGCCTTGTCTCTCGCACTCAAATAGAGTCAGAGAGTTATACAGCACGGGAAGAGGTTCCTCGGCCCAAGTTGTCCATGCTGACCAAGTTAACTATCATGAGCTCGTATTTGGCCCATATTCCTCTAACCTATCCTATCCATGTTTCTGCATAAACATCGTAAATGTACCCACTCTATAGCTTCTGCTCACAACCTGTTACGAATACCCACCACCCTCTGTGAAAAAGTTGGCCCTGAGGTCCTTTTTAAATGTTACACCTCTCACCTTAAACCCTCTAGTTTTAGACTCCCCTATCCTAGAAAAGTGGCCATTCACCTTACATATGTCTCACATTATTTCATACAGCGCTATAAAGTCACCCCCTGAGCCTTCTATGCTCAAGGAAGATTGCTAGCCTATCCATTCTTATCTTTCAACTCAAGCCCTCCAACCTGCTGAATAATTTCTGCATTCTTTCCAGCTTAACAATATCCTTCCTATAGCTGAGTGAGAAGAACTTCACACAATACTCCATGTGTGGTCTCATCAATGAGTTGTACAGTTGTAACATCATGACCCAACTCCTGTACTCTGTTCGCTGATTGATCAAGGCACACAAGTCAAATGCTTCACCACCATCTCTGCCACCACTTTCAGAATATTCTGCACTTGTATCTTAGGTCTCTCTGTTCTGCAACACTTTCTAGGGACCTACTATTTGTTGTGCCAGTCCTGGCCTGGTTTAACTTATCAAAGTGCAACACTTGTCCCAGGTTCCATCTGCCATTCTTTGGCCCGCTTTCCCGGTTGATCTAGATCCAACTGTAATCTTAGATATATTGGGCATCGCAATCATTGAGGATGGAGATTGTCTTTGCCTTCTCTTGGTTATTTAATTGTTTACCATCATTCATGATTTGATCTGACAGTATGGCCTAGCAATGATCTGATTGATTGGATCATGGTGCTGTTTATTGCATTTGCTGATAAACTACCATGTAATCCAGTGCCACAGCTCCACCAGGTTGCCGTTTCATTTTAGAGTATCTGGCACGGACCCAGCTCTTTTGAGCTGTCAGATTCACACCTGTCTCTCTTCCACAAAGTCAGTGCTAACAACGTGATGGGCGATGTCAAAGATGGGCAAAAAGTGAATCAGTCAAAATCAATGAAGAAGAATTATACAACAATACCCCTCCACAAATCTAACTACTCTGACACCAACCTACCACAGCCACACAACCAAAGTATGAGTCTGCAATACATTTTCCTCTTGTAATGCAAATCAGTTGCGGTTCTATCAGATAAAGTTAAAACTCTGCTTCTGTGGACCTTGCTTGTGCAGAGTGGAGAAAAGATTATATTTATTTGTATCTTATTTTTTTCAAAATCATTTATTTCGATGTTTGTTTTGGATCCCTGCTGGCACCTTTAACAGAGATTTATACACCCCTGTTTCCAGAGCTATGATTCACTTTCTGCTGCTTGTCACCAAAGATGTTCCACGTTCATTTTAGAATGAGCCCCAATTCAAGGGCTTCATACTTCTTGTTAATGAATTCCATTTTAACTCACAATTCTAAAGCACCAATTGAACAGAAAAAATAATGTTTTGGTTATCTTATTCAGGCAAGGTCAGGTATGTTAAGTGTAAATATTGTAATGGCTTTAAATGGCCGTGGGACTTGCTAGCACCCGCCGGGGGCTTTGACTTTAACTTCGGGAGAGGAATGGAGAACAGGGGAGAGACAACGCTTTGCCTTCCATCACAGTGAGGAGGAGATTCACTGTGATGGATGTTTGTGTAAATTGTGTTGGTGTGTGTCTTGGTTCTTTTCTTGTATGGCTGCAGAAACCAAATTTCGTTTGAACCTCATGTGAGGTTCAAATGACAAATAAATGGTATTGTTTTGTATTGTATTATTGTTACAGAGAATATGCTCTTCTGAAGATATGATTTCCTTCTTCATTGACTCATTCTTGTGTCAAGAAAGATAGAGCATTATTCTTCAACTCACAAAGGCTTTGTTTGTCCACAACTAACAAATGGTCGGCGTGGACTCGATGGACCGAAGGGCCTGTTTCCGCACTGTATCTCTAAACTCAACTAAACGACATTACTTAACTGCTTGATGCATTAGTACTTATAATACATAGAAACACTAAAGAAGCACTGCAAATGGATGGACCATTTCAAGTGAGCCATCATGTCTCATTGATGTTCAGTCGTTCTTCAATACATACTCCATTCATTCAATCCTACAAGCGATGCCAACAATATTGCACCATGTTTCATAAAACGTGAGATGCAGACGAAGACATGCACTGCAGTAAAACATCCCATGTTTTAATGTAATGTAGATTTTATTTTTAAAGCATGTGGGAATTTTTTTTAACTTGCACTATTTTCTAAGCTTAACATGATTCCTTCGAAGTTCCACGTTCATTTTGCAGTCACTTATAAATAAATCCATAGCAAATCAGGCCATACTGCATTATATGCATTAGCTGCTGAACTAAATAAATAGTATGCGGTCTCGAACTACTAAATGAATTGATTAAATGCCACATTCTCTGTCAACATGCTCATAACCTTGTGAGGTGCAATATGCTATGATTCCACTGGCACCATATAACAATAATGAAGATGGGCTAGAATCAATAGGAAGTCTGACTCCACACGGTTCCATGATGTGATTTATTATATTGTGGGGGCTGATTATTCAGCCTTGAGCATAACAAGCAGGCACAAGTATACTGATCCAGGCAAGAGAGATTACTGAATATTTTACAGTGTAGTATCAATAATGATCATGCTGCCAAGTAGGAAAATCTGATCTATGATGAATAGTTAAATCCATAGGTCACCGACTGCCTTCTTCATTTTTAGCTTGCAGATTGTTTGAAAGGCAAAAAAAAACAAATGATAATATAACTGCCCTAAGAATTCCAAAAGAGCATCCACAGTATGTAGATCTGCATCTGTCGGGTGAATTAGACAGGATATCATTGAAATTATGCAGAGCAGACAGATCGTGACATCAATCAGCATTGAAGCTGAATTTTCTAATTTCATTTTTCAGCTTGTGGTGACACAGGTGTATTTGGAAAGGTGATGCTCCTGCTTTCTCATGCTTTTGGGTGGGAGAGCCCCAGAATGCTTGTGGAGTGATTCCAGAACACATTTGTTGTGACTGTAGCTCAAAGAATCAGCCACTTCATAGACCTGAAAGCATATTCATCAGCAGGAAAGAACCACATCAGAGCAACTACATGTTGTCCCAATGGTGGCCGATTGGGAAAGGGGGAGATGCAGCGAGACCTGGGTGTCATGGTACACCAGTCATTGAAGGTAGGCATGCAGGTGCAGCAGGCAGTAAAGAAAGTGAATAGTATGTTAGCTTTCATTGCAAAAGGATTTGAGTATAGGAGCAGAGAGGTTCTACTGCAGTTGTACAGGGTCTTGGTGAGACCACACCTGGAGTATTGCGTACAGTTTTGGTCTCCAAATCTGAGGAAGGACATTATTGCCATAGAGGGAGTGCAGAGACGGTTCACCAGACTGATTCCTGGGATGTCAGGACTGTCTTATGAAGAAAGACTGGATAGACTTGGTTTATACTCTCTAGAATTTAGAAGATTGAGAGGGGATCTTATAGAAACTTACAAAATTCTTAAGGGGTTGGACAGGCTAGATGCAGGAAGATTGTTCCCGATGTTAGGGAAGTCCAGGACAAGGGGTCACAGCTTAAGGATAAAGGGGAAATCCTTTAAAACGAGATGAGAAGAACTTTTTTCACGCAGAGAGTGGTGAATCTCTGGAACTCTCTGCCACAGAGGGTAGTTGAGGCCTGTTCATTGGCTATATTTAAGAGGGAGTTAGATGTGGCCCTTGTGGCTAAGGGGATCAGGGGGTATGGAGAGAAGGCAGGTACAGGATACTGAGTTGGATGATCAGCCATGATCATATTGAATGGCGGTGCAGGCTCGAAGGGCCGAATGGCCTACTCCTGCACCTAATTTCTATGTTTCTATGTTATTTTTATTCCTTTACAGAATGTGGGGATAACCAGCATGGTCACCATTAACTGCCTGCCCCTAAACAACCATGAGGAGCAGTTGGTGAACCCCCTACTTGAACAACTGTATTATTTCTTCAGAATTTAATAGTATCCAACAAAGGACTTTTTGGCCCATTGAACCTGCCAGAACAATCCCATCAACTTCCATCAACTTTATTTCCTCACAATGCACTCTCACGTGCCCATTAACTCCATTTTCATTTCCATATTACTACTAGCTGTAGGTCATTTATTTACCATAAAAGCGTGTATAGAGGGTGTATAGAACTAACTGCAGAGGGAGTGATTGAGGTGTGGACAATTACAATAAATTACAATTACAATACACAAAGTGCTGAAGTACTGAAGTCAGTATCTCTGGAGAAAATCTGGATCTCTGGATAGGTGATGTTTCGGGTGGGGACCCTTCTTCAGACTGATTGTAGTGGAGGTGGGGGGTATGGGTGTTGAATTCTCCAATTTTAGGTAACTTCTACGAACACCTCCCTCCCCCCCTTCCTCCACGAAAAATCAGTCAACCAGCTCCACATGTTCACAACGATGTATCCCTCTTGGGCTTGCATCAAATCTAGCCAATAATCAGCCTATAAACTTGATAAGAGATATCATACCTCTTCCTTTTCACTGACAACATGTTCATGAATTTACCATTAGCCTTCCTGTGAAAATGCTCACTAAGCACCTAGTTGTACTGGCACCAGTGCCACTCTCGTACCAGTGGCCTTTGTTGAGAAGATCTTCCTCAAAGCCTGCACATTGAGACTGTTGCACATCGAACTCAACTGTGTAAAAAAATGTGGTTTCTCTGCCATCTCTTTTGACTTCCCTCACAATCTTCAAGTCACAGGTGACGCCATGGGCACTCGCTTGGGCCCCAGTTATGTCTGCCTTTTTGTTGGCTACATTGAACAGTCTTTGTTCCAAATATAACCCTGCATCATCTCTGCTACATCAACAACTGCACCAGGTCTGCTTCCTGAACCTGTGCAGAACTCTTTGATTTCATTCACTTTACCGCTTGCATCCACCCTGACCTCAAATTCACTTGGACTATTTCTGACACCTCTCTCCCCTTTTTTGAAATCTCTGTCTCCATCACAGGGGACAGAGCATCAGTTGACATCTACTGTAAACCCGATTCCCAAGGTTACCTGGACAATACTCAATAACATAATTTAAAGCTTGATTCATCCCTCACCGTTCATCCCTCGCTTAACATTACAGGGGAAAAAACGGTCTTGTCACAAATACATCGCTGTTTGATGAAGTTTACACTTATTAAAAACCATGTTTCTTGCTGTGAAATAGTAACTGCACTCCTAAAATACTTCATTAGCTGTGAGATACCTCAGGGTGGCCCTTGAAATAGACATAAAAATAATTATATCAGCATTAAACTTTCTTCTTTATGCTATGCTAAAAGTCGTTAGAACTGGTTCAATTGGTATTACATTAGTGTTGCTACTGTGAGATTGAGTGATGAAACATTTTAACCCTCCCTCTCTTGCTGTCTGCTGTTGCCACCTACACAGATGAGAGTTCTTGGATGCCTGAAAGGAAAAAGGTATAAGGTTATGATTGGGAATGAGTGATGGTCAGTAAGTTAGAAGTGCATGCATATCTGGGATGAAGAGGAGATTGGATGGAAAAATGATTAGATTCTGAGGACTCCATTTTCCTAAATTGACTGCCTCACCTTAGACATAAACTCTGATGGACTTACCAAGAATACCCAGTCTAATCTTCTTCCATGATTTGAGATGTCAGAACAGTTTACACACTTCCACTCTGTTGCTGTTGCTACACTAGTTGTGTGCCACGTTCTACCACAAGAGAGCAAGCGGTGAGTTTCTTGTTGGTAATTATGTTATTATGTGTCTGCCAAAATCGGATAGATTTTGACTTTACAAAGAGCAAAGTGCCTGAGGGTTAATGTAATATTAGAATATTAACATTTGATTCATGGTTATTACTATTAATTGAGAATGCAGCTGTAGAGCACACTAAGATTTAGCGGGATGTCACCAAACGTGGCCTTTCAGCTGTGAGAAGAGACTGGGTAGACTGAGGTTGTTTTTCTCAGAGAGGAAAGGGCTGGTGGGCTGGTGGGAGGAGGGGCTCATTAAAGTATATGGAAGTATGAAGGCATAGATATGGTCAATAATGAGAGACATTTCCCTGCGAAACAGTGGTGCAGTGGTAGTGATGCCGCCTTACAGCGCTTGCAACACCGAAGACCCGGGTTCAATCCCAACTTCGGGTACTGTCTGTATGGAATTTATACGTTCACCCCGTGACCGCGTGGGTTTTCTCAGAGTTCTTCGGTTTCCTTCCACATTCCAAAGACGTACAGGTTTGTAGATAAGTTGTCTTGGTATAAGTGTAAAATTGTCCCTTGTGTAGACTCGGTGGGCCAAAGGACCTGTTTCCCTGCTGTATCTCTAAACTAAACCAAATGTGTCTGTAAGCAGAGGGTATCATTTAAGGTAATAGATAAGATATTTAAAGAGATTTGAGGATTTTTTTTTCATTTGGTCATGGTTGGAATTTAAACATTTCTGGTGACTGCTGGTGTATGGTTGGAAACACACAACTAACCTTGGGGTTGAGAAGGAAAGATTGATCAGCCATGATTGAATGGCAGAGTAGACTTGATGGGCCGAATGGCCTAATTCTGCTCCTATAACTTTAAACTTATGAACTAGACAACATTCACATCAGTCACTGCCTCTTTGCCCAGTCTCCCTCACAAGACATGTTTTGGGCTTGTGTCCTCTTTTGGTATATAGGAACCTCTCTTTTCCTCTCAACCCTATCTAAAGAGAGCTCCAGGGACTCACTGTAAAATCCGGTATGTGGTATATGTAATGTTAGTCAGTCATGATCAGTAATTTTTATTTTAATGCTGCCACCATTTTATGATTATATCATGTGACTAACTACTCCCTGAGCTGCTGTAATGTTGACTGAAACTTCTAGAAACAGTTTGTGAATAACCTTTGAATAAATGACAAATGCGTTATTTGTGCTTCTTTTTCCTCACAAGTTCATGTCAGTACACTGTGTAGTGACCTTGGTTGGAGGTTAAAAAATACTGGGCACACAACCTGGAAATTTTTGAAAAATTTACTGGGATGAGTGATGTCTTATTAACCAAAGTTATCAAGAAGATGTCTTCATTGGAATCATTCCCTATTTTCTTAATTCCTCTCAGAACAGCTGAGCCAAGAGTCTCAGAGAAGCGCAGCATAGCATCAAGTCCTTTGTCCTACTATGTCCACATCAACCTTTTTGATCATCTTTACTAATTGCCTGCATTTGACAAAATCATTTATGTTTTGTCTATTTAAATGGATCTCGAAATGTCTCTTAGACATAGCAATTACACCTGAGTGTACCATCTCCTCTGGCAGTGAGTTCCAGTTATCAACCACAGTTGAAAAAGTATTTACTCCTCAGATTCCCCCTTGAAGCTCCACATCTCTGCTGTTTTTTACTGTGTATTTATCCTCTGTTTTTACAATGGAAAAGACATGAAGACTGAGGAACACGAGTTCACCAGTTAAAGGAGATGTTTTGAGAATAATTTGCATTACAGTCAAGGAGGTGCTGAATTCCCCGAGGCATATAAAAGTAGATAAATCTCTTGGGCCTCATCAGATATATCTAATGACACTATGGGAAACTAGAGAAGCAATTGCAGAAACCCTGGCTGAGGTATATGAATTATCATGAGATATAGGTGAGGTGCTGGAAGAGTGGAGGATAACTAATGGTGTGGCTCTATTTAAAAAGGACTGCGAGGAAAAGCCTAGGAACTATAGATCTGAGAGTTTAACATCTGTGGTCGGCAAGTTACTGGAGAGTATTCTGCAGTTGGATTGACAGGTGTTGATTAGAGATAATCAGTGATGTAGAAGATCATGTTTTATGAATCTGATTCAGTTTTTTGAAGGAGTAACCACCAAGGTTGATGTGGAAAAAGCTATAAATGTCCATATGGACTTAAGCAAGGAATTTGATAGGTTCTGCATAGCAGGCTGCCTAGAAATATTTTAGATCGAATGGAATCCAGGGAGAGTGAACTGACTGGCTAGAGAATTGGCTTCATGGAAGGAAACAGAATGTGATGGTGGAAAGGTGTTTTTGGACTGGAAGCCTGGGACTAGCGTTGTGCCTCAGAGATCCGTTGGAGCAAGTGGAGGAGGGTCAGGGCTGTGAGTATATAAATCGAGCGCGGGGCTTGCTTTTACAGAGGCCCGGGACCATTGGAGCGAGTGGAGGAGGGTCAGGGCAGTGAGTATATAAATGGAGCGCGGGGCTTGCTTTTACAGAGGCCCGGGACCGTTGGAGCGAGTGGAGGAGGGTCAGGGCGGTGAGTATATAAATCGAGCGCGGGGCTTGCTTTTACAGAGGCCCGGGACCATTGGAGCGAGTGGAGGAGGGTCAGGGCTTACAGAAATCTGTAACGTTCCACACTTCATAGGGAGGGTTCCGGTGGAAGCCGCTGATTGGTGGAAGCAGACTAGAGGAAGCAGCTGATTGGGTGCAACCTCAGGTTAGCATTTCTGCTTTCTGGTTAAAGGTACAGTGCTGTAGTAAAGGTACAGTGGATCAAGGATACAGTGCTTTAGTAAAGGTACAGTGCTTTTTGTTTATATAATAAAGGTGCAGTTTAATGGTCAAGAGGGAGCAGCTGTTGTGAGTCAGATACCTGCTGATTTCTCCCAGCAGTTTCTATTGTATTATACTTGTATCGGATCCAGGGTAAGGCGGGAGAATGACAGCCAGAACAGTGTACTGTTCGGGATTGTCAGATGTGGGAGGTTATGGTGTCGGATGGCCCTCCAGACGTCCACATCTGCACCAGGTGCAGCGAGATGGGGCTCCTAAAGGACCGTATTAGGATCCTGGAGCAGCAGCTCAATGACCTCTGTCTGGTCAGGGAGAGTGAGGAGGTCATAGAGGGGAGTTATAGGGAGGTGGTCACTCCAAAACCATGGGAGAGAGACATGTGGGTCACGCTAAGGAAGGGCAAGGGGCAGAGGCAGGGATGAGTGAGTACTCCAATGTCGGTACACCTTGGAAATAAGTACTCCTATTTGAGTACGGATGGGGGTGACAGCCTACCCGGGGTAGCGAGAGCGGACGGGCCTCCAGCACAGAGACCGGCCCTGTTGCTCCTGAAGGTAGGGACAAAAAGAAGAGGGCAATAGTAATTGGGGACTCTATTGTTAGGGGGTCAGATAGGCGATTCTGTGGACGCAGTGGGGAGACCAGGATGGTGGTCTGCCTCCCTGGTGCCAAGGTCTCGGACGTGTCTCAACGCGTCCAAGATATCCTGAAAACAGAGGGAGAGGAGCCTGAGGTCGTGGTACATATAGGTACCAATGACATAGGTAAAAAAAGGGAAGAGGTCCTGAAGGGAGGATTTAGGGAGTTGGGAGGAGAGTTAAGGAAAAGGACCAAGAAGGTAACAATCTCAGGATTACTGCCAGTGCCACGCAACAGTGAGAGTAGGAATGGAACGAGGTGGAGGATAAATGCGTGGCTGAAAGACTGGTGCAGAGGGCAGGGTTTCAAGTTTCTGGATCATTGGGACTTCTTTTGGGGAAGGTGGGACCTGTACAGAAAGGATGGGTTGCACTTGAACCCGAGGGGGACCAATATCCTGGCGGGGAAATTTGCAAAGGCTACTGGGGAGACTTTAAACTAGAATGGTTGGGGCGAGGGACTCAAATAGAGAAAGCTAGTAGACAGAATGGGAGGCAGGAAGCAGAAAAGGGAAGCACTCGGGCACAAGAGGAGAAAGAAAAGAAAGGAAATAAACAGAGAATAGAAGGCGGGGGGTTTCTTAAATGTGCATATTTTAATGCTAGGAGCATTGTAAGAAAGGTGGATGAGCTTTAGTCTGGATAGACACCTGGAAGTATGATGTTGTGGCGATCAGTGAAACATGGTTGCAGGAGGGCTGTGATTGGAAACTAAATATTCCAGGATTTTGTTGCTTCAGGTGTGATAGAAATGGAGGGGCAAGAGGTGGAGGTGTTGCATTACTAGTCAGGGTAGATATTACAGCAGTGCTTTGGCAGGATAGATTGGAGGGCTCATCTAGGGAGGCTATTTGGGTGGAACTGAGAAGTGGGAAAGGGGTAGCAACACTTATAGGGGTGTATTATAGACCACCAAATGGGGATCGAGAATTGGAAGAGCAAATATGCAAGGAGATTGCAGATATTAGTAGTAAGCACAAAGTAGTGATTGTGGGAGATTTCAACTTTCCACATATAGACTGGGAACCACATTCGGTAAATGGGCTGGATGGTTTGGAGTTTGTAAAATGTGTGCAGGATAGTTTTTTGCAGCAATACATAGAGGTACCTACTAGAGGAGGGGCAGTGTTGGACCTCCTATTAGGAAATGAGACGGGACAGGTGGCGGAGGTATGCGTTGGGGAGCACTTCGGGTCCAGTGATCACAATACCATTAGTTTCAATATAATTATGGAGAGGGTCAGAACTGGACCTAGGGTTGAGATTTTTGATTGGAGAAAGGCTAACTTTGATGAGATGCGAAATGATCTAAAAGGAGTGAACTGGGACATTTTGTTTTATGGGAAGGATGTAGAAGAGAAATGGAGGACATTTAAGGGGAAATTTTAAGAGTACAGAATCTTTATGTTCCTGTTCGGTTGAAAGGAAACAGTAAAAATTGGAAAGAGCCCTGGTTTTCAAGGGAAATTGGACATCTTGTTCTGAAAAAGAGGGAGATCTACAATAATTATAGGCAGCATGAAGTAAATGAGGTGCTTGAGGAGTATAAGGAATGTAAAAAGAATCTTAAGAAAGAAATTAGAAAAGCTAAAAGAAGACATGAGGTTGCTTTGGCAAGTAAGGTGAAAGTAAATCCAAAGGGTTTCTACAGCTGTATTAATAGCAGAAGGATAACGAGGGATAAAATTGGTCCATTGGAGAGACAGAGTGGACAGCTATCTGCAGAGCCAAAAGAGATGGGGGAGATATTGAACAATTTATTTTCTTCAATATTCACCAAGGAGAAGGATATTGAATTATGTGAGGTAAGGGAAACTAGTAGAGTAGCTATGGATACTATGAGTTTCAAAGTAAAAGAAGTACTGACACTTTTGAAAAATATAAAAGTGGATAAGTCTCCAGGTCCTGACAGGATATTCCCTAGGACATTGAGGGAAGTTAGTGTAGAAATAGCCAGGGCTATGACAGAAATATTTCAAATGTCATTAGAAACGGGAATAATCCCCGAGGATTGGCGTACTGCGCATGTTGTTCCATTGTTTAAAAAGGGTTCTAAGAGTAAACCTAGCAATTATAGGCCTGTTAGTTTGACTTCAGTGGTGGGCAAATTAATGGAAAAGATACTTAGAGATAATATATATAAGCATCTGGATAAACAGGGTCTGATTAGGAACAGTCAGCATGGATTTGTGCCTGGAAGGTCATGTTTGACTAATCTTCTTGAATTTTTTGAAGAGGTTACTAGGGAAATTGAGGAGGGTAAAGCAGTGGATGTTGTCTATATGGACTTTAGTAAGGCTTTGACCAGGTTCCTCATGGAAGGTTGGTTAAGAAGGTTCAACTGTTGGGTATAAATGTAGGAGTAGCAAGATGGATTCAACAGTGGCTGAATAGGAGAAGCCAGAGGGTAATGGTGGATGGTTGTTTGTCGGGTAGGAGGCAGGTGACTAGTGGGGTGCCTCAGGGATCGGTGTTGGGTCCTTTGTTGTTTGTAATTACATAGAAACATAGAAATTAGGTGCAGGAGTAGGCCATTCGGCCCTTCGAGCCTGCACCGCCATTTAATATGATCATGGCTGATCATCCAACTCAGTATCCCGTACCTGCCTTTTCTCCATACCCTCTGATCCCCTTGGCCACAAGGGCCACATCTAACTCCCTCTTAAATATAGCCAATGAACTGGCCTCAACTACCCTCTGTGGCAGAGAGTTCCAGAGATTCACCACTCTCTGTGTGAAAAAAATGATCTGGATGAAGGTGTGGTAAATTGGATTAGTAAGTATGCAGATGATACCAAGATAGGGGGTGTTGTGGATAATGAAGAGGATTTCCAAAGTCTACAGAGTGATTTAGGCCATTTGGAAGAATGGGCTGAAAGATGGCAGATGGAGTTTAATGCTGATAAATGTGAGGTGCTACACCTTGGCAGGACAAATCAAAATAGGACGTACATGGTAAATGGTAGGGAGAATACAGTTGAACAGAGGGATCTGGGAATAACCGTGCATAGTTCCTTGAAGGTGGAATCTCATATAGATAGGGTGGTAAAGAAAGCTTTTGGTATGCTAGCCTTTATAAATCAGAGCATTGAGTATAGAAGCTGGGATGTAATGTTAAAATTGTACAAGGCATTGGTGAGACCAAATCTGGAGTATGGTGTACAATTTTGGCCGCCCAATTATAGGAAGGATGTCAACAAAATAGAGAGAGTACAGAGGAGATTTACTAGAATGTTGCCTGGGTTTCAACAACTAAGTTACAGAGAAAGGTTGAATAAGTTAGGTCTTTATTCTCTGGAACGCAGAAGGTTAAGGGGGGACTTGATAGAGGTCTTTAAAATGATGAGAGGGATAGACAGAGTTGATGTGGATCAGCTTTTCCCTTTGAGAATAGGGAAGATTCAAACAAGAGGACATGACTTCAGAATTAAGGGACAGAAGTTTAGGAGTAACATGAGGAGGAACTTCTTCACTCAGAGAGTGGTAGCGGTGTGGAATGAGCTTACAGTGGAAGTGGTGGAGGCAGGTTCGTTGGTATCATTTAAAAATAAATTGGATAAGCATATGGATGAGAAGGGAATGGAGGGTTATGGTATGAGTGCAGGCAGGTGGGACTAAGGGAAAAAAAAGTTGTTCGGCACGAACTTGTAGGGCCGAGATGGCCTGTTTCCGTGCTGTAATTGTTTTATGGTTAAATGTTATATGGATATATGGATCGATGTTGGGCCCATTGCTGTTCATAGTTTATATCAATGTTTTGGGTGAGAATGTACAAGGCAATGATTAGTCATTTTGCAGTTGTCACTAAAGTGGTGGTATAGTAGATAATGAAAATGGTTATTGAAAATTACAGCCGGATCTTGACCCGTTGGGCAAGTGCGCTGTGGAATGGTTAATGTAATGAATGCCAATAAGTGCAAGGTGTTACATTTTGGGAAGTAAAACCAGGGTTGTGAATGTTAAGTCCCTAGGGAGTGGGATCTAGGAGTGCAGATACATAGTTTCTTGAAAATGGCGTCACAGGTAGATAGGTGGTCAAGCAGGCTATAGATACTCTGGCCTTCATCTCTAAGGGCGGTGAGAAGAGAAGTTGAGATGTTACTGCTTCACTGTATGACTCTATGAGCAAAGAAAGTTCTCTCCAAAGTCTTGGGACATTCACCCTTCAAACAGTAAAGGGGATTTACAACTCTTCAATCCTTTTGTCTCCACTAGTCTCTGTTCTTTAACCCTTTGTTTCACATGTTCTCACCTCTGGCTTTTGTACAATTATCTGCCCATCAACCCCTCTCACCTGTATACATCTATTATTTGCCATGCGTCCTGCCATTCCTCTCTTCCAGCTTTCTCCCCCACCCCCGTCCACCCACAAACAGTCTGAAGAAGGGTGCATCCCAAAACATCACCTATATTCTCAGGGGATGCTACTTGACCCGCTGAGTTACTCTAGCACTTTGTGTCGTATCCTGATGAATCACCCCTTTCCAGCAATCACATTCTTCCTGTTGTATGACAACCAGGACAGTACACAATACTCCAGCTGTGGCTTAACCAACTTTTAATTTATTTTATCCTATTCTCCTCACTATCTTCATTACAATTTAGCTAATGATGGCAAGTACAGCAGAGTAACAGAAATTCACCCTTGCAGAATCCATACATTACTATGCAAAACTTTGAGATATAGAATAAAATTCGCTCATAGATTTTCAAATGCAATGTTCCTTGATATTCTTATTTATTATTCTTGGTACTTCATTGGTAAATCATTAAATTGAGCTCTTTCTGTCAACCTTGGGCAGTGTAAAAGATCTCATGAAACTGAAGAGTTCTAACCATGTTCATATTTACTCATTAACACTCTTCCTCTAACCTACCGCACAATCCTGTTATTTGTCCTGAAATACACACACATGCACACATGCATAAAAATAAACAATTATAGTGAAAACCAATGCCCCAAAGTCTAGTTTAGAGATAAAGCACAGAAACAGGCACACCGAGTCCACGCAGACCAGCGATCCCTGCACACTAACATTATTCCACACACACTAGGAACAATTTTACAATTTTACCAAGCCAATTAACGTACAAACCTATGCATCTTTGGAGTGTGGGTGGAAACCAGATCACCCGGAGAAAACCCATGCAGGGAGAACGTACAAACTCCATACAGACAGCACCCATAGTCAGGATTGAACTCGGGTCTCTGGAGCTGCAATGCAGCATCTCCACCACTGTGCCACCCCATATAGTCCAGAGCTCATGTGGAGGTTGTAGTATTTAATAGCCTGATGGCTGTTGGGATGAAGCTGTTCCTGAACCTGGATGTTATAGTTTACAAGCTCCTCTATCTTCTTCCCAATGGCAGGATTGAAATATGTGTGACCAGAGTGGTGTGGCATTGACTCCTGTAAATCCCTTCGACAGTCAGGAGGTCAGTACCTGTGATGGACTGGGCAGTATTCTCCACATTTTGCAGTCTTCTTCGCTCCTGGATGTTCAAGTTGACGAACCGGGCTATGATACAATCAGTCAATATGCTCTGTACTGTACACCTGTAGAAGTTCAAAGGAGTACTCTCTAACATAACGAATCTCTACAATCTTCTCCGGAGGTGGAGGTGTTGATCGGATTTCTTTATAATTGCGTCAGTGTGCTGGGACCAGGAAAGATCTTCAGAGATGTGCATGCCCAGGAATTTGAAGGTTTTGACACTCTCCACCATCGTCCCATCAAGATTTGTGGGTCCTCGTCCTTCCTCTTCCAAAGTCCACAATCAGTTTCTTTGTCTTATTGACATTGACATTGACAGCCAGGTTGTTGTGACACTGAATTATCATCGCGGAGCGCGGCGGTGTCTTGCCGGGGAACGCCTGTATTGGAGCTCCGGAGTGTTGGGCCTGCCGACTAGCACGTCGGAGCTGTGGTCTGCGAAGCTTCGAGCCGCGGGCGCGGGGCTGACTTAAACATCGCAGAGGCCTGGGATCTTTTGCCGGGGGTCGCCAGTGTTGAAGCTCCGCATAGCTCGGCCTGTGGACTTCGGAAGGAAGCGGTAGGAAGCGGCCGATTCGGAAACGTCAAGCCACTTAGTGTGTTCTTCCGTTCCGACGTCGGATCTCTGATCATCCCGACGAGAGGGCCTATACATTGGGTTGTCCGTAGCGGCGACTGCGGAGGGCTCAAAGGGACCCCGACCATGGGTGAATTGAAGAAGAGGGAAGATGACTGGGAACTGTATTGCCTTGAAGGTGGAATCTCATAGAGATATCACATAGGTGGGAAACTTTTTATGCTCCGCTGTGGGGGATAGAAGCTGGATTGTAATGTTAAAATTGTATCATGTATTGGTGAGACCAAAGTGCAGTATGGGTTACAATTCTGTTCCCCAACGAAGGATGTGGTTGGGAGGAGAGGAGATTTACAGAATGTTGCCTGGGTTTCAACAACTAAGTTACAGAGAAAGGTTGAATAAGTTAGGTCTTTATTCTCTGGAGCGCAGAAGGTTAAGGGGGGACTTGATAGAGGAGAAATGATGAGAGGATAGACAGAGTTGAGAGTGGATCAGCTTTTCCCTTTGAGAATAGGGAAGATTCAAACAAGAGGACACGAATTAAGGGACAGAAGTTTAGGGGTAACATGAGGGGGAACTTCTTTACCCAGAGAGTGGTAGCGGTGTGGAATGAGCTTACAGTGGAAGTGGTGGAGGCAGGTTAGTTGGTATAATTTAAAAGTAAATTGGATAGGCATATGGATGAGAAGGGAATGGAGGGTTATGGCATGAATGCAGGCAGGTGGGACTAAGGGAAAAAAGAGAGAGCACGGAGGGAGATGGCCTGTGTTTCCGTGCTGTAATTGTTAGAGAGAGAGAGGATCGAGTTGGGATTGAGTTCAGAGTTTATATCAAGGTTTGGAGAGATGTACAAGGATGGAGAGTCATTTTGAGTTGAGAGTGGTGGAGAGAGAGAGATGAAGATGGTTATTGAAAGATTACAGCCGGATCTTGACCAGTTGGGAGTGCGCTGTGGAGATGGGGGATGTAGAGATGCCAGGGAGTGCAAGGTGAGGGTTTTGGGAGGACAGGGTTGTGATGTTAAGTCCCTAGGAGTGGGATCTAGGGTGCAGATACATAATTTCTTGAAAAATGGCGTCACGGTAGATAGGTGGTCAAGAGGCTATAGACGGTGGGCCTTCATCTCTAAGGGCGGTGAGAAGAGAAGTTGAGATGTTACTGCTTCAGAGGGACTCTATGAGAAAAGAAAGTTCTCTCCAAAGTCTTGGGAGGATTCACCCTTCAAACAGAGGGGGGGAGAGACTCTGGGATCCTTTTGGCTGCACTAGGTCTCTGTTCTTTAACCCTTTGTTTCACATCTTCTCAGGGCTTTTGGACAATTATCTGCCCATCAAAAGGGGGTAGAGGATTATTTGAGATGTGGAGGGAGAGGAGCTTTTCTCCCCCACCCCCGGGGGGGGGGGAGGAGGAGGGACATCCAAAAAGCGGAGGAGATCACCTATATTCTCAGGGGATGCTACTTGACCCGCTGAGTTAGGGGGCACTTTGTGTCGAGAGGAATCACCCCTTTCCAGCAATCACATTCTTCCTGTTGTATGACAACCAGACAGGACACAAGACTCCAGCTGTGGCTTAACCAACTTTTAAGGAGATCCTAGACTATCTTCATTACAATTTAGGAGATGGCAAGGAGAGGAGTAACAGAAAATTCACCCTTGCAGAAGGAGAGGAGAGGGGGGAAAAGAGGAGAGGAAGGGAATTCGCTCATAGAGGGAATGCAAGAGGAGAGGGATATTCTTAGGAGATTCTTGGTACTTCAGAGATCATTAAATTGAGGAGGGAGGGGGAGGGGAGAGTAAAGAGGGAGAGGAGAGGAAGAGTTCTAACCATGTTTCATATTTAGTGGGAAGGGGGACCGCACAATCCTGTTATTTGGGGGGAGAGGAGACACATGCACACATGCATAAAAATAAAGATTATAGGAGGGGAGGGAGTCTAGTTTAGAGATAGGGGAGAGACAGTGCCGAGTTTACTTCAACCCCGAAACCCAAACAACCACACACACTAGGAACAATTTTAAGCAGCAGTGCTTTTTTACCTCTAACCATATTTTCATTTTCAAACCAAATTAAGGGTACTCACATGCTGTAGACATTTGTCAGTGTCATTCAGAGCTCTGATTGAGGCACACCACTTGCAGAGACTGATTGAGGCACACCACTTGCAGAGACTGATTGAGGCACACCACTTCCTGGTTTTATAGTCCCTCCCTTTCCCTCCAGCAGGGGCAGCAGAGAGAATGGGGAATTTTGTAAAAACATTAATATATCTGTCAATTTTCATAGACGGGAAAAATCCTCGGCACACATGCGGCGGAGGGCGGCTCTGAGCGAGGTGGCCAAAAATGACGGACGTAGGTGGTGGTGTACTCTCGGAAATCGCAGCACAGAAAGCCAAAACCGGTCAAGAACAGACTTTTAGTAATATAGATAGATTGTGTTCCTTTTATTTGTATGGCTGTATGGTAACTCAAATGCCACTTTCACATCTGGTTTTGCTATCATCTCTGGAGGTACCTTCCCAGGAGGGATACCCCGCACGTTTTCTCAAAAAATGCCCTCTCAATTAAAGCTGTGCCTTCTCGTCTTTGAAATTTACACACTGGGAAGACAGTTCTGACTGCAGATGCTGGTTTAAACCGAAGATAGACACAAAATGCTGGAGTAACTCAGCAGGACAGGCAGCATCTCTGGAGAGAAGAAATGGGTGAGGTTTCGGGTTGAGACCCTTCTTCAGTATGATGCCAGTGGAGTGTGCGGGACAGAGATAGAAGTCAATGTTCATACCGCTGGCATGTAAGCTACCCAATGGAAATATGAGGTGCTGTTCCTCCAATTTACGACCTCACTCTGACAATGGAGGAGGCCCAGGACAGAAAGGTCAGATTGGGAATGGGAGAGGGAGTTAAAGTGCTGAGCAGCCGGGAGATCAAGTAGGTTAAGGCGGACTGAGCGGAGGTATTCAGCGAAAAGATCGCCGAGTTGCGGATGGAACAGTCTCTGCAGAAAGCAGAAAAGGATGGAGATACGAAGATGTGGACAGTAGTGGAATCTCGTTGGAGGTGGCAAAAGTGTTGGAAGATTATATGCTGTATGCGATGGCTGATGGGGTGGAAGGTGAGAACAAGGGGGACTCTGTCCTTGTTGCGAATGGGGGGAGGGGGAGCAAGAGCAGAGCTGCGGGATATTGAGGAGATGCTAGTGAGAGCCTCAACTATAATGGAAGAGGAGAACCCCCGCTTCCTAAAGAATGAGGACATCTCCGATGATCTGGTATGGAAAACCTCATCCTGGGCGCAGATGGAGGAATTGGGAGTAGGAGATACCCTGTTTCCTGTCTTTACAGGAAACAGGGTGGGAAGAAGTGTAGTCTAGATAGCTGTGGGAGTCAGTAGGTTTGTAGTAGATTTGTCTACCGTATCTCTGCCTCTTTTAATTTTATATATATCTAATGTCTAATAGACTTACCTAATAGATTTCCCCTCAGCCTGGTTCCAATCCAAATGTGTCCAACCTTGTAGCTAATACTCTCTAATCCAGACAGCATTCTTGTAACATTTAATCTTGTGACTGAAATATCCATGAAGCTTTTGTAATCATTAATTTCTGTTCTCATAGCAGGATTTTGGAAGGACAAAGAACAGCAGTGAAGTGTAAAAAGTGTGATATGTAGGTGATTTGAAGATAGCAAAGTCTGAACAAGGATTTTTAAATTAGGATATTTTATATATCCTAAATATAGAGAGAGTACAGTGGAGATTTACTAGAATGTTGCCTGGGTTTCAACAACTAAGTTACAGAGATTGGTTGAATAAGTTAGGTCTTTATTCTCTGGAGCGCAGAAGGTTAAGGGGGGACTTGATAGAGGTCTTTAAAATGATGAGAGGGATAGACAGAGTTGATGTGGACAAACTTTTCCCTTTGAGAATAGGGAAGATTCAAACAAGAGGACATGACTTCAGAATTAAGGGACAGGAGTTTAGGGGTAACATGAGGGGGAACTTCTTTACTCGGAGAGTGGTAGCGGTGTGGAATGAGCTTCCAGTGGAAGTGGTGGAGGCAGGTTCATTGGTATCATTTAAAAATAAATTGGATAAGCATATGGATGAGAAGGGAATGGAGGGTTATGGTATGAGTGGAGGCAGGTGGGACTAAGGGGAAAAAAAGTTGTTCGGCACGGACTTGTAGGGCCGAGATGGCCTGTTTCCGTGCTGTAATTGTTATATGGTTATATATTTGAAATCATTTACAAGCAAATTGAGCCAAGGGCAGAAAATATAGAGAGGATTCAAAGATAGGTTAAAGAAATAGTAGGAAAAGTAAAAATGGTAAGCTTTTAGTGAAAAATTAATCTAAAAATCATCCTTGTAAAAGTACATTTTAAGTGTGAGAAAGATTGTTTGCCATGGTTATGTGAAGATTGTTGATTGTCTGTAAAAAGCTTGGGTATGTCCAAAAATACAGAAAGAACCATGGGAATGGAAGTAAAAACAGAAAATGCTCAAAGCATTGAGAAGGACACACTGTCGAGAGAAGAACAGCTAACATTTCCATCAGAAATACACGTTTATTTTAACTCTCCTTTAAAAATTCATTTATATCTTAATAAGCAATTCAAATTTTCTTATGCTATATTTAGCACATATCTAGAAGGTGAGTATGCCAATGGTGAAGTACTAGTGTGGAAAATCTTAAACTGGAATAGGTCAATCAGACTGTGCATATGGTGAAGCTACTATTTAAATTATTCTATGATAGTAGTAAGCACTGATTGCTTCTCCTTTATTCTTCATGGGAAATCTAGGCCAAGGGCTTAGTAGGACAGCACATCTTAACGTGAAGTGTAACACAGAGCTCTGGAGGAAATCAGTGGGTCAAGCAACATCGGCGGAGGGGATAGGTGACATTTCAAGATGGGACCTTTCTTCTGACAAGAAGAACACTCACCTGGAATGGGACCTATGATATTTCTTTAAAGCCCGAACTGGGGCATAAAGATGCAATCATTTGAACTAGGCGTACCAGGTGAGAGTTAGATAGAGCTCTAGAGGCTTGTGGAGTCAAGGGATATGGGGAGAAGGCAGGCACGGGTTATTGATAGCCATGATCACAATGAATGGCGGTGCTGGCTCAAAGGGCCGAATGGCCTCCTCCTGCACCTATTTTCTTTGTTTCTATGTTTCTATGTATCCTTACTGTTGTTTTTCTTCAGGTTGAGGAAGACATAATGAGCTGCAAGTTAAAAAGCTTGCAGCTCTTTTCCTCTTTGTCTGATACCTTCACAACCGATAAATATACGTTATATAATTGTTTATGTGGTTTATTTTTCATAAGGCTTACTTTCCGGAGATTAGTTCCTGGAAACTAAAATATTCCTGGAATGTTGACAATCCTCAGGGAGTGCAGCCTTTATAAAAATGCTGGCTATTGTAACGAGTGCCTCCTCGGGTTCAAACTTGGCCCTGTCCACTTACCCTTCTCTACACGGTGAGGGAATGAAGTGAAAGTTCTCAGAAGCTGTGATTTCAGATCAGAAGTAAATAAACACCATTTACACCACCCCAAATACTGTGATCCTCAAAAATTAGTCATCAAAGGGCAAGGAACATCCCCTGCTGTTCATGTCATATAGTCATACAGTCCAACTCATCCATGCCGACCAAGATGCTAAGATAGTTGCATTTGCTCTCAGCTAGTGCAATTCCATACTGCTTCAAATGTCACCACTTAATGACAAAAGCCAGATCTTTCACAAATACTTCCTCAAGATCATTGAACTATTGAAAATATGATTTTCCCTCTACCATAGACTGTGGAGCCCTCATGCACGTTTCCTCCATTGCCTGCCCATCTGCTCTGAACCACCCACTCCCCATCTCTTTCCCCAGGCAGAACAATAGAGTCCCCTCGGTCCTCATCTTTCACCCCACCAGCATCCACATTCAACAATTCTGCCATTTATGTCAGCACCATTCACGACTTAAGAAAAACACGAAGTGCAGGAGGAGCTCAGTGCGTCAGGCAGCCTCTGTGCAGGGCATTGCTCAAGATGTTTTGCTCAACATTCCAGCATCTGCAGTTTCCCGTGTCACACTCCCTCTTTCCCGCTCCCTTCGTTCTACTTTATGCAGGGACCGTTCTTTTTATGACCCAGTGCTCTGCTCATCCTTCTCCACCCATTCCGCCCCGTTATCTGTCCCTTCATCTCCTCCCACTTCACCAATTGGAGACCTCTTCAGCCCTCCCAAGTGAGGCTGGGGTCCATCTGCACGCCTTCCAACCTGGTCTACTGCAGCCCGTGCTCATAACGTAGCCTCTTCTACATAGGTAGAAAAGTAAGCGTAGACTAGGTGACCTTATTTTTGAGGGGGCGGGGGGCACCTGCGACAGCCAGAGCTTCCAGTGCATGTCATTTAAAACTCTCTGTTCCACTCCCACACCAACGTCCGTCAGTCCTCGTCCTTCTCCATGCTCTCGGAGAAGCCAAACGCAAATTGGAAGAACAACATCTTAGGTAGGTTACAACCTAGTAATAACACTGAATACCCCCAAATCATAGGCGGTCCAACTAGCTTTCTTCTCCTTCTTGTTTCACCACCTGATTTCATCATCCTATCACCTCTATCCCACGCAGCGCCCAGTGGCATCTTCCCTCTTCCCTTTTGTCGAGATGCAGGGTCTTGGCTGAAAATGTTCACCTTTTGCCTCCACAGATGCTGAGCATTCCAGCGCTGCTTCTCGTTCCTGATCCCAACATCTGCGGTCTCATTTGTCTTCACACGCGAATCAACATATTTTATTGCCATGGAGAGTTTAGGGAAGGCTTCCGTTTAGCGTAAACTGATGTATTTGTAGCGCCCACTCAATCCTCCCCCCCCCCCCCCCCCCCCCGCCAACAAACCCCCCACCGGCCGGGCTCATGTATTCACAAACAATGCGATTCATCCAAGGCGAGCTGCGAGCTAGAATCTAGGCCAGTGGCAGAGAGATCGGTGGGGAGGGAGGGAAGGGAATCGATGCGCCGCACGATGTGTAGATCGGTGAGGGATGGCTGAGAGCGTCTGTGGCTCTAGCAGCTGAGAACTGAACGGGTGCAGGCGCCGTAGTCAGCTCAACGCGGCGACAAGTTGTTGCCAGAAGTACAGAGGTGGGCAACTGGGGGAAACATCACACCGACCACCTCTCAGAGGATGGGCTATAAATTATTAAAGAGCCGTATTGTCACGGTAGCATATCCGCGATCCCCGCGGTGATGTGGGAGATATGGGTCTTGTGTGCTCATGATTGATACGGTACCTGCCTGATAATGCGTGTGTGCGCGGTTTGTTCTGCCTGATTCCTTTTTATTACCGCACTGTGCTTAGGTCATGACTTATTTTAACAGAAGGAAGCCAGGCTCATCTTTCTTTCTTTCTTCCTCCCCTTTTTTATCGCAGGGATACAGGTCCTGGCAGCTGGGACCCTCAGGGCTGTGAAACAGTGCACACACAAGCATCACACACTAAATGCCTCTGTCATCAACTGGCTACTTTCGCCATTTTAGCCCAGCAACCGAGGGATTCGGTAAGTATTGCAAGAAATCAAATGCCTGATTGCATTGTGCACTGACAGGCCGCTTTGGAAATCATTTTTGTTTCTCTCACTCTCCTATGCTTGAAATACCAATATCCTTTCAAATACCTAGGAAAGAAACAGCATTTACTTAATGGTACAGAGTGGCTAGAGGTTTGCACAAACACTGCATTGTACTGTGAATGTTTATAGAGAGAGATTACTTGATTTGTTTTGTAGTAAGCAATGGTTTGATGGGAATAAGGTATTTTCTGGAAAATTGTAACTGATTTACTTTCATTTATACATTTATCAGTATTCTCAGTAAATATTGTGCTGAAATTTGTTTGTGGCAGTATTGTGTTCTAACTTGAGTTGTCTGAACTTTCACATCTTTGGATGTGTGGTTGGTGGCTGAGGTCATTGCGTGAGCTTAGAGAGTAAATATTTCAGCAATTATTGTTTTGAAAGTATAAACTGCAAGAGTCAAATCAAGTCAAGTCAAGTTTATTTGTCACATACACATACAAGATGTGCAGTGAAATGAAAGTGGCAATGCTCGCGGACTTGCAAAGTGAAAGGCATTGATTAAATAAAAATATTCTTAAGTGGACTTTAAGATAATGTTTTAGTCAACAATTTTTGTTTTATGATCTTTAACAGTTTGTAAGTGTCTAGTTGAAGAATTTCTGAATGATCTCTTTAAATCATGGCAGGATGTTAAGTAATGTATTTGGCCACAGTGTAGAATATGGTGTGTTCTTTTCGGGTCATTCCTTTGTGACATGAACTCAGGTATCGGAGCAATTTGGAAATTGCTGGGTTCAGTATTGATGTGGATAGAGAACTGGCTGGCAAACAGGAAGCAAAGAGTAGGAGTAAACGGGTCCTTTTCACAATGGCAGGCAGTGACTAGTGGGGTACCGCAAGGCTCAGTGCTGGGACCCCAGCTATTTACAATATATATTAATGATCTGGATGAGGGAATTTAAGGCAATATCTCCAAGTTTGCGGATGACACTAAGCTGGGGGGCAGTGTTAGCTGTGAGGAGGATGCTAGGAGACTGCAAGGTGACTTGAATAGGCTGGGTGAGTGGGCAAATATTTGGCAGATGCAGTATAATATGGATAAATGGGAGGTTACCCATTTTGGTGGCAAAAACAGGAAAGCAGACTATTATCTAAATGGTGGCCGACTAGGAAAAGAGGAGATGCAGCGAGACCTGGGTGTCATGGTACACCAGTCGTTGAAAATAGGCATGCAGGTGCAGCAGGCAGTGAAGAAAGCGAATGGTAAGTTAGCTTTCATAGCAAAAGGATTTTAGTATAGGAGCAGGGAGGTTCTACTGCAGTTGTACATGGTCTTGGTGAGACCACACCTGGAGTATTGCGTACAGTTTTAGTCTCCAAATCTGAGGAAGGACATTATTGCCATAGAGGGAGTGCAGAGAAGGTTCACCAGACTGATTCCTGGGATGTCAGGGCTGTCTTATGAAGAAAGACTGGATAGACTTGGTTTATACTCTCTAGAATTTAGAAGATTGAGAGGGGATCTGATAGAAACTTACAAAATTCTTAACGGGTTGGACAGGCTAAATGCAGGAACATTGTTCCCGATGTTAGGGAAGTCCAGGACAAGGGGTCACAGCTTAAGGATAATGGGGGAAATCCTTTAAAACTGAGATGAGAAGAGCTTTTTTCACACAGAGAGTGGTGAATTGCTGGAACTCTCTTCCACAGAGGGTAGTCGAGGCCAGTTCATTGGCTATATTTAAGAGGGAGTTAGATGTGGCCCTTGTGGCTAAGGGGATCAGAGGGTATGGAGAGAAGGCAGGTGCGGGATACTGAGTTGGATGATCAGCCAAGATCATATTGAATGGCGGTGCAGGCTCGAAAGGCCGAATGGCCTACTCCTGCGCCTAATTTCTATGTTTCTATGTTTCTATGAAATGGGTGTGTATTTTTAGCATGGAGATTTTTCAGTGCCTTACCTGGTGCTTGTGAAATAATATCTAAATTGTGATTTGGGGATTTTGTGTGGTGAATGAAAGAGTATGAAGAATGAAATCCCATTGGATTATTGTTATGATAAACTTTTTTAGTGCCATTAATTTGAAGTTTTTTATATTTCAATGATGACTTCTCTTTACATTTTTAATTGATAAATTAAATGGCGTGAAACCATGGTTACATAATACCTAGTGAAAATTATGATTACTGTAAGATGCTCCAGAACAAAATTGTGACACAAACTCTTGTTCCACTGTCCTGGAGGCTGAGTGAAAATATGGTACATTCCATAGGTAATACTGAATAGTTTAAGATTACAATTATTCCTGCTGTTGAAACTACTGGACAGTATTGTTAAGGACAACCTGATTGTATAATTTGTAGTTATCTGGTTAAGGAGTGGTACAGTCACAGTTAAATGTATCATAATTGAATTTAAGTTAACTAGACCAAGTGGGACCCGTTGGGTCCGTGTCACACGGGAGGCCTGGTCCCTCAACGCAACCCGTTCCCCCAACGCAATATTCGACCACTCACTCATAGCCCCCACGGGAGGCTTGGTCCCCCAACACAACCCGTTTCCCAATGTAATATTCCACCACTCACCCGTTCCCCCAACGCATCCCGTTCACCAATGCAATATTCCACCACTCACCCATAGCCACCAACTGCGCAGGGACGGCTCATTTCCCCTTATTCACCCTCCCTCTTTTAAACTTAATTGCACTTGCTGGCAGGAAAAAAAAATCAAATTGCCTTTGCTGCCAGGACTCAGTGCATTGGGATTTGCAACATTATAGTGGGCACAGCCAGCAATTGAGGGGCAGTAAATAAGATCCCATTGTCACATCATAGCTGTAACTGCCACTGCAACTTCATAGCTGTAACTGCCACTTCAACCTCAAGTCATCAAAGTGGGGTTTTGTAAAATTAAAAATGTGAATAACTTATAAAATATAACATTAATCTGAACAAAACTTGATAAAAACTTACCACAAAACAATTGTGAGTAATGTGGTCCAAAAATTGTAGCGCTATCGTGTACCGTTTTGGCGTAGTTCTGGAATCACGCATGCATGCACACAGAATCACAAACAAGATGATAGTTTTAGTAATATATTCAAGACCAAGTGGGGCCTGGACAGGAGGCCTGGACCCCAATGCAACTCACTCCCCCAACGCAATATTCGACCGCTCACCCATCGCCCCTAACTTTGCAGGTCGGCTCATTTTTTCACCCTCCCTCATTTTAAACTTTAAAAATGCAAGGTTTGTGAGGTTGAATAAATTTTTCCCCACATATCTCTCCCATCTGTGATAAATGTCTTTCTCAAAATGCCAATATTACACATTCTTTTGTTTCTTGCACAAAACTTCATAAATTTTGGTGTGATATTTTTGATATATTCACAAAGCTATTTAAGATAAAATTGGAACCTAATACTGAAAAGATTATATTTGGAGTAATGGGAGACTGGAACAAATTAAACACATCCCAAAACTTATTTTTTAATTAAGGGTTAATAACAGCAAAAAAACATACTTAAATTTTGGAAAAATGCTACTATACCAACGCTTAAAATGTGGATTAGCAATATGTTGGACACAGCACACCTGGAAGAAATGTGACTCCTCCTAACAGATAAACAGGACCAATTCTTAACGAGTTGGTCTCCATTTATTGATTTCTTGGATTCATGTGGTGCAAAAGTATTGTAAAAATTAAAAGTTTCAGGTATGGGTGAAGGATGATCAACAATATAAAAACGCATCTCCTTGCGTCTATTTGATAATCTCCCTCCTGCTCTCTTTTCTCGCTTATCTCTTTTCCTCACTATCTCTTTTTCTTTTTTATCTACACACACTACACTTTTCCTTATTCCTTACTATCTCCCCCCTTTTTTTTTCTTATTTCTCTCTTTAAAAAAATTAAAAATGAAGTTATACAGGGAATGTATTCTGTTAACATATATTAGGCACCTGTAAAAAGGTACCACTCTATTGTACTTACTTCTAATAAAATATATTTTTTTAAAAAATGCAATTGCTCTAAGATTTAATGTGATGTAGGTGCCATGTTTTGTTATCCAAATCTAATCATTAAACTTTGCTGTGCTGGGTTTGGCTGGCAAATTCTTTCCCTTTGTTCTCCAAATCTAATCATTGTACTTTGCTGTGCTGGGTTAGGCTGGTAGATTCTTTCCCTGAAGTACATTTGCAGTGAAGGACTCAGTGTTCTGGGATTGCAACATTGTAGTCGGTAGGACATTGTGACATCATAGCTGATAACTTCTAAACTGCCAGTGCAGATTTGAAGAAATCCTTCTCAAAGTGGGGTTTTTGTAAGTTTTTAAATGTCAACTAGACCAAGTGCAGACCCGTTGGGTCTGTTTCCCCAACGGCGTTTGGGGGGGGGGGGGGGGGGGGGGGGTGGGCTGCGGCATCAAACTCACATTAACCACCCCCCAAACACACAGGTGGGGGGAGGGGGATGAGATGAGGGGAGGGAGGAGAGAGGAGGAGGAGGAAACAGGACAGATTTGGGAGGGAAAGGAGAGCGGAGTAGGGGGTGAGAGAGGGGGATGGGGAGAGAGATGTGGGGAGGGAGGGAAGGAGGGAGGGAGGGGGATAGGGGTGGGGGGAGAGAGGGGAAAGAGTGGGGAGGGAGAGTGGAGGCGGAAGGGTGGAAGAGTGGGGAGGGAGAGACGAGAGGGGTAGGGGGAGTGATGGAAGAGGGACAGAGGGGTAGGAGGAAGGGTGCGGGGGTGGAGAGAGGGAAGGGGGGGGTGGGGTAGAGAGGGAAGGGGGTGGGGGAGAGAGAGGGATGGGTGGGAGAGGGAGAGGGGTGAGGAGAGAGAAACATAGAAATTAAGTGCAGGAGTAGGCCATTCGGCCCTTCGAGCCTGCACCACCATTCAATATGATCGTGGCTGATCATCCAACTCAGTATCCTGTACCTGCCTTCTCTCCATACCCCCTGATCCCTTTAGCCACAAGGGCCACATCTAACTCCCTCTTAAATATAGCCAATGAACTGGCCTCAACTACCTTCTGTGGCAGAGAATTCCAGAGATTCACCACTCTTTGTGTGAAAAATGTTTTTCTCATCTCTGTCCTAAAGGATTTCCCCCTTATCTTTAAACTTATCTTTAAACAATCTTCCTGCATTTAGCCTGTCCAACCCCTTAAGAATTTTGTACGTTTCAATAAGATCCGCCCTCAATCTTCTAAATTCTAGCGTGTACAAGCCGAGTCTATCCAGTCTTTCGTCATATGAAAGTCCTGACATCCCAGGAATCAGTCTGGTGAACCTTCTCTGTACTCCCTCTATGGCAACAATGTCTTTGAGCATTGGGCATTGTGACATCACACAATGGGACGTTCACCAGGGGCTGGGGCTGTGGCTGCTTCTATGGGTGAGAAGCCAGTTTATTTTTTGAATATGTTGGGGGGGGGGGGAGAAGGATTTGATTAAAAATGTGTACATAAACACGACGAAATGTAATCAGGAGTTTCTATAAGATCCTCCCTCAATCTTCTAAAATCTAGCGAGTACAAGCCAAGTCTATCCAGTCTTTCTTCATATGAAAGTCCTGACATCCCAGGAATCAGTCTGGTGAACCTTCTCTGTCCTCCCTCTATGGCAACAATGTCTTTCAGCATTGGGCATTGTGACATCACACGATGGAACGTTCACCAGGGGCTGGGGCTCCTGCAAAGGCATATGTAAATGAATCCATTCCGATTGGACATCTGTGAACATTGGGCATTGTGACATCACACAATGGAAACCTTCACCAGGGGCTGGGGCTGGGGCTGCTTCTATGGGTGAGAAGCCAGTTTATTTTTGAAATGTTGGGGGGTGGGGGGAGGATTTGATTAAAAACGTGTACTTAAACACGACAAAATGTAATGAGGAGCGGATACTTAGAATGAAAAGTGAAATCTCTACCGAAATGGAAAAGATTTCGGCGATTCTGCGTCTGGTTTCGGAGTTGCAGGGAATCAAAGGAAGAAGGCGGCCGGCAGCCATCCATGTAAATGGATCCATTCCGATTGGACATCTGCGAGTATTGGGCATTGTGACATCACACGATGGAACGAATCAAAAGGCAGAAAGGCAGCCGGACGGCAGGCGGCAGGCACACAGTTTTAATATATAACTAGACCAAGTGCAGACCCATTGGTTCTGTTTCCCCAACCCGCGTTTGTGTGGGGAAGGGGGGGCTGCAGCATCACACTCACATTAACCACCCCCCAAACACACAGGTGGGGGGAGGGGGATGAGAAGAGGGGAGGGAGGGGAGAGGAGGAGGAGGAAACGGGACAGATTTGGGAGGGAAAGGAGAGCGGAGTAGGGGGTGAGAGAGGGGGATGGAGAGAGATGTGAGGGAGGGGGGAATGGGGAGGGAGGGGAGGAGGGAGGGAGTGGGACAGGGGTGGGGGGAGAGAGGGGAAAGAGTGGGGAGGGAGGGGGAAGGGGGAGAGGTGGAAGAGTGGGGAGGGAGGAGGAGAGGGGTAGGGGGGAGTGATGGAAGAGGGACAGAGGGGTAGGACGAATGGGGCGGGTGGACAGAGGGAAGGGGTTGGCGCAGAGAGGGAAGGGGGGTGGGGGAGAGAGGGATGGGTGGGAGAGGGAGATGGGGGGAGGAGAGGGAAACATAGAAACATAGAAATTAAGTGCAGGAGTAGGCCATTCGGCCCTTCGAGCCTGCACCACCATTCAATATGATCATGGCTGATCATTCAACTCAGTATCCTGTACCTGCCTTCTGTCCATACCCCCTGATCCCTTTAGCCACAAGGGCCACATCTAACTCCCTCTTAAATATAGCCAATGAACTGACCTCAACTATCTTCTGTGGCAGAGAATTCCAGAGATTCACCACTCTCTGTGTGAAAAATGTTTTTCTCATCTCTGTCCTAAAGGATTTCCCCCTTATCTTTAAACTGTGACCCCTAGTTCTGGACTTCCCCAACATCTGGAACAATCTTCCTGCATCTAGTCTGTCCAACCCCTTTGTACGTTTCTATAGGATCCGCCCTCAATCTTCTAAATTCTAGCGAGTACAAGCTGAGTCTATCCAGTCTTTCTTCATACGAAAGTCCTGACATCCCAGGAATCAATCTGGTGAACCTTCTCTGTACTCCCTCTATGGCAACAATGTCTTTGAGCATTGGGCATTGTGACATCACACGATGGAACGTTTACCAGGGGCTGGGGCTCCTGCAAAACCATATGTAAATGAATCCATTCGGATTGGACATATGTGAACATTGGGCATTGTGACATCACACAATGGAACGTTCACCAGGGGCTGGGGCTGGGGCTGCTTCTATGGGTGAGAAGCCAGTTTATTTTTGAAATATTGGTGGGGGGGGGAGAAGGATTTGATTAAAAATGTGCACTTGAACACGACAACATTTAATGAGGAGCAGATACTTAGAAAGAAAAGTGAAATCTCTACCGAAATGGAAAAGATGTCTTCGATTCTGCGTCTGGTTTCGGAGTTGCAGGGAATCAAAGGAAGAAAGGTGGCCGGCAGCCGTCCATGTAAATGGATCCATTCCGATTGGACATCTGCGAGTATTGGGCATTGTGACATCACACGATGGAACAAATCAAAAGGCAGCCAGACGGATGGCAGGCGGCAGGCAAACAGTTTTAATATATAACTAGACCAAGTGCAGACCCATTGGGTCTGTTTCCCCAACGGCGTTTGCGGGGGGGGGGGGGGGAGGGGGGGGCTGCGGCATCAAACTCACATTAAGCACCCCCCCCACAACGGGGGGAAGGGGGGGGTGAGAAGAGGGGAGGTAGGGGAGAGGAGGAAGAGGGGGCAATGGGACAGATTTGGGAGGGAAAGGGTGAGAGGGGGGATGGGGAGAGAGATGTGTGGGGGAGGGGGGGATGGGGATGTAGGGGAGGAGGGAGGGAGGGGGAGAGGGGTTGGGGGAGAGAGGGGAAAGAGTGGGGAGGGAGAATCAAAGGAAGAAATGCAGCCGGCAGCCGTACATTTAAATGGATCCATTCCTATTGGACATCTGCGAGCATCGGGCATTGCGATTGGACATCTGCGAGCATCGGGCATTGCGATTGGACATCTGCGAGCATTGGGCATTGTGACATCACACGATGGAAACGAATCAAAAGGCAGAAAGGCAGCCAGACGGACCACAGGCGACAGGCACAGACTTTTATATGTTAATAGATAGATAGATAGATAGATAGATAGATAGATAGATAGATAAGTGGGGCCCGTTGGGTCCCTGTCACACAGGAGGCCTGGTCTCCCAACGCAACCCGTTCCCCAAAGCAATATTCCACTGCTCACCTGTTCCACCAACGCAACCCACTCTCCCAACGCAAGATTCGACCGATTATCCACAGCCCCCACGGGAGGTCTGGTCCCCCAACACAACCCATTCCCCCAACGCAATATTCCACCATTCACCTGTTCCCCCAACGCAACCCGTTCTCCCAACGCAACATTTGACCACTCACCCATTCCCCCAACACAACCCATTCCCCCAACTCAATATTCCACCATTTACCCCTAGCCCCCAGCTATGCAGGGGCTGCTCATTTCGCCTTATTCACCCTCCCTCATTTACTTTAAAAAAATTAAGTGTACTGTGACTTTAAGAGAAATGAATTTTGCACCTTTTGGAGCTAGCAGGATTCGGTGTACTTTGATAGCAACAATGTTGTGAGCAAGGTTACAATCCCATTGTGACGTCTTAGCTGTAAGCACAGGGAAGATGTTCTCTAATTGGGGGTTTGTAAATCTAAAAACATCAATAACGTGAAATATTACATCGATCTAAACAAAACTTGACACAAAACAACTACAGAACAATTGTGATTAAGGTTGTGCAAACATTTTAGCGCTATCGTGTACAGTTTTGGCGTAAATCCAGGATCACATGGGCACACACGCATAGATAGAAACAAACAAACAAGTGAGAGTTTTAGTAATATACTAGCCTAAGTGGGACCCGTTGGGTCCCAGCATCACATGGGAGGGCTGGTTACCAACGCAATGTTCCACCTCTCCACCATTTCCAATACTGCTCGCCAGTGGGGAGGGGGCATTCCACCTCACCACCAATTCCAATACTGCTCGTCAGTGGGGGGGCTGTCTGTTGCACTAGTATAGGTGTTAAAGGCCGAAGGTACTGGTTTCCAGAGGGCTAGTATAGACATTGTGGGCCATATGGATGCTTGGGCAGGCATCCAACCGTTGCAACGATTTAAAAAGCGAAGCCAAGACAAACAATTGGGCTGCAGACACCCGACAACCAATATTCATTTTGTGAACACAAATTCATCAAAAAGGCGAGGCAAACAATTGGGCTGCAGCCGCCCGACAACCAAAATTCATTTTGTGAACACAAACTCGTCAAAAAGGGCTGCAGCCACTTTACAGCCGTATCGAGGGGACTCACCGTGGAGTAGACGTGCGTTCAGTGTTATTCGCAGCTCAGAGAGCTGTGACCCTCTCGCTTCCTTGGTCTGGTAGAGACTGACTGAGGCACGACCCTTCCTGGTTTTTATAGTCCCTTCCCCTGCCGCCAACGGGGGCAGCAGGGAGAATGGGGAATTTTGTAAAAACATTAATATCTCTCTAATTTTTCATGGACGGAAAAAATCCTCCACACTCATATGGCGGAGGGGGGCTCTGAGCGAGGTGGCCAAAAATGATGGCCGTAGGTGGCGGAAATCGCAGCACAGTCGGCCAAATGCGGTCAAGATCAGAGATTTAGTAATATAGATGGATACTAGCCCATGTGGGACCTGTTGGGACCCGGTTCCCCCAAAGCAATAATGCACCACTCACCCGGGGGCGGCATCGGAGGAAAGTTTTGGAAGGTATTTTTGTAAAACGTTGGGGGGCGACATCTGCGCTCCACGGAGCAAATGAATGGACTCGACGTTGTGGGCAGCATCGGCACTCCCCAGAGCCAATCAGTCCTTCCCATGTGGGGAGCAGGATTGGTGAAAGTTCAGTAATTTTTTTTGTAAAGCGCCAAACAACCCTTCCCACGTGAAAACCCCAACCCCCCATCCCAGCCCCCCACAAGGAAAGTGCTGGAAATGAATCCTCTCCCCTATCTCACCTCCCCCCACACCCCCGTAATGAAAACCCCCACGTGGGGGGGGAGGGGCAACATCGGCGCTGACGTCCCCCAATCCCACAAAGAAAGTTCTGGAAATGAAACCTCTCCCCTATTCCACCCTCCCCTCCCCACAATCCCCCCCCCCCCCCCCCCCCCCCCCCCCCCCCCCCCCCCCCCCCCCCCCCCCCCCCCCCCCCCCCCCCCCCCCCCCCCCCCCCCCCCCCCCCCCCCCCCCCCCCCCCCCCCCATCCCACACTCCTTAACTCTTAAAAATTTGTGTTTTTATAATGGAAAGCTCTCCCCAAGAATCTGATTAAAATGGATTTTTTTAAAATCTCACTCCCTCCTTAAAGCCCTGTCCCACAGTACGAGTTCATTCCAACAGCTCTCCTGAGTTAAAAAAAAAACAAACTCATGGTGAGCACGGAGAATGAACGTAGCGGAGTATGTCGGAGCTAACGGCAGGTAAGCTCGGGAAGACTCGTGAAGATTTTTCAACATGTTGAAAAATGTCCACGAGAGCCCCGAGTACCGACGAACGGCCATTGCCGTAAATCTCCAAGTTCAAATCAGGGCAAACTCGGGAGAGCTCTTGGAATTAACTCGTACCGTCCGACAGGGTTTTTACCCCCTTAAGGTGGAAGCTGCTGATCCCATTGTGGCTGGAAGACTGTTCACGGGCAGGTCCCATTATGATGTCATAGCTCTAACTGCCACAATGCTGAATCTTTCTCTAACTGGATTCCCAAACCCATCCCCCACAAGGAAAGTACAGGTGCACAACCTTTTATCCGAAGATCCAAATAACGAAAACCTCCGAATAGCGGACATTTTTTCAGTCCTTGAAGAAAGGTCCTTGAAAACGTTCACCGAGGGCGGCCCGCAGAGGTGACAGCGGAACCTCCGGTCGGTCCTCGAAGAAAGGGGAACTAAATCCCCATTCATAAAAGAGAAGGTGAGGGTATATTGCGCGGGAGGGTTAATAATTGACAATCTGCTGCTGCCTGCCCGCTGAGTTTAAAAGTTCCCATGGTAGACTCACGATATACAGGTGTATCGTGAGTCTTGCGTGGGAACTTTTTAACTAAGCGGGCAGGCAGCAGCAGATTGTCGCTCCCTTCAGTTTCACCCCACCTACACCCCTCTGCTTCCCGGCCATGTGTGTGACCCCTTCCCTCCCCTCTCCAGCTCCCCGCGCATTGCACCGGCGCGGGGGCTTTGCACTGTCTTCACGTTCGAGCCAGTGCCAGTCACCGGAGACGTCAGGACCAACGGGACACCGACCCCCAGGCCCACTGCAAGCACGGAGATCCCAGAGACCCACAGCCAGCAGTAGCCCAGCCCCGTTCCAATTCCAGAGGAACACGCTCTCCGCTGTCCCCGTAGGGACAGAAGCTGATGGCTCGGGCTGTGACGTCTCCGGCCACCCCCCTATACAGGAGCTGAGACTGGGAACTGTGGAGTTGTTTGCAGTTGCAGAGGGAGGAGGCAAGGGCGGTACAGTTCCCAGTCTCAGCTCCATTCCAGGGGGGGTTGACTGGAGACGTCAGGACCAACGGGACACTGACTGCAAGCACGGAGATCCCAGAGACTCACAGCCAGCAGCAACTCTAGCCCAGCCCCGCTCCAACTCCAGAGGAACCCGGGTTGCGGATGAGGGGGCGCAGCTCGGGCTGTGGGCGAACTGCCACTTGTCGCTGTAGCGGCGCATCGGGGAGCGGGTTACCTGTTGGTCCTGACGTCTCCGACCACCCCCCTGGACAGGAGCTGAGAGACGTCAGGACCACCAGAAGCCGCTCCCCGATGCGCCGCTACAGCGACAAGTGGCAGTTCGCCCCCAGCCCGAGTTGCGCCCCCTCATCGGGACACCGACCCCCAGGCCCACTGCAAGCACGGAGATCCCAGAGACTCACAGCCAGCAACAACTCTAGCCCAGCCCCGCTCCAACTCCAGTGGAACCCGGGTTGCGGATGAGGGGGCGCAGCTCGGGCTGTGGGCGAACTGCCACTTGTCGCCGTAGCGGCCCATCGGGGAGCGGATTCCTCTGGAGTTGGAGGGACAGGGAGACACAGCGGCTTTTGAGAATGGTGGGCAATCACTTCCAAAGTTCTGCCCACACAGTCAGTACACCTCTCCTACACTTGTCTCCCGCACTAAGATCATCTCGCAGAGAATGATCCCAGCCTAACCCTCCCTATTCTCTCCTATTCTGCAAGAAAAAACTACATTGAAAACTCAAACTCGCGATCGAGTAACTGCCGGGATCGAGGAGCAAACTCGCGACCTTGCGGATACGAGCCGAGCACTCTACCACTGAGCCAGCCGTTAAAATCTACGCTAAAAATCTTCCATTCCGAAAACCGAAAAATTCTGAATTACGAAAAGTGTCTGGTCCCAAGGCTTTTGGATAAAAGGTTGTGCACCTGTACTGAAAATGAATCCTCTCCCCTATTCCACCCCCCCCCCCCCCCACCCCCCACACAATGAAACTCAGCACGTGGACGTCTCCCCCATCCCACCCTCTACAAGGAAAATTCTGGAATTTGTTTTATATAAAAGGAAAGCTCTCCCCAAGAATCTGATTAAAACATATATTTTTTTTAAATTTAAATGAGGTGGAAGCTGCTGATGACCCTACCCTCAGTCACTCCCTCACTTCTCACTATTTGCACTCCCCCACTAAACACAATGTTCAAATAACATTTCTTCTCCTTCCCTGCCCACTCATTGCACTGGCTGGAGCTTATCCCAAAACTGTTCATTGGCAGCTGAGATCCCATTGAAATGTCATTGTCGGGTGGCGGAATGTTCACAGCAGCATATGTAAATGAGATCCCATTGTGATTGGAGGTCTGTGAGATGCCATTATGACATCATAGCTGGAAACTGCCAGAAAACTCTCACAGCATAGTCACAGCTATTCTACTCAAAGTGGGTTTTTTTAAACTTTTAAATGTCAACAACTTGTAAAATATAACATCAATCTGAATGAAACTTGACAAAAAAGACCACGGGACAATGGTCCCACAAGGCAATATTCCACCACTGACTCATATGCCCCAACTGCGCAGGTGCGGCTGGCAGATTCCCGTTGTGACGCCAGAGATCCCCGTTGTGATGCGAGTCACGGCAACCCTCTCCCAACTGCGCAGACGTGGCCGGCAAGTGGGAGCGCGACTGCGACGTTATTAAAATTCAAAATGGCAATAACCAGTAAAATATAAGATTAATGTGAACGTATCTCATTCTCCCTCTTCAGTCCCCTAGTCCCTTCCTCCATTATCCTCCCTTTCACCACCCTCCACCAACCCTCCTCTGCTTCCTCCCCACACCCCTCCCTCCCCTCCTCCATCTTCCCCCTCCTTCTCCTTTACTTCACCATCCCTCTTCATACCCCTATCCCCCCTCCATTTCCTCTCATTCCCCAGCACACCCTCCCCCTCCTCCACCCTCCCTCTTATTTCCCCTCTCCTCCTCCTCCTCTCCCCCACTCCCTCCCACACCTCTCCCTCCCTCTCTTTCCCCTACCCTCAGTCACTCCCTCCCTCCATAACTCCTCTCCCCTCCCTACCCCCTTCCTATCCCCCTGCTCCTCGACTCCTCACCTCCCCCTATCCCACCCCCCTAATCTCCCTCCTCATCTCCCCCACTGCCTTCCTCTCCCTCTACGAGGATGCAGGGTGACTTGTACAGGTTGTGTGAGTAGGCAGATGCATGGCAGATGCAGTTTAATGTGGATAAATGTGAGGTTATCCACTTTGGTGGCAAGAACAGGAAGACAGATTATTATCTAAATGGCGTCAAGTTAGGAAAAGAGGAAGTACAACGAGATCTGGGTGTCCTTGTCCTTCAGTCACTGAAAGTAAGCATGCAGGTACAGCAGGCAATGAAGAAAGCCAATGGCATGTTGGCCTTCATAACAAGAGGAGTTGAGTATAGGAGCAAAGAGGTCCTTCTGCAGTTGTACAGGGCCCTGCTGAGATCACACCTGGAGTATTGTGTCAGTTTTGGTCTCCAAATTTGAGGAAGGACATTCTTGCTATTGAGGGAATGCAGCATAGGTTCACGATGTTAACTCCAGGGATGGCTGGACAGTCATATGCTGATAGAATGGAGCAGCAGAGCTTGTATAGTCTGTAATTTAGAAGGGTGGGAGGGGATCGTATTGAAACACGCTAGAGGCAGGAAACATGTTCCCGATGTTGGGGGAGTCCAGACCCAGGGGCCACAGTTTAAGAATAAGGGGTAAGCCATTTAGAATGGAGATGAGAAAAAACCTGTGTAATTCTCTGCCTCAGAGGGCGGTGGAGGCTGGTTCTCTGGATGCTTTCAAGAGAGAGCTAGACAGAGCTCTTAAAGAGAGCGGAATCAAGGGATATGGGGAGAAGGCAGGAACGGGGTACTGATGTAGATGATCAGCCATGATCACATTGAATGGCTGTGCTGGCTCGAGGGGCCAATGGGCCTAGTCCAGCACCTATTGTCCATCCCCCGCTCCCTACCTCCCCCACCCCCTCCTCTCCCTCTATACCCTCCCTATCCCCTCCCTACACCCCTCCTCTCCCTCTATCCCCCTGCTCCCCCACTCCTCACCCCCCCCCTATCCCGCCCCACCACAATGAAAATCGCGATGTTTTAAAAAAAATAAAATTCCCAGTGAAAGTCGCGTTTTTCTTTAAAATAACCTAAACACAACGTTAGCTGTTAAAGAACATGGAAGAATTTGATTAAAACAGACTTTTTTTTGAATATGTCAAGGAAAATCGTGATTTTTTATGTAAATGAAATTTGGGATCCCATTGTGATGTCGAAGGTGGCTGACGGGCAGGGCAAGTGGAAAAATGGTTTGAAAAGAGTTTTCTGTAAATTTTCAAATGTCAATAACTTGTAAAATATAACATAAATCTGAATGAAACGTAGTACTACACATCGCAGGGCAATGGTGAGTAAGGTGGACCAAAAATTGTAGTGCTACACAAACAAACAAGTGAGAGTTGTAGGAAATATACCAGCCCAAATGGGACCCGTTGGGCCCCTTTCCACCAATGCAATAATCCACCACTCACCCAGGGGCGGAACCGGAGGAAAGTTCAGGAATGCTTTTTTGTAAAAGGTTGCGGGGCGGCGTCTGCATTCTCCGGAGCCAATGAATGGACTTGTGGGGTTGGGGGTGGCGTCGGAGGAAAGTCCTGGAATATTTTTTTGTAAAACGCCAATCAATCCTTCCCACGTGAAACCCTCCCCCACAAAAAAAAAATGTATGGAAATGAAACCTCTCCCCTATTCCTTCCCCCACACACACACTACCCCCCCCCCGCCCCCACACAAACAATACCGCCCCCCCCCCACACACACTAACCCCCTCCACACACATTAACCCCCCCACACACACATGAACCCCACACCACACAGAGAGAGACAGACAGACAGACAGACAGATAATTAATGAATATCTGTATAGTGCTGCAGCAAGTTACATGTTACTATGACGAGGAGGTGATGGAAGTAATTGAGGGCAGGGCAGTAGATGGCGTGAGACATTTGATAAAATTCTTCATGGTCTGCTAATCTGGAAGGTTGAGGTGCATGGGATCCATGGTGATGTGATAATCTGGCTGCAAACTGGCTTATCCAGGCAAGATAGAGGGTAGTGGTGGAAGGGTGTTATTCGGACTGCACGTCTGTGACCAGTGATATTACACAGGGATCTATGTTGAGATCTCTGCTGTTTTTGTATACATTTCTTGGATGTAAATGTAGATGGATCAGTCAGTCAATTTGCAGACAACACCAAAACTGGTGGAGTTGCAGACAGTGATGAAGGCTGATAAATGATGCAGCAAAATCAGTTACATAGATGGGTGGACAAATGGCAAATAGAGTTTAATCGAAACACGTGTGAGGTATTGCTCTTTGGGAGGTTAAATGTAAAGAAAAAGTATACAGTAAATGGCAGGATCCTCAACAACATGTACAGAGGGATCTTGTACAAATCCATAGCTCCCTGAAAGTGGCAACACGTGTAAGAATAAGGAAGTCACGTTGCAGCTTTTATAAAGCTTTGGTTAAGCTGCATTTGGAGTAAATTATGCAGTTTTTGTCACCCCAGTGCAGGAAAAATGTGGAGGATTTGCAGAGGATGCAGAAGAGATTTACCAGATTGCAGTCTGAATTAGAGCGATTTAGCACAAAGGAGAGGACTGGATAAACTTAGATTATTTTCTTAGATTTCTTAGATTTTCTGGATAAATTTAGATTATATAAATCGATAAGATAGACATTCAGAACCTTTTTCTCATGGTGGAAATATCAATGACTAGAGGTCATAATGTCAGGGGTGGTGGTGGAGGCTGATACGATAATGGCGTTTAAAAGGCGTTTAGATTGGCATAAGGATATGCAGGAGATTAATTTATCTTGACATTTTGTTCGGCACAGACATTGTAGGTGAAGTGAAAGGCCTGTTTGTGAAGTACTGTTCTATGTCCAGCTATCCGAAACCCTGTTGAAGATCAAACAAACACTCCTGCCATAATATTTTCAATGAATTCAGTAATGTTCATTAAAACAGCATCTTCATATTTTAAGCATTTTCATTTTTGTTTCACCCAGTGTCTTTCCTTTACACCTTTGTATAAAGAATCCCTAATATTTATTGCAACTGACATTAAGCCAACTGGTCACTGGTTTCCTGGATTTATTCTTTTAAGCTTTTTTAAATGGGCAGTATGAGGTTACAGGATCTTGCATTAGGAATAGCAACATGTTACCAAATGAGGCATTGGAGCAAAATGAATGCCAGATAAACTGTCCTTCCAGGTGGCACAGATTTCTGGCCTGTAATCTCTTTGTATCATTTGCTTAACAGGAGTTTAAATTTAGAGACCGCCGTGTTGCTCCATCAAAAAATTAAGTGAAGATAAACTGTTGCAGAGTAATTTTCCTTAAAGTAGTCGCTGGAAACTGGGTCTCTGTGCATCGTTTTGCAACTGGATCCTTGACTTCTTCATCAACAGAAAACAATCAGAACAAATTGGCAACCATTAGCATAGGGGCACTTGAAGGCTGTGTGCTCAGCCCCCATGCTCAAATCACTCTATCCCCATGACTGTGTAGCCGGATACAGTTCCACATAATGGATAATAATGAGTCAGAGTATAGGAGGAAGATCAATCATCTAATTAAAAGGTGCTCCAACAACAACCTTGCTCTCAATGTCATTGTTGACTTAATAAGAGGAAGGCCAAGGATCCCAAAAACCTGTCTTCATTAACGGGTCGGTTGTGGAGAGAGTCAATACCTTCAGGTTCCTGGTCGTGCATATTTCAGGAGATCTGTCCTGGACTCAGCATAGTGATGTAATCATAAAGAAAGCACATCAACACCTCCAGAAGATTGAGGAGATTAGGTATGTCGCTGAACATTCTCTTGAACTTCGACAAGGGTAGGGTAGAGAGCATACTGACTGGTTGCATCACGGCCTGGTTCGGCAATTTGAAGGCACAGTAAGAAGGAGATTTCAGAAAGTGGTGAACATTGCTCAGTCCATCATGGGTGCTGAATTCGCCACCATCGAAGGGATCTACAGGAGGGGGTGCTTGAAAAAGGCATCCTTAATCATAAAGGGTCCTCACCACCCTGGTCATGTTCTCATTTCACTCTTGCCCTCAGGAAGAAGGCATGGTATCTGAAAACTATAATGCCCAGGTTCATTTGCTTCATTCAGGAACAGCTTCATCCCAACTTCATCCGACCCAGGGCCGGATTTCCATATAAGCTTCACAAGCTTAAGCTTAGGGCCCCGAGATCTAGGGGGGCCTCGGCAGGGCCGGATTTACCTATAGGCCTCATGGGCTGAAGCCTAGGTCCTCAAAATCTAGGGGGCCTCCGGCCAAGGTGTTTTTTTTCCCAGAGTAAAAAAATCCCAAGAAAAAACCCGGGCGGGTTCAGATCTCCATTTGCACTCCACACAATCACCTCGATGCCTCATGTCTACTACAGATTCTAGGTGTCTAATCCAGGTAAGTAGTGGAATATTACGTTGCGGGAGTGCCTGTATCTCCGTGCCGGGGTGACTGCAGTGTCTGCGGTGTGGAGTCGGAGCCTTGTTGCGTGGGAGAGAGAGAGAGAGCGCATGTGAGAGGGAGAAAAGGGGGTTGAGACAGGAGAGAGATAGGGAGGGGAGGGTGGGAGAGAGAGGGACAGGGAAGGGGAAGGAGGAGAGGGAAAAGGGGATTATCTTTAGTGAGATTGCAAAATTAAGGTAGGATTTAGAGCAACATATTTTCTCCTCCAAATGAATAATATCAAACAATTGGAACTGCTTTATTTTCCTTGATAACAAAACTGAAAAATATGCATTTCATAGTTTGCGACTTTCATTTTGCATCATGTGCACACACTAACACAGTCAAACAGTAATAGGCAATCAAATCAACACAAAAAACATTTTGTAAAAAAAGGTTTTATTTACTGCAAAAACTTACAGTATTTTATTTGCAGTGTTTGCATGCTCCTTTATAACATTTTACATAACATTTTACAGCACAACTTGATTATCAAAACAAGGACAGCTTTAATTCTTGATTTGTTTTAAATGTATACAACAATGACCCCACTCATCCAATTCCAACCATTCATTACCCTTGACTCAACCAAAATTATTTTTGAAATTTTGGTTATAAATTTGGTGCAAAAATACTCCAAAATAAGGCACAGAATGCACGAGAGAGAATCTAAACCCGACACCTTCCAGGGCCCTTAAGTGGGCCCTGGACCCCGGCCGCAAGGGTCTTTGAGCTTCACGCTTGTGATATGCACTGCGTGCACTTAGTTCACATTAAATATTTGTAATCCCCGCCCCCACACCCCTCCCTGCCCACACACCCTGCCCACATTCCCCCACCTACACACCATCCCCTGCCCACACACATGCCCCCCTCCATTCCACCCTCACCCCTCCCCCTCCTACATTCTCCCTGCCCCCCCCCCCACACACACACACACACACCGCCCCCACACACCCCCCTCCTCTGCACACCCCCCTTTATATGTTGGTGGGGAGTGAGGCCTGTTTTAGTTTCCTCAGGAAGTGCAGTCGCTGATGGGCCCGTTTGACGGTCCCAGTGGTGTTCCTGGACCAGGTGAGACTGTCTAATTTGCACACCGACGAACTTTATGCTCTCCACTCTCTCCACTGTGGTGCCACTGATGTTGAGGGGTGTATGCTTTGGCTGCGCCCTCCTGAAGTCGACAACCATCTCCTTTGTTTTGTCGACATTTAATTCTAGATTATTTTTGCCGCACCAGTCCACTAGTTGTTTTACTTCCTCCCTGTACATTGATTCGTCATCTCCGCTGATGAGTCCCACCACTGTTGTGTCATCCGCGAATTTTATGATCTTATTGTCCCTGAATCTGGCAGCACAGTCATGTGTGAGCAATGTGAACAACAGCGAGCTGAGCACACAGCCTTGAGGGGAGCCGGTGCTCAGCGTGATCGAGCCCGAAGTGTTCTTGCCAACACGGACTGACTGCGGTCTCTCTGTCAGAAAGTCCAAGATCCAGTGACACAGGGTGGTGTTGAGGCCCAGCAGGGTTAGTTTCTCCACAAGTCTCTGTGGGATGATGGTGTTAAACGCTGAGCTGAAGTCAATGTACAGGATTCTGGCGTATGTGTTTTTGTTTTCCAGATGCGTGAGTACTGTGTGCAGTGTGGTAGAGATGGCATCCTCTGTAGAACAGTTGGTGCGATAGGCAAACTGGAGGGGGTCTAACGATGAGGGGAGGCTGGCAGTAATGTGGGGTTTCACCAGGCGTTCAAAACACTTCATTATTGTTGGGGTCAGGACGACAGGGCGGTAGTCATTTAGGCAGGCAACACTGTTTCTTCGCTATGGGGATTATTGTGGAAGTTTTGAGGCATGTGGGGACAATGGCTTGACTAAGGGAGATGTTAAAGATGTCTGTTAGCACATCTGCTAACTCCTCAGCACATTCCTTGAGCACACGTCCTGGGATGTTGTCGGGTCCGACTGCTTTCCACGGGTTGACCTTAGACAGGATTCTCCATGTGTCCATCAGGTCTATGGTCAGGACTGGCTGGTCAGTTTGTAAGCAGGGGCTGGCTCTCCCCTTGGGTGTGGTGTTTGCTGCATCAAAACGTGCAAAGAAGTTGTTCAGTTCATCTGGGAGAGAAGTGTCTGTGTCAGCTACCTGCTGCCTTGCCTTGTACCCCGTCAGTGTTTGGATTCCCTTCCACATCCTCCTGGTGTCTCCTGTGTCACAGAGGTGTCCCTGGATATTCCCCGCGTAGGCACGTTTCGCTGCCCTGATTCCTTTTTCCAGTGCAGTCCTGTAGGCTGCATCACGAGCCCTCAGCGGCGAGCGCACCTCTACTGTCATCCATGGCTTTTCGTTTCCACGTGCAGTGAAGGTTTTCATGATAGTGACATCCTCGGTGCACTTGGCAATGTAGCTGGTTATAGTCTCTGCGTACTCCTCGATGTTGATGAGGTCATCATAGGATGCTGCTGTCCTGAACACATCCCAGTCAGTGTGCAGGAAGCAATCCTGCAGTGCTGAGGCTGCTCCCTCTGGCCAGACCCTGGTGTGTTTTCTCTCCACTATGACTTGTTTTTGCAGAGGTCTGTAGACTGGTGTTAAAAACACTGAAATGTGGTCCGAGTGGCCCTGGTGAGGGCGTGGGGCTGCCTTGTAAGCCTCTGGGGTGTTGGTGTAAACCAAGTCCAAGATGTTCTTTCCCCTGGTCTCAAAAACCACATATTGCTTGAATTTTGGGAGCACAGTCTTAAGGCTGGTGTGATTAAAATCCCCGGCCACCACAATGAAGCTATCAGGATATTTGGTCTGGAACTCACTGATGGCGTCATGCAGAGCTCCCAGTGCTTCGTTGGCCTTAGAATTTACATTAGCACGTGGAGCAACATGTACAGCCACAACAAAAACAACGGAGAATTCCCTCGGCAGATAGAAAGGCCGATATTTCACGATGAGGAATTCTATCAGCGGAGAGCAGTGTTTCCCGGCTATCCCAGTCCGTGTTTATGTACAAGCACAGGCCTCCACCTCGGCTCTTACCAGAGCTAGTTGCCTCAATGTCCGCACGGAACGATGTCATTCCCTCCAGCTGTATTGCCGTGTCCGGGATATTACCGTGGAGCCATGATTCCGTGAAAACAAACACACAGCAGTCTCTTATATCCCTGTATGTTGTTTTGAGAAGACGCAGTTCGTCAAGTTTGTTGTCCAGGGAGCGGACATTAGAGAGGAGAAGCGAGGGCACTGCCGGTCGGGTGGGGTTAGCTGTTAGCCTAGTGCGAATGCCTGCTCTTTTCCCCCGTCTCCGCCTCGTGTAAGAGCCTGCTCTTTTACCCCGTTTCTGCCTCCTCTCACACCGCTTGCGTCTCCTCCTCCTCCTCCTCTCTCTCCTCTCCCGCCTCCTCTCTCTGGTCGTATTCATATCTGCGGCCGATATGTTTGGCTTTGCAGCCGGTAGTAGTAGTCCATAGCGGCGTATTGGGTCTACATCGCACCAAAATGCGCCCGTACTACTACTGTGGTTTGCCCCAATGTTTAGGAGCATGTTCCTGCCATACATATATCTTGGACAGACTGGACAAAACACACAACACTCACATATTCAGAAATTGGATCCAACTGCACTACACTGATGTCTGTAATGCAGTCCAAATCAATAGGTTTGAAGCAGATAGCTACTTTGTCAAGTCTGAAGACAGGCAGGGTTGCCCTGTCTTCCCTGTGTGCTGTATAGAATCCTTTGCTGCATCGATCAAGAAGGACTTGAGTATAAAAGGCGTGCCATTCACAGACAGCGGGGGCACTCAAATCAAAACTTCTCTATACATGGACAATGTTGCCGCCTTCAAATCAGTTCCACGGTTGGTCCACAGATTGATCAACATCAGTAACCAGTCTAGCTTGGCATGGGGAGCCAAAATCAACTGCAGGAAGAGGGATGCTCTTGCTCTCCAGCAACTGGCCCGACTGATTGTCTGTCCCCTTCATCATTTGGTTTGACTACCTGAAGGTTCCTGTTTCGGATGGGCCGAAATGTGCAACAAGAATTGGTTGGAATGGTTGGATAAGATAAAAATAAATCTTGGGACCGTGGGGGCAGTGCTCCCTCTCAATAACTGGTCATCAGGGGTGATTTGCTCTCAGGGCCAATGTACTTGGCGCAGGTATGACCCGTCGCCTGCTTCTTACACACTACTAATCACATGCTAATCCAGTACATCTGGGATCAGAGATGGGATGGGTCCAATAGGTCACGATGCACAAATCCACAGAGAACAAGGACAAAAGCAAACCCAACATTGTCCTCATCATTGTGGCCACTTTCATGTGTGGCTTTGTCAGCCCATTCTTTGAACCAAAGAATGTAAGCACCAAGTGTCACTGTGTACTGGGTTCTATCTGTCATGGATGTTGCAAAGGATAGGACTGATCCAGTTGCCACATTGCCTATCCGTTATGGAAAAGTTTCTCCAGACAAATACCTTTCACCACAGGTCCATCAGGCGGTGGTCAGTGTGGAATGTCTGGCAGGCACCGTAGGAGAAGGAAGTTAGTCATGGATCCTGTTGGGTGGTTCCTTGAACAGATTGTCCCGATCATCTGGCAGAATTCACCAATAAGACACCAAGACCTCGCTTGGCTGGTGCAGAGATTGGCCCTCCCAGTATGATTATTCTTGTGCAGTTGGAATTTTACTCAAAATTTACAATGACTTTGGAGTGGCTATGGTGGAGAGGAGACGGTTGCCCATCTCTTTGCAGATCGTGAATTTGCTAAGACTGTCTAGTGAAAGATGCAATCAATTTAAACAATTTAAATATGCAGAGCAGTTAAATTCAAATCAAATATGTAAATTACATGGTCCCTTCAGTTCTCTCCACTGAAATGAGCAGAGACAGTGCTCTGAGTCTGGCCTAACAGTTTGCAAGTTAGCCAGGGTAAGTGCTGGAAAATTGCAGGAAGTTTATGTTCAATGGTGGAGCATAGTTGGGGTAATCCCAATTCACAAATATCAGGAAATCTGTAACATTCCCAGAGTACTCCAGGAGGTGGCCCTAGAAATTGTGGATGCATTAGTGATCATTTTCCAATGTTCTCTCAACTCTGGATGAGTTCCTGTGGACTGTAGGGTAGCCAATGTAACTCCACTTTTTAAGAAAGGAGGGAGAGGGAAAACAGGGAAATAGACCAGTTAGCCTTACAATGGTCACGGGGAAGATGCTTGAGTCGACTATTAAAGATGTTATAGCAGTGCATTTGGAAAGCAGTAACAGGATCGGTCAAAGTCAGCATGAATTTATGAAGGTGAAATCATGCTTGATTAATCGTCTGGAAATTTTTGAGGATGTAACTAGGAAAATGGACAAGGGAGAGCCTGAGGATGTAGTATACCGGGACTTTCAAAAAGCCTTTGACAAGGTCCCACACAAGAGATTAATGTGAAAAATTAGAGCACATGGTATTGGGGGTTGAGTATTGACATGGATAGAGAACTGGTAGGCAGACAGGAAGCAAAGAGTAGGAATTGATGGGTCCTTTTCAGAATGGCAGGCAGCGACTAGTGGGGTGCCGCAAGGCTCGGTGCTGAGACCCCAGTTATTTACAATAAAAATTAATGATTTAGACGAGGAAATTAAATGCGACATCTCTCATCTTTGCGGATGACATAAAGCTGGGTGGCAGTGTGAGCTGCAAGGGGGATGCTATGATGCTGCAGGGTGACTTAGATTGGGTGAGTGGGCAGATGCAGTATAATGTGGATAAATGTGAGGTTATCCACTTTGGTAGCAAGAACAGGAAGGCATATTATTGCCTGAATGGTGTCAGATTAGGAAAAGAGAATGTGCAACGAGATCTGGGTGTGCTTGTACATCAGTCACTGAAAGTAAGCATGCAAAGGCAGTGAAGAAAGCTAATGACATGTTTGTCCTTCATTGTGAGGGGATTTGATTTCAGGAGCACGAAGGTCCTACTGCAGTTGTACAGGGCCCTGGTGAGACTGCATCTGGAGTATTGTGTGCAATTTTGGTCTCCTAATTTGTGGAAGGACATTATTGCTATTGAGGGAGTGCAGCGTAGGTTCACCGGGTTAATTTCCAGGATGAAAGAATGGGTCAACTGGGCTTGTATTAACTGGAATTTAGAAGGATGAGAGGAGATCTCATAGAAACATATAAAATTCTTAAAGGATTGGACAGGCTAGATGCAGGAAAAATGGTTCTGATGTTGGGGGAGTCCAGAACTAGGGGGGTCACAGTTTAAGAATGAGGGGTAGGCCATTCAGGACTGAGATGAGGAAAGACTTCTTCACCCAGAGAGTTGTGAATCTGTGGAATCTCTGCCACAGAAGGCAGTGGAGGCCAATTCACTGGAGGTTTTCAAGAGAGAGTTAGATTTAGTTCTTACGGTTAATGGACTCAAGAGATATGGGGAAAAAGCAGGAACGTGGTACTGATTTTGGATGATCAGCCATGATCGTATTGAATGGCGGTGCTGACTCGAAGGGCCGAATGGCCTACTGCACCTATTTTTCTATGCTTTTATATGCATTTGCAAAGGAGTACTGTGCACTTAGATGATGATACGCTGGCAGTGCACAGAAAAAAATGGTTCATTGCCATGACCTTCATCATAAGATCATAAAATAGGAGAAGAGTAGACCAAACAGGCCCTCAAGCCCATTCTGCCATTTAGCAGGATCTTGGCTGATCTTCTGACAACATTTTCTTGATACATGCATAATTAAAAATTCCTTAAATAGCAAGGAATTTATCCACTTGCCAGGCTTTGTCTGACCCTCACCTCTGTTTTCTAGCTCTGTCATCCCAAGTGTGATTTGAAGGGAAGCCTGCAGGTGCTGGTATTTGCGTGCACACATTGCTTCTGTTTCTCTCGGTAATGGATGTCAACAGTATGCTCCAGTGCGTTGCTACTGAATTTGGCTACTCTCATAAAACACCGATTACAGTGGAAACAAATAAGGCACTGGAGCATGCTCTTGACAGATGCTTATTGAAACTGGAATCGTGGACTTATACACAGAGTACAGGGGCTGAGTCCTTTTGGACTGAGAGCTCTCAGCATTCAGAGTGAAACTTGGATCCTGCGTCTGGTTAAATCAGAATAGAATACACGGCCCAATTATTTCAGTAGGGATTGCAGGGGAAAGATGTGGGTGGAAGAAGAGTAAGTACGGTATGTAGTTTGCAAAAATGATTAGTTCAATTATCCTGATATATGTAATAAATTAGTATAATGACAAAACTTGCATAATGAGTACTAGGTGATGTAGCTCTTGGTGTAATATCATGCAGTGCGTGGAATGGAGTCATTCTAGCCATTGTGATTGATGGTGTAATAAATCACATAAAGCAAATCATAGGGAGTGTAAATACGAAGGGCAGCGCAGAGATTAACAGATGCCCAATAGAATTATAATGTGTCATGGGAGAATATTTCATTTTCAGATTAAGATGTGTCATAAACTATAAGAGAGATATATGCTGTGGTTCATGACATCCGAATCGTTTTGTTCATACAACAAATAGTGGGCTCACTTAAAGCTTCAGCATCCAGTTGTCACTGGGAACTATCATCATTTTAATGGTGAAAAGCTGAGCAGCATACATACTTTCTGAAGAAGGGTTTCGGCCCGAAACGTTGCCTTTTTCCTTCGCTCCATAGATGCTGCTGCACCCGCTGAGTTTCTCCAGTTTTTTTTGTGTACGTTTGATTTTCCAGCATCTGCAGTTCCTTCTTAAATACTTATACTTTCCCCTTGCAGACTGATGAACTAGTTTCATTTTTGAATGGCTTTACAGAATTACCGCATATGAGGAATATAGCTACTCTAGGCATACTTACCACAAACTTAAGAAAGCAGTATGGTACATGTATTTAATTAAGGTCACCTCCTGCCTGAGGTAATGTGTTGGCAGCTCGATTTGTCCTGTTTTTTGGTCGCTTCCTGTTTTTTTATCCACACTCCCTACTACAATCAGTCTGAAGAAGGGTCTCGACCCGAAACGTCACCCGTCCGTTTTCTCCAGGGATGCTGCCTGACCTGTTGAGTTATTCCAGCACTTTATGTCTACCTTCCATTATCACATGGTTTTTGTTAACTGAGTAAACCACATTGTGACTTTCATTGAGCCACATGGAGACTGGCGCTGAAGAAGTAATAGGTGACAGCAGGCTTGCTTTCTGAAAGAATCACTCACAGAAAGTATTTGGAGAATCTCACTGAACTCAAGGTACATCAGGTTTCTTTAGAACAAAAATTACAGCAGATGTTTGAATGGATTTTTAATATTTACTGTGAGAATTCACTTCAATACTTTGGGTGCAGACAAATGATTCCAGAGAATTACATATATACAATGGGAGCACATCTCAACTATTCAAATTCCTTTGCTGCAACAAAGTAATTTACATGAATAGTGACAGAAGAAACATAGATACATAGACAATAGGTGCAGGAGTAGGCCATTTGGCCCTTCGAGCCAGCACCGCCATTCAATATGATCATGGCTGATCATCCACAATCAGTACCCCATTCCTGCCTTCTCCCCATATCACTTGATTCCGGAAGCCCTAAGAGCTCTATCTAACTCTTTTGAATGCATCCAGTGAATTGGCCTCCACTGCATTCTGAGGCAGAGAATTCCACAAATTCACAACTTTCTGGATGATATTTTTTTCCTCATCTCAGTTCTAAATAGCCTACCCCTTATTCTTAAACTGTAGCCCCTTCTTCTGGACTCCCCCAACACGGGAACATGTTTCCTGTATATAGCGTGTCCAATCCCTTAATAATTTTATGTTTCTATAAGATCCCCTCTCTTTCTAAATTCCATTGAATACAAACCCAGTCGCTCCATTCTTTCATCATATGACAGTCCCACCATCCCAACTTTGTGTCATCTGCAAATTTGCGAATTTTACTTTTAATTCCCGCGTCTAAATCATTAATGTATATTGTAAATAGCTGTGGTCCCAGCACTGAGCCTTGCGGCACCCCACAAGTCACTGCCTATCATTATGAAAGGGACCTTTTAATTCGTACACTTTGTTTCCTGTCTGCCAACCAATTTTCTATCCATGTTTGCACTCTACCCCCAATACCATGTGCTGTAATTTTGCCCACTAATCTCCTATGTGGGACCTTATCAAAGGCTTTCTGAAAGTCCAGGCACACTACATCCACTGGCTCTCCCTTGCCCATTTTGCTTGTTACATCCTCAAAAAATTCCAGAATACTAATCAAGCATGATTTCCCCTTCGTAAATCCATGCTGACTTGGATCGATCCTGTTACTGCTATCCAAATGCGCCGCTATTACATCTTTAATAATCGTCTCCAGCATCTTCCCCATTACCTATCTCAGGCTAACCGGTCTATAATTCCCTGAATTTCATTCCTTACCAACAGAGCTACCTCACCCCCTCTGCCCACCTGTCTGTCTTTTCGATAGGACTTATACCCCTGCATATTCAGTTGCCAGCTCTGATCCTCTTGCAGCCATGTCTCTAATTCCCACATCATACTTACCAATTTCTAACTGAGCCTCAAGCTCATCCACTTTATTTCTTTGCGCATTCATATATAACACTTTTAATTTGGTATTCACTTCCCCTCTCGCACCGGTTCCTATTTCACCTGACTTTACTCTCTAATCCCTTCTTGAATTTTCCGTCCCATTCATTCGGGTGTCTTTCATAACTTTTCCTGTACTCTCTTCCCCTTTAACTCCATCCTTACACTCCCAATTTGTCAACCGCTCCACCCCCCCCCCCCCCCCCCGCTATTTAGTTTAAATCCACCCTTGTAGTACTAGCAAACCTGTCTTGCCAGAATGTTGGTCCCCCTCCAGTTAAGGTTCAACCCGACCCTTTTGTACAGGTCACCCCTACCCCAGAAGATCCCAGTGGATCTAAATCCCTGCTCCCTGTACCAGCCCCTCAGCCACACATTCAGATCCCTATCTCTCTCTTCCTGCCCTCAGCAGCCCGAGGCACTGGTAGCAATCCAGAGATAACCACCCTAGAAGTCCTGCTTTTCAGCCTTCCTCCTAACTCTCTCAGCTCACGTTGCAGAACCTCCTTCCTCCTCTTCCTGACATCGTTTGTGCCTACATGCACAACCTCTTCCAGCTGTTCACCTTCCCTCTCGAGGATATTCTGAAGTCGGTCCGAGACATCTTGGACCCTGGCACCAGGAAGGCAACAGACCATCCTCAAGTGTCGCCTGCCCTCACAGAATCTCCTGTCTGCACCTCGGACAATGGAGTCACCCGCTACTATGGCTCTGCCCGACGTCAGTCTCGTGGGTCGAGTCCCATCGCTAGGATTGAAGCCACCGACCTGTCCGCCGCTCGGACTGGAAGCGTTTTGTCTGCCCGGACAGTTCCCCAGTGCCTGTTTGCAAGAGGAACTTCCACCGAGGTCTCCTGCACCCGCTTCATCCTCTTTCTTTCCATCCCTACCCGTCACACCTCCTGCACTTTTGGAGTGACGATCTGACTCTAGGTCCGGTCCAGGAAGCTTTCATCGTCCTGGATGGACTGCTCCAAGGTCATCCAACTGCTGCTCTAGCTCCCTAGCTCGGTCATTGAGGAGCTGCATCTGGACACAGTTCCCGCAGGTGTAGTGGCCAGTGACACCAGCCATGCCCCTGACTTCCCACATCCTGCAGCAAACGCACTGCACTAGTGTCCCTGCCATTACGCTTAAATATTTAAATTAAACACACAGCAGAATAAGTGTAGCCTTGTCTCAGCCTCCTCGCCGAAGACTCTTGAGCCAAAGACTCACACTTTACTCACCAAGGCACTTCAACTCAACAAGGCCACTCCCCAACAGGCCGCTCCCCCTAGAGCAAGCCCTACTTTTAAACCGCAGTTGCTGGAATCTTGAGCAAAATACAAAATGCTGGAGGAACTCAGCGGATCAGACAGCATCTGTAGGGAAATGAACAGCGATTTAGAGCAAGGCCCAATTGTTCACAGAAAGCTGAAAAGTTCATCAGTGATAGGAGCAGAATTAGGCCCTTCGGCCCATCAAGTCTACTCCACCATTCAATCATGGATGATCTATCTTTCCCTCTTAACCAAGAACGGAACTCACTATCAAAACATGGAGGGGACGGGGGACACAATTTTTGGCGGCCGCGCGTGTATGCGCACACTCACACACACGCGCGAGGCTTCGGAGGCTCAATCCAGCGTTAAAAATGGCGAATTTAAAATCACAAAAATTTGGGGGGGATGTCCCCCACCTCTCAAAACATGGGGGGGATGTGTCCCCTCTGGCCCCCCCGGGTTTTCCGCCCCTGTTCTTAACCCCATTCTCCTGCCTTCTCCCCATAATCCCTGATACCCGTACTAATCAATAATCTATCTATCTCTGCTTTGACGAAGATATTTGCATCTTCCCTGTCGCAGGCGTGTTGCCAGAGCACTGATGAGTAGCTCATGCTGTTTCTATTTATAAGAAGGAAAGTAAAGAGAATCCATGGAATTATAGGCCGGCGTGCCTCACATCAGTGATAGGGAAACAATTGGAGACGATTCTTTGGGATAGGATTTACTTTTGTTTGGAAGAGAATGGGTTAATTAGGGAAAGTCAGCATGGCTTTGTGCATGGCAGGTCCTGTCTTACTAACTTGATCGAGTTTTTTGAGGAGGTGGCAAAGATGATCGATGAGGGTAGGGTGGTGGATGGATTTTGTAAGGCATTTGATAGAGTCCCCCTTGATAGGCTGATCCAGAAGATTAAGATGCATGGGATTAACAGTGACCCATGTTTGTTGTATGTTTTTGGAACTGGCTTACTGATAGAAGACAGAGGATTGTGGTGGAAGGACAATATTCAGGCTGGGGGACTGTGACCAGTGGAGTTCTGCAGGGGGGCGCTGCTGTTTATGTTATATATAAATGACTTGGATGTAAAAGAAGATGGGTTGGTTAGTGAGTTTGCAGATGACACCAAGATTGCTGGGGAAGTTTGTGCGGTAGATTGTTAAAGTTTACAACGGGATATAGCTCAGCTACAGAAATGGGCGGAGAAATAGTGGATTGTTTAATCCGAGCAATGCAAGATGTTGGGCATTGGGAGGTCAAATGTAAGGGGAAAATATACAATTAATGGCAACACAAGTAGATAGAGTGGTATAGTAGGAATATAGACATTACTTTAGACTTTAGAGATACATCGCGGAAACAGGCCCGTCAGCTTACCGAGTCCGCATTGACTTGTGCATCACCCCATAGACTAGCACTATCGTACACACAGGGGAAAATTTACGATTTTTTACAAAGCCAATTAACCTATAAACTTGTAGACTATGAATAGCTCAAAGTATTAGATCCATATTCTTCTGTATTTAAAAATAAAATGAGTACTGATCTTTGTGAGATATAAGCTCCAAAGGGAGCTCGATAGGGTAGATGATGAGATGTTTCTATAGCAAGTGTCTTGCCAGATCAGCCATAGTCACCAGATATGGAGGCCTGAGTTGCATATTCCCTCAACAGAAAGAAATGACCCTCGGGAACTCTTTACCTGTGGACCCAGTACTGTGAGTAAATTTGACCCCCATATACCGTATGAGGAAGGGTATGCTGGCTCTGGAGAGGGCCCAGAGGAGGTTTACAAGAATGATTCCAGGAATGAGTGCATTAGCATTTGCTGAGCGCTTGACAGCACTAGACCTTTGTTGCTGGAATTGAGAAGGTTGAGGGGGAACTTCATTGGAACTTACAGAATAATGAAAAGCATAGATAGAATGGATGTGGCAAGGATGTTCCCACTGGTGGGAGAGTCCAGGACCAGAGGCCATAGCCTCAGAATTAAAGGGAGCTCTATTAAAAAGGAGGTGAGGAGCAACTTCTTTAGTCTGTAGTTAATCTGTGGAATTCATTGCCACAGAGAGCTGTGGAGGCCAATTCAGTGGATATTTTTAAGGCAGAGATAGACAAATTCTTGAATGGGTGTCAAGGGTCATGGGGAGAAGGCAGGAAAATGGGATTAGGAGGCAAAGATCAGCCATGATTGAATGATGGAGTAGACTTGATGGGCCAAATGGCCTAATTCTACTCCCATCACTTGTGAGCTTGTGAAGTTGTGATCATTGGAGACATAATATTGAAGGTTGGATGAATTGATGGTTATGGGGAGGTACACAGAAAGAAGAGTTTAGTCCTAAGGCTGATTAACCATGATCATATCGACTGATGGATATGACTGATGGATGGAGACGACTCTGCCAGCTGCATAAAAATATCCTAGCAAGGAGGCGGTGACTTCAGACGAACATTTGATAAAAGCGAAAGGGGAAAACAGAATAAATTTGAATGGGGAAAGGGTAGCTTGGTAACTCTTCCGATTGAAGGTTCAAGGCTTTTCATTCTACCTGCACCTCACTGTGCACATGTAAATGACTCAAAACCTGAACTTGAATATCATGAAAAGCTGCCTGGATGTGCTGGCCACCTACCTGTTTCTTCAACCAAGCTGCATCAATAATTAGCTTTAGGTATGCTACGTGTGCCAACTCGTGGTGGGTTAAGCAGTCATTAATTGGCAGTTGCCCATGCAGTCTTCACGCGGCCTCGCACATCTGTTGAAATCTGCTCCATTAACCATGTCTCCCACTCCGTGCATCTGTACGTATTCTAGACCAAATAGAACTCCATTTGCTCTGTTATCCTCAAGGGAAAAAAATACTGAAGTTCACCAGGGACATTATTTTTTACAATAATACCTATTATGCAATTAACAGACTGGTATGAGTTTTATAAACTAGTTTGTTGTAATATCTTCCACACTCAGCATGCCTGTTTGTCTGAGTTCATTTCATTTGCTGTAATTTCATTTAATTTTGTGCATTGGCCATTTATTTTGCTCTGCTGTCAAGATGCAGAAACTGATAAGGATTACTGCCAGTCAGTAATGCAAAATATCCAGTTGCTATTATGTTTAGCAACAATATTTAAACTGGAATATTATCGGAGTGAAATATTATAAAATGTCATGCCTGTTAAGGTGCAATATGGAGCCTGGATCCGACCCTTATTTTTCACTCAATTGTTATTGTTGGTTATCCATGGGTGCGATTGTGTTTGAGAGGGTGCATTTTTATATATTACTTGACAAAGTGTGGACCCGTTGGGTCCATCTTCCCCAATGCAATATTCTACCACTCAGCTATACACGACACAATGTTCAGTCAAAATGGCGATTCTGGCCCGGCAAGCCTTCCCCAAATGCACAAGCGTGGCTGACGGGTACCCGTTGCGACGCCAGAGATCGCCGTTGTGACGCGAGTCAAAAAGGTGATCTAAAAATGGTGGTGGGCCAACTGCGCGGGTTGACCAGACTATGTTAAAATGGCGATGGGCACGACATCCCCCAATTGCGCACATGCAGATAGCTGGCCCTAGAACAAGCGCGGACCATTGGGTCCCCCTCCCCATCGCAAAATTCCAACACTCACCCATACACGAGGCGATGTTCGGTAAAAATGGCGAACTGACCCCCTCCACCAACTGCGCAGGCGAGGTTGACGGGTTATGACGCGAGTGAAAATGGCGATCTTAAAATGGCGGCCCGTACTGAGCAGGCGCGACTGCCGCATTCAACTGCACATGCGCGGATAGCGGGCCCGGCAACCCTTCAGCATCTGTGCATGCGCGGCTGACGGGGCCGGCAAGTGTGAGCGCAGTTAACGGTAAAAAGTAAATAAAAGTTTATTAAGGATATAACTTGGGAATCGCTTTGTCAATTGGAACGAAACTTGCTACGCGTCACACCCTAGGTGAATGGTAAGTAAGGTGGGCCTAAAATTGTTGTGCTATCATGTACCATTCTGGCTGTATTTTGGGCACATACGAACATGCATAAAAATGATACTTTTTAGCTATATTTTTAAGCTTTATTAAGGGAAAACCTTTGTCAAATCGAACAAAACTTGCTACTGCGCACCTCCGGGTAATGGTGAGTAAGGTGGCCCAGAATTGTTGTGCTATTGTGTACCGTTTTGGCTGTATTTTGGGAAAATACATACACCTCAACATATATACATACAATATAATTTAACGTTTAGTTTGTGTACATTTTTATATATTAACAAGAAAGAAGCTCCCAACATCAATCCCTGTGGCACGGTATTTGTTACGGGGAAATAAAAGATATTTTTGGGGGGGGGTGGGGGGGAATCTCAATCAAGGTATTTCCTGCCACCTTCAATTTTTGCCTGCAAACTGAGGATCACATTTGCTTTAAGAGCAGCATGTGTGTGGGACCTTGTCAAAAGCCTTGAGTTTGGGTTTAGTTTATTTTCACGTGTACCGAGGTACTGTGAAAAGCTTTTGTTGCATGCTAACCAATCAGCGTAAAGACAAAACATGATTACAATCGAGCCAACCACAGTGTGCAGTCCGGGGGACTCCAATGCGGTAGATAGTAGTTCGGGACAGCTCTCTAGTTGTTGGTAGGTTTGTTCAGTTGCCTGATAACAGCTTGGAAGAAACTGTTCCTGAATCTGGAAGTGTGCGTTTTCACACTTCTATACCTTTTGCCTGATGGAAAAGGGGAGAAGGGGGAGTGGCCAGGGTGTGACTCATCCTTGATTATGCTGGTGACTTTGCCAATTCAGCGTGAGGTGTAATTGGTGTCAATGGAAGGGAGGTTGATTTGTGTGATGGTGTAGGTTGCGTCCACAATTCTCTGCAATTTCTTGCGGTCTTGGATGGAGCTGTTCCCAAACCATGCAGTGATGCATCCCGATAAAATGCTTTCTACGGCGCATCTGTAGAAGTGGGTGAGAGTTGTTGGGGACATGCCGAACTGCCTAAACCTTCTAAGGGAGTAGAGACATTGATGTGCTTTCTTGGCCATTGCTTCAATATGGGTGGTCCAGTACAAGTTGATGGTGATATTTACTCCTCAGAATTTGAAGCTTTCAACCATCACTACTTTGGCGCCATCAATGCAAATCGGGGTATGTGTACCGCTTTGCTTCCTGAAGTCGATCACCATCTTCATTGTCTTGCTGATGTCGAGAGAAAGGTTGGTGTCTCGACTCAGGTCACAAAGTTCTCAATCTCCTTCCTGTACTCCATTTCATCATTATTTGATATCCGGCCCACAATGGTAATGTCGTTTGCGAATTTGTAAATTGAATTGGATTTATACATGGCTGCACAGTCTTGGATGTACAAGAAGGGGGCTGAGAGCGCATCCAGTTCAGTTCAGTTTAGTTTATTGTAATGCGTACAGTGAAAATCTTTTGTTGTGTGCTAACCAGTCAGCAGAAAGGCAATGATTACAATCGATCAATTTACAGTGTACAGATACATGATAAGGCGATGTTTCGTGCAAGGGTAAGCCAGTAAAGTCCGATTAAGAATATCCAAGGGTCATGAAAGAGATAGATAGTAGTTCAGTAAGGCACTCTGGTTGTGGCAGGATAATTCAGTTGCCTGATAACAGCTGGGAAGAAACTATCCCCGCATCTTGTGGTGTGCGTTTTCACACTTCTATATGTTTTGCCTGATGGGAGAGGAGGGAAGAGGGAGTACCAGTGTTGAGGATTATTGTACAGGATAATTTGTCCCCTGTCCTCACTGAATGGGGTATGTTGGTCAGGAAGTTTAGGATCCAGTTGCAGAGATGAGTGCTGACTCCAAGTCCCTCGGATTTAGTGATGAGCTTGGATGGGATAATTATGTCAAAGGCAGAGCTGCAGTCTATGGATAGGAGTCTGACATATTTGTCTCTCTTATCCAGGTGTTCCAGGGATGAGTGTAGGGCCAGGGAGGTGGCACCATCCATGGACCTGTTGTGGCGGTAAAGCTGCTTGGTAGACTGGATTTAATACAGAATAGTGAAAGGCTTGGATAGAGTGGACGTGCATAGGATGTTTCCACTAGTGGGAGAGTCTAGGCCGAGAGGTCATAGCCTCAGAATTAAAGGACGTTCTTTTAGGTAGGAGATGATGGCGAAATTCTTTAATCAGAGGGTGGTGAATCTGTGGAATTCTCTGGAAGTCAGTGGATATTTATAAGGCAGAGATAGATAGATTCTTGATTTGTATGGGTGTCAGAGGTAATGGGGAGTAGGCAGGGGAATGGTGTTAGGAGGGACAGATGGATCAGCCATGATCGAATGGCAGAGTAGACTTGATGGGACGGATGGCATAATTCTGCTACTAATCCTATTATTTATGACAATGCATTCCATAAATAGCCTCTCAAAGCATTTCATGATGGAGGGCGTCAAGGCCACTGGACGGAAAACGTTAAGGCATGAGATCTTTCTTTTCTTCGGCACTGGGATGATGGTGCTCTTCTTGAAACAGGTGGGTACCTCAGAACTGAATAGGGAGAGATTAAAGATGTCCTTGAATAGTCCCGTTAGCTGGTCCACGTAGCAACTAAGGACGTGACCAGAATGGGCCAGTTGCTTTCCGTGGGTTCACCCTCAGGAAGGCCGATCTAACCTCTGCGATTGTGACCCTGGAAGAGGCACACTTGAATCTGAAGGGATGGGTGTCATCGTCCTGTTGGCCTACTGCTTAAAGCATGCATAGAAAGCGTTCAGTTCTTCAGCTAAGGCCGCACTTTCACCAGTGATGTTGCCTGACTTTGGTTTGCAGCCAGTTACTGTGTTCAGACCTTGCCACATTCTGCTTATGCCCGAGTGATTATACCGGGACACAAGTTTGCCCTTGCTAAAATCCATGCATACTACGACAACCCTCCTGCCTTCAATTTTCTTGGTTTTATTGTTCACCTATAGCAGCCACCCAGTTTTTGAAAAATGCAGAATTGCATCTCACAATTTTAATTACATTTTTTGAAAAGGTGCCCCTGAAGAATCAACAAGGACAGAGCAATAGATATTATCTATGTGGACTTTAGATTGTTGGCCTGCAACCAGTGGTGTGCTGCAGAAATTGATGTTTGGTCTCCTTTTATTTGTGATATATCTTAACAATTTGAATGAGAACGTATGGTATGTTAGGTAAGATTGCTGATGTTTGGTGGTGTAGTGGACACTGAAGAAAGTTGTCTATAGTACAACAAGAGCTAGATCAACTGGAAAAGTAGGCAAAGGAATGGCAGATGGAATTTAACTCCAGCAAGTGTGAAGTGATGCATGTTGGGAATTTAAACAGGGCAAGATATGCACAGTGAAAGTGGCGACACACGTAGATTATGTGGTAAAGAAGGTGTGTGGCACACTTACCCTCACAGAGGATAGTAAATCTCTATAAAAAGCATTGGATGTCGATGTCAAAATCTATTTTGAAATATTCGGCTATGGGGAATTGGCACACAGAAGGACTTGAGTGCTTGGATAAATCAGCCATGGTCAAACTGATAGCAGGCCAGTTAGCCTACTGCTGCACTTATTGTCTTGTGCTCTTGTGATTTCACCCAAAGTGTGGTTGTAATCTGGAATGCACTGCCTGAGGAGGTGGTGAGGCCAGACACTCCCAATACTCTTGGAAGTGGCCATATGAACACTTGAAGTGCCAAGGATGGAAGGCTGCAGGCCAAGTTCTGGAAAACGAGGTTATGTGGTTGGGACTTAATGGTCAGCATGGACAATGTGACAGAACGGACTGTTTCTGTGCCTTATCCCTCAATGTATGACTATGACAGTCTTCAGTGTTGTTGAACCTTGCCATAGTGATGGCAGAAGTCTGCAAATTGTGGAGTATAGAGTGAATGAAGTGTCCTTGCAGTTGCAGTATTTGATGTTAAGTGAATGATCCTTGCAGCCATGGGAGGTGAGTGATTGGGCAATGGTAATGCTATTCAATATCAAGGATAAATGGTGAAACCTCCTTGTGGTTTAGAGGAACATTTTCTGACAAGAGTATGAATCAATGATAAATTGCCATATCTATATTATTAAATCCCTGATCTTGACCGCTTTTGGCCGACTGTGCTGTGATTTCCGAGAGAACGTCGCCACCTACGGCCGTCATTTTTGGCCACCTCGCTCAGAGCCCCCCTCCGCCATATGAGTGCAGAGGACTTTTTCCGTCGATGAAAAACGAGAGAGATATTAATGTTTTTACAAAATGCCCCATTCTCTCTGCTGCCCCCGCTGACGGCAGGGGGAGGGACTATAAAACCAGGAAGTGTTGTGCCTCACTCAGTCTCTGCCAGACCCAGGAAGCGAGAGCGTCTGGCAGAAACTGAGCTGCGAATAACACGGAACGCACGTAACCATTACATGCTGCACATCTTTTACAACACTGTGGTTGCAAGTGTTATTTTCTATGCTGTTGTCTGCTGGGGCAACAGCATTAGTGCAAAAAACAACAGGAAGCTGGTCAAACTGGTTAAACGAGCTAGCTCAGTGCTGGAGGGGAGAGTAGACTCTGGGATGGATGTGCTTGAGAGGCGTATGAGGCACAAGGTGCGGGTCATCCTGAAAAATCCCGGGCATCCCCTCCATGTAATTTTGGAGAGTCAAAAGAGCACTCGGAACAACAACCGGCTCCTCTCCCTGCCCTGTAGAATGGAGCGGTTCAGGAGATCCTTCACCCCTGCAGCCATTAGATTTTATAATTCGGACCGCTAGGCTGTAGGGGGATGCATTCTTGCAATTTTTAATTTTTAATTGTTAATTATTGGTCTTTTTAAGTATTTATTGCTCTCAGGTAGTGTCCACAGTGTATTCTATGTATTTTCTGTCTGCGTTCGTTTTGAATCTGTGGGTTTGTTGGTTGGGGGCTTCTGGACATCTGAATTACCCTGAGGGGATCAATAAAGTATTTATTATTATTATTATTACTCCACGGTGAGTCCCCTCAATTCGGCTGTAAAGCGGCTGCAGCCCTTTTTTTAAAGTTTGCGTTCACAAAATGAATTTTGGTTGTCGGGTGTCTGCAGCCCAATTGTTTGCCTCGCCTTGGCTTTTAAAATCGTTGCAACAGTTGGATGCCTGCCCAAGCATCTATACGGCCCACAATGTCTATACTAGCCCTCTGGAAACCAGCACCTTCGGCCCGCAACACCCATACTAGCGCAACAGAAAGCCCCCCCCCCCCCACTGGTGAGCAGTATTGGAATTGGTGGAGAGGTGGAATATTGCGTTGGTGACCAGCCCTCCCATGTGATACTGGGACCCAATGGGTCCCACAGTCTAGTAATATTCTAAATCTGAATAACAAAACATTTTTGTGCATTCAGACATAGACAAGCTCTCTGTCAAATGCCTTTTATAGTAGAGTGGTCTGATCCCTGGTCTGGATATAAGGTGTATTAATTGCTTCCTAATTATTCCTGCCTGCTCCCTTCATCCAGTTCCTACTCTTACTTTGTATCTAAGCCTTTTGGGCCTGTCCCACTTAGCTGATTTTTTAGGCGACTACAGGTGACTAGGCTGTCGTCCCATGGTCGCCGGGGTGTCGCCTGTATGGTCGTGAGTAGTCTCCTCAGTCACCCAAAGAATTGTAACATTTTTCTGGTTGCCGCTGGAATTTGAAATGTTCTAACTTTTTCGGCAACAGTCGGCGACGGTTGACTTGACGCCAATGAGCGTAGCTTGACATGTCCTGACGTAGGTGCTGTCGAAGGTTGTCGCCAGGATGATGTAGGTTGTCACCACTGCTGACTTTGGTGAATTCCATTGACGACTACCTTCGCCAACCTACATCAACTGACGACAGGTAACGGCAACTGAATTGTCTTAAGTCGGCTTCAGTTGTCGCCGACAGGGTTGTACCTTGTCATAGCTTGTTGCAGGTAGACGTAGGTGTGGTCATAGATGGGCATCCCAATAGGTCGTTGGTTGGCGGTAGCTTGTCATAGCTTGATGTCGACTAGGTGGTAGGTTGTTGTAGACATTGTCGTTGGGGGGTCCAGTCGCTGGTTTTTCGGAGACCTGCTACGACTATGACAGTCGCCGGCAGTCGCTGAAAAAATCGCATGTGGGAAAGGCCCATTCCTCCCAAGGGCATTCCATGGTTTGGCATGGTGGTTAAAATATTTTGATTATTTTGTAGGACTTCAGAATGAAAGCTTCCAGGTGCAGAGTATTGACAATTGAGATATTTTTATGCTTGGAGTGAGTGCCTTATTTTGCTGTTGATAAACAGATTAGGGTTAGGGTTCACATACATGTAATCTATCCTTCACTGAACTTTCAATCTGGGCAGTTCTGAAGACGTAGTGTGCTTTCTCCTCTCCATTCAAGGAGAAAGATCGGAATCTACTTCACCTTGAATTGAGAGCTTCTGCCACATTGAAAATGCAGCTGTGTGCGGCAAGCTGTGAAATCTGCACATATTAAACGCAGCTGGAGGCTTGTGCCCATTGCGACTTCACCTCTGCAGGCGGAGCTCCAGACACATCTCAATGGCTAGAGCTCTCCTGTAGCAGATGTCACATTTAAGTGAGTACTGCTTTGAAGCTTCTGAATACGTCAGACATGTAAATATTGGAACATTGCTCCTGGGAGATTCTTGGTCAGAGACCCCTTCGCTCTCCTCCTTCAGTTCCTCTGGCAAGAAAACCTGCCTTGGGGTCCTTTGGTCTTGTTGGTTGTGCTGGAGTCTAATCTGGCCAACAACAAAGCTATTTTTTTATACACAAATATGTGGATGATTATCCTTAATGGCTGGCAGTAAACCCCTTCGCTGAAACCATTGAGCTCTCTTGCAAGTCAACTTCCAACTTTCCTATATTTAATAAAGGTCCCTTTAATCGGTATTGATATTGGTTTATTTTTGATGTGCACCATAGATAAAGTCATAAACTTTGTTTTGCCTGCTGATGGACATAGACATATTGTATGTTTTCCTTCATCGGGTGGGGCATTGAATATAATAGTCAGGAAGTTAAGTGGCAGCTTTATTAAACTTTGGTTAGGCCACATTTGCAGTATTATTTGCAGTTCTGGTCACCCCATTACAGGAAGGATTGGAGAGGGTGCAGAAGAGGTTCACCAAAAAGGTTGCATGGGTTAGAGAATATTAGTAATAAGGAGATGGTGGACAAACTTGGATTATATTCCCTGGAGCATCAGAGGTTGAGGGGGAGACCTGATAGAAGTATATAAAGTTATGAAAGACATAGATAGGGTAGAAAAGCAGAACATTTTTTCGTCGGGTGGAAATGTTAAAAAAATAGAGGGCGTAGCTTTTAGGTCTGAGGAGGAAAGTTTAAAGGAGATGTGTGGAGTTTGCTCCATTAAAAGTGATGGGTGGTGCCTAGAACAGTTAATGTATTTAGTGGAAGCAAATAGTTCTGAATCCAAACTACCAAGTCACCATGGAACCCATGCATTTGAATCTTCTGATTCATCTACCATGAGGGACTTTATTAAATGCTTACTAAAATATACGTAGACCACGTCTACTACCCTATCTTCATCCATCACCTTTGTTGTCTCCTCAAAAACCCGAATCAAGTCAAAATGGCATGATCTGCTGCAGATAAAGTCATTCTGTCCCTACTTCAAAACCCTTCAAAATCCGACGAAATCCTGCACCAATGAATCCAGTCCAATTGCTTTCCCACCACTGAGATGAGTCTCAACAGTTTATAATTTCCTGGCTTATATAAATTTCCCATTTTAAACAAATAGCCGAAGGATCTTTGTATCTTTGTATCCTGTGGCTAGAGAGGATACAAAGATCTTCATCATGGCCCTTGCAATCTCCTCACTTGCCTCTCTCAATAAATTAATAGAGATACTAATAAGCCATGGGGATTTATCCACCTTAATGCTTTTCATGAGGCCTAAACACCACCTTCTTTTTGATATCAACCTGCTCTAGCTTATTAGTATACCTTACATTGATCTCACTATCCTCCAAATCTTTTTATTTGGTGAATACAGATGCATGCAAAGTACACGTGACAATAAAGTATCATTGATTTTTTTTGCAGCTGGCCTATAAACCCACATGTCAGATGTGAACTTATAGAATAATAACTGCTTCCAGTTTATCCTCACGGGTTCCTGCCTAATAATGCTGTAATTTGCCTTTCCCTACTGTAGTACTTTCCCCCAAGGTCCAAACTTATCTTTATTCATAACTATTACAAAAAATATGGAATTTTGATCTGTTTCCGAAATGCTCTTCCACTGAAACATCATTCACCTGACCAGGCTCCTTTCCCAACACAAGGTCCAGTATGGTCCGTACTCAAATTGAGCTACCCATATACTGTTTCAAGAAACCGTCTTGGATGCAATAACAAATTGTGGCCTGTCTAAGCCTCTTGCAGGAAGGAAATCCCAATCAATAATTGGAAAATTAAAGTCACTCCCTACCTCAAATCTGTTGCATTTACATATTTCTATAATCTTCCAACATATCTGTTCCTCTATTTTCTACTGGCTATTGGGAAGCCTTTTGTTCAATCCCATTAGAATGATTGCACCTTTCATATTTATTTGCTCTACCTTTATTGCATCTGTGGATGAACCCTGTTTAGTAAAGCAACTCCTCCATCTATTTTACTTCCCTCTTCCTGACAATTGAAACAACAAAGACCTAGGAACATTGAGCTGTCAGTTCTGTACTCTTACAATCAAGTCTCTGTATTGCGCACAGCAGCATTGATCCTCTTAACCCAGAATACTCCATGCATTGAAATATACACATTTCAGCCCAACAGTTTCACCATGTTTATTAACCTCTCCTGCCTATTCTTCCTTACTGGTTACTGGTCATAACCTCTACGATCCCATCAGTGCTTCCATTGCTGACCTTTGCTCTAGTTCCTACCCCTGCCACTCTAGTTTAAACCCACCTGAGTAGCACTTGTGAACCTTCTGCAAGGATATTGATTCCCTTGCAGTGCAGGTGCAACTTGTCCCTATTGTACAGATTGAGCCTGCACTGGAAGAGAGCCCAATGATCGATGCACTGAAACCCTAACTCTTGCACCTCCTCCACTCCAGGATCTTTCCATTCCTTGCATAGGTAGCAAACCTGAGATCCTAATCAGGTACTGTTTTTTTAATCTATTACCAAAGGCCCTAAATTTACTTTGCAGGACCTCATTTCCTTTCATACCTATGTCATTGGTACATACATGAACCACGGCCACTGGCTGCTCACCCTCCCCTCGCAGAATGTTCTGTGCCTGTTCAGAGACATCCAACAGATTTCCTGGAATCTCACGTGGCCACAGACTAAAGATTCCCTTATTTGTGGTTCACCTAGGCTGAGTCCTACCCTGTTCTTCAACAGAACCAGAGGTAGTGCTACCGTCCTGGCTGATGCTGCCCTGAGAGGCTAACACCCTCAACAGTTTTCAAAATGATATACTTGGTTGAGAACGAAATAGCAACAGGCAAATCATACACTATTTACCTGTCTATCCTGACGGACACCCATCTATCTGGCAGAACCTTTAGTGTGACAACCCCCCTGATGCTAGTGTGTATAACCCCCTCTACTTCTTGTACACTCTTCAGCGAGTCCACTTGTTGCTCCAACCGATCCATGCAGTCTAAGAGGAGGTCAGGTGGACATACTTCCTGCATCCAGCAGGCGTATTTGTCGGGGACACATAACAACCAATTGAAACGTCTGCAAACTGCCTCATGCAAACATATTCCAAAGTAAGCAGGTGGAAACTGTACAGAGTAGTTCAACTGTTGTCTCAGCAATAACTTCCCTATTTGGATACTCATTCCCTGATAATAATGGCCAAAATGTTACTTGCCTCTTGTGCCTACATTTAAAATTTCTGGCTAATGATTCCCTTGGAGAAATTTTTGTTACGTAAATTAAAATCTCATTGTTTTCTCCTGAAAGGATTAGCTCTGATTTTAAGATTATAATAACCTCATGTGCTTGATTCTTCCACCAGTAAAACAAAATCTCTCTCCATCAAAATCTTAAAATCCTAATTCAATATTACAGGGAAAATAAACCTAGTTAGTGTAATCTCTTATAATCCAACCCTATGGATTTGACATGATTCTAATGAATCTGCACTGCAATCTGTTCAAGGCTATTATTTCTTTTCTCAGATGCAATGCTTAATATTCTGGATGTCGTCTCACGATACACCAGTGGTATTGGGTTTCTTGATCACTGATGTGAAAATGACTTTCCAATTATATGAGCTGTTTTAGTTCCATAACATAGAAGCAATCAATCAATAGAAATATTCATACATCCAATAAATCTTTAGTTATCTTTTTTAGCATTTCATTGAAGAGACAGTGGTAAGTATTCTCTCAGGGCATGTGGAATGCAATTCATTAAGAAGATCAGAACTTTCATGGATGAAATGGCTCTAAGCTGAGGAATAATGGTTGACTTTACAAACTACTGCATTACAAGAAAAAGCGTCTCTGGTTGGACGGAGAGTCAAGATGAGAGAAAAAGAATGAAGACAGTGTCCTGTCTTATATATTGATTATCTATGATTCAATAGTTACTTGAAAAGATGAAGGCCTGTGAAGACTGGAGATGGAGTCATAGAGTTGTACACACAGCCATGGGCGGAAATCCCGGGGGGGATGCCCCCTCATGTTTTGAGAGGTGGGGTGCAATCCCCCCCCCCATGTTTTGTAATAGGGATTTTTAAATTCGGTGAAAGAAAATCAATGAAAAGTCTCCGCTTTCCGCGAGTCAGTGGGGGTGGGACTGATGATCAAGGGCGCCGATTGGGCGTCGGTCAGCAGGCAATGGGGGTGGGGGGGGGGGGGGCGGGCGGGCAGCGCGATGATTGGAGGAGCGAGGTGGCAGTCAGAGGCGGAAGTAGCAGGGTGGGACTGAGGATAGGGAGCGGTGATTGGAGGAGGGAGACATCCAGGTGGAGCAAAGATCATAGAGCGGAGCTTGAGTCGGCCCGTTTGCCGGGCCTTTCATCAAAATCCGCCATGGGATCTACCACCACCACGTGGTCAAATTGCTGCACCGAGGCAATTGAGACTCCCGATGTTGAAGCCCCTGCCGGGGGATGGAAGATCCCACGGCCAGGTTTAAGCCACGCCGGGTGATGAAACACCGCGAATGGGCCGATTGAAACCCCACGATTTGGGGTGGACGTAGCTGCTGTTGCTGGAGTTCAGAGCCAGTCACCAACCAGGTCAGCTCCCGATGTTACCGCCACAGAGCCCATTGCCGAAGCCTCGCGTATGTGGGTGTGCGCATGCACGCACGGTACCAAGAAATCGTGTGTCTCCCCCATGTTTTGTTGGCGATATCCGCCCCTGCACACAGCTTCAGCCTAGCATGCCCATGCTGACCGTTGTAGTTATCTATATTCATTCCAGGTTTCGCTTACCTATATTTAATCCCAGTCTTGTACACCGTGGCAATTTAGGGACTTGTCCAGCTGCTTGACTATAATGAGAGTATCCATCTCCACCTGTGACAACATTTTTCACATTCTCAATGAAAATATTTTGCTGCAAATCCCCTCTAAATCACATTGTACCTATACCTTTTTATTCAGATGAACCTACCTTGGGAAAAGATTTTTACTACCTATCTTCTGCCCATAATTTCATATATGTCTATCAGGCCACACTTGTGCCTCCAAGAAAAACAAACCTAGCCTCTTCAATCTCTTCTTTTTCGTGACGTGCGGGGGGGGAGGGGGGGGGGCTTAGTATGTGTGTTGTGGGTTGAAGGGACAGGTTTCCATAGGGCTAGTATGGACATTGTGAGCTGAATGGATTCTGGGGCTGGTGGCTCAGTCACTCAAGCCTCTTGTGCTGGAAGCTCACTCACTCACGGCTGGTGGGCTGGCAGTTGACTCACGGCTATTCCTTGAAATTCCATTTCAAGCAGGATGCAAGGCCATCAAATTCAAATGCAGTTTCTTACCACTTCAAGCAGGGTGCAAGGCCACCAAATTCAAGTGCAGTTTCATACCATTTCAAGCAGGGTGAAAGGCCACTAAAGACAGTGTTGTGATCTCTCCCTCCTCCATCTTGCAGAGACTGAGCCACGCCCACACTTCTGGGTTTCTCCCACCAGAATGGGCGTGGTCTTCATGGCGTGATTGACAGGATAGAGAATCTCAACATTTTTTAAACACTGACAACTCTTTTATTTTTCATCGATGGGAAATATCCTCGATTTTTCCTGATGAGCGGATGGGGATTCTGAGTAAGATGGACAAAAATCACAGCCGCACGTGGTGGCGTTTTTTTCTAAAATCAACATAAAACGCAACCAGGAAGTGGTCAAGACTAGACTTTTAATTATATAGAAGGCAAGGCAACTTTAATTAAGGCAAGGCAACTTTAATTAGGCAAGGCAACTTTAATTGTGGGATCACGGGAGAATCGGACAACTGAATTAACTACAGAAAGAAACGGCAGACATGTTAAATCAACTTTTGCATCAGAATTCATCAATGAAGATGCTGCAAATATCTTGGATAATCGATGAACTCATTTTAAAAAACATGGTGAAAATTATAACAAATCTCAAAACACAATGGATAAAGTATAAGAGAAACTCAGAGGCCTAAAGGTGGATAAGCCTACAGGACTTGATGGGCTTTACAGGGTTTTAAAGGAAGTGGCTACTGAGACAGAGGACTCATTGGTTCATTTTTTTCAAAACTCACTCTATTCCAGGAGAGTGCCAAAAGATTGGAAAATAGTTCATTTGATTCCTTGTTCAAAAAGTGAAAGATGATAGGCCAGTTAGCTTAACATCTGCAGGTAGCCAGATGTTAAAATCAATAAAAAATAACTAAACATTTCGGAATCCTAAATATAATCAATCCTAATCAACATGGTTTTATAAAAGGTAAATAATGTGTGACAAATTTGCTTGATTTACTTAAGGGTGTAACGGGGAGAGTTGTTAGAGGGGAGCCTATTGATGTAGTGTATTTAAATTTCCAAAAGGTATTTGACAATGTGTCACTGAAGAGATTGGTGTTTGATTACAGCTCAAGGTAAATACGGAAGTGTGGTGGCATGAATTGTAAAGTGACTGTCACACAGCAGGGTTCGAAATTAGCAGTTGCCCGGGTTGCAATGGCAACTTACAGTCCTGCCGGGCAACCTAAAAGCCATGCCATTTTGCCCGGCTTGGCAAGCAACCGGGACACCTAGCGTTTAATTCTGAGCGGTCCCCCTTTTTTTTTTCTTTTTTTTTCAATTTCAAGACTTTATTCGACACAACAAATGACACAACAGATCAAGTCATAAACAAAAATAAATTACATTATATCAAGTGTCATTATAATACAACATTACAATCATTGTTCACAATACTCTCAACCCCACGCGGTGACCAGCGCCCACGGAAGACCTCCAAAGTCCCCGTGAACACCGCATGTTCCCTCTCCAAGGACACACGTGCACGGATGTAGGCCCGAAAGAGGGGCAGGCAGCCGACCGAACTGGCCCCCTCTCTATCTCTTTCTCCCTCTCTCTCTCTCTCTGTCAATCTCCGTCTCCGCCTGATATCCATGTCTGGGTCTCGATTCTCGGGTCTCCGCTCGGCTCTCATCTCTGTGCTCGGCTCTCCGCTCGGCTCGCTGCTCTCGGGTCTTGGGTCTCCGCTCGGCACGGCTGGCCGCCTTATACACGCGCACTGTCCCGGCAACTGGTCGGCATCGGCTACTTTATCCCTCCCTTTGCATTGTGGGAATTCTGGCCGCCATTACTGCCCGGTCGCTGCCTCACCGCGACCGCTGAAATACAATGCAGAATCACTCCCTGGAGCTGGAGTAACTCCCTGGAGTAACTCTTACTTCTTGGTTTCCTGGTCCTCCAAAAATATTAAAAATGGAATTTAAACTGGTGGACCTGCCACCACCAAACTCCAAACTCTGAAAAATAACAGCCTATTCCATGTTATCTCTTTATTTATTGTGTATATATATGGTCTATAGTATATAGACACACTGAACTTTTATCTCCCGTTCTGTATTATGTTTACATATTCTGTTGTGCTGCAGCAAGCAAGAATTTCATTGCCTTATCTGGGACACATGACAATAAAACTCTCTTGACTCTTGACTTGGACTTAAGCAAAAAAAGGGTTCTTGGGGGAAAAAAAAGCTACCTTAAATTTAGTTGCGTCTGGTTGGTACCTATGGTAGGGTGAAGACTATTCCATGCTTTAATTGTGCGGGGGAACTCTATGGAGCAGCCAGCATCTCTGGATAGAAGAAATTGGGTGACGTTTCGGGGTAGAAACCCTTCTTTACATTTCCTCTGGTTTTAGTGTTTTTAGTTTAATTTAAAGATACAGCGTGGAAACAGGCCCTTCGGCCCACCGAGTCCATGCCGACCACCGATCATCCATACTCTAGTTCTATCCCACACATCAGCGACGTAAGTCAAGAGTCAAGGGTTTTATTCTCTCACGTCCCAGTTAGAACAAAATAAATCCTTACTTGCAGCAGCACAACAGAATATGTAAACATAGTACTCTGTAAACAATGTTATAAACGAGAAAACAAAACGCCATACAGCCAGCACTCATATTCAGGATCAATTCCGGGTCGCTGGCAATTTTAGGCAGCAACATTATGGCCAATGTACTGCCCAATAGCCTTGAACTGAATTAAAACATACAGTAGCTGTAAAGGGGGACATAGTGTCACTTAGAGATTTAAGACTGAAAATGGATAGTTTCCTTTTTTTTTAGTACCAAAGTTATCAACGTATAATTTTTTGTGTGTTGGAAAATAAAATGTAGTGGCACAGCTGGTGGACTTGCTGCCTCACACGCCAGAGATCTGTGTTCTCGGGCACTGTCTGTTTGCACATTCTCCCTGCAAGCATGTGATTGTCCTCCCACATCCCAAAGACACATTGGCTTTGTAGGTTAACTGTAAAATTGCCCCTAATGTGGGTGAGGAAAGTGGGATAACAGAACTTGTGTGAATGGGTAGACAAATATTCTGGAGAAACTCAGCCGGTGAGGCAGCATCTATTGAGCGAAGGAAATAGGCGATGTTTCGGGTCGAGACCCTTCTTCAGACTGATGTGGTGCGAGGGGAGGCGGGAAGAAGAAAGGAAGAGGCGGAGGCAGTGGGCTGAGGGAGAGCTGGGAAGCAGAGGAGAAAGTAGGGACTACCTGAAATTGGAGGTCAATGTTCATACCGCTGGGGTGTAAACTGCGCAATAGCCGATGTATAGGGTCGAGACCCTTCTTCGGACTGATGTCGGGAGGGGTGGGAGTGGGAAAAAGAAAGGAAGAGGCGGAGACAGTAGGCTGTGGTAGAGCTGGGAATGAGAGGGGAAGGAGGGAGAAAGCAAGGACTACCTGTAATTGGAGAAGCCAATGTTCATACCGCTGGGGTGTAAACTACACAAGCAAAATATGAGGTGCTGTTCCTCCAATTTGTGGTGGGCCTCACTCTGGCCATGGAGGAGACCCAGGACAGAAAGGTTGGATTCGGAATGGGAGGGGCAGTTTAAGTGCTGAGCCACCGGGAGATCAGGTTGGTTATTGCGAACTGAGTGGAGGTGTTGTGCGAAGCGATCGCCAGGCCTGCGCTTGGTCTCACCGAGGTTGATCATACGCTGAATAACCATATTTTTGTTTGGAAGTGGAAAGAGATAATAGAAATTGCATTTATTGCAACGTGTAAAAAGAGATGAGATACTGTATTGTAATTTTGCTGCATGCCATTGTGGTATATATCATGTCTTCATTGGTGAATATGTTTAGTTTGCGACTTTATTTGAATCAGAAATAATATGTGAATGCTTCATTGACCTTAATTCCGACTGGTAAGTACGCACTTCGTCCGAGCTCAACATCGCACACGTCTTGCAAGCCGTTTTGAATGACCACGTAAACTGTCATTTGGCAACCTAAAAAGCTGCCGAAGTTGCCCAGCTGGCAACAGGGGAAAAAAGTTAAGCGAGAGCCCTGCATAGCAGGCAGAGCTGGAATAAATGGGACCTCTTCAGGCTGGAGAGATGGAGCTACAGGAGCACCTGCATTTTGTGGGATATGGACGCTGCAAATTGGTTGCTCCAATTCCTGCATTGGGATTGCTGAACTTAAAAAATACCAGTAATTCACAAAGTGAAATGTTTTGACATGTATCATATGCCAAATTGCTATTTTAATCAAATGTTATTCATTTTATTCAGTATTTATTTGCATTTCTGTAAACACACACACCAGCAGTGTCTCCTAGGAAAATTTGATTTAAGTTTTGGTTTGTTTAACTGAACGTTTGGTTTGCTTTTCAGAGCATGGATTTCACTGGAGTGCCATCAGTCCCATTGATGATCGGATGTGGAATTGCTTGTATGGCTCTCTTAACATTGCTTGCTGTATATGCTGCATTTTGGAGGTACTGTGTGCATTAACCCAGTATTACAGATAAAATGCTGGTTGTAAAAAATATCATGATATTATTCTATATATAGTCGTCCTCTTGATATGCTCCGATTACAGATGCAAGGTTTCGATCCCAAATGTCAACCTGTTAGTAGGGTTTTGAGCTGAACTGCCAACCAATCCTTTCTTGTCCCACCCCACCAGCCAGCCCCATTCCCCCAACCCCTCCACCCCCCAACCCGTAGAGATGCTGCTTGACCCGCTGAGTTCCCCCATTAGCCTGTTTGTTGCTCTGATTATATAATGTAGTGAGGATTTTTAATAGAACAGATTGTTTGTGTCGTGTACATTGCCAATATAAACTTATCCCCTCTGCCTATACATGATCCATTCCCCTCCATTCCCTGCACTATATATTAGAAGTGACAGGTAATTCAGTTACCATTTGGTGTGACAATAATCATCTTTTTATATCTCCATTTTTTTCTGGTTCATGGGTTATGTTGATAGCATTTACTTTGAGGCACAGAAACGCACAGAACAGTGAGTGAAGTTGAGGTTTGTTGTGTTGAGAAAATGGAATGTAATGTTATTGGATATTGATATCGTCCCAGATTTCATTCTGCTGGATACATTTATTTGTCGATGGTTGTCGGCTGTATTGCAGCCCTCACAATTTAAACAAGGTCGACAAAGACAGAGTGTTAGATAATGTGGGAGTATTACTGCTAAAGTGATCATAACAAATAGAGTTTTGCAGGCATCGTTGTTTTGGTATATCTTAAAAGAATATTGATTCATAAATAAATGTCTGACTTCAGTCATTAATCAGGAAATTTGTAGCCAGCGGGGTGGCATAAGAAGTGAGTAATCATCTTCTGCAGATTAGTGTGACATGATTGGTGGGCACAGAGGAATAATAAAGGTCACAATTGCAAAAAAACTCTTCGTAGTCGTTTTTTGTTTGTGTTCTTTGAAGCTGCAGATTTGTCTGTGGATCTCGTGGTTTGTTTCTCAGTAACATCTTGTTCACACAGCGAAATGCCAGAGGGTATACAGCATTTTACTGTGTACTTCCCATACCACAGGAAAGCCAGTTCTACCAAGTCCCACCATGACATGTAATAAGAAACGAGCAGTGAGTTACGTGCTTCATATTTTAAAGGGATAAACACCAAAATTGCATCGACCAAGTGTGGCATTCTTATTTGAATAATGAAAAATCAGTCACTAGAACAACTGTCCAGTCTCTATGTGCTTTACTTGGCATGAGGTCTTCTAGCTTCTTAAATTGACAACAGTCCTTCCAGAGCTGGTCCAAGCTTGTTGCAGTTCCCCTGGGCCTAAATGCCAAGCTGTGATTTTCACTCTACACAATCAGCGGTGTACCCTTCAGCATCTCTCCATCTGCTTCCGTCAAGCAATCATTTTCAGCAGTCTTCAGTTGCCACCAACAGGGTCTCCAGGTAAAGATATTTGTCATGGGTGAGGTGTAATGAAGACTAGAAGACTGATATCCTTTTTTAAAAAGGGCTGCAAAGAAAAGCCTAGCAATTGCAGACACAGTAAGCCTAATGTCAGTGGTGGGTAAGTTGGAGGAGATTCTGAGTGACAGAATCTACATGTTTTTGGAAAGGCAAGGACTGATTAGGTATAGTCAGCATGGCTTTATGTGTGAGAAATAATCTCACTAATTTGAATGAGATCTTGAGTGGAGACCAAGTAGGCAGATGAAGACAGTGTGGTATATGTTATCTTTGTGGGCTTTAGAAATGCATTTGACCAGGTTTAGTTTGGAGATACAGTGTGGAAACAGGCCCTTCAACCCACCAATGTCTGCGCCGACCAGCGATCACTCGTACACTAGTTCTATTCTACACACTAGGGACAATTTTTACAGATGCCAATTAATCAAGAAACCTGCATGTCTGAGAAAACCGGAGCACCCGGAGAAAACCCAAGCAGTCACAGGGAGAACGTACAAACTCCATACAGACAGCACCCATAGTGACTATCAGACCCAGGTTTTGGTGCTTTCGGGCACATGAGATTCATGACGAGCTAGCCAAATGGATTCAAAATTGACTTGAGAATATATTTAATGCCTGTTACATCTCTAACAGTGCAGCACTCCTTCGGTGTTGTACGTAAGTGTAAGCCTAGGTTTTTTTTATTCTCGGTTCTCTGTGATGTACTTATATCCACAGCTTTATACCTGTTAATATGAGGATTCCTTTAAAAGTTGCAGAATGCCATTTTATAAATGATCTAACGTGGACATGTTTTAATCGGAATTGGGGTCCATCTATTTAAGTGATGGAAATATTGGCTACTCATAGCATTACCCTCTGAGAAAAATAGTTGGCCCTTCTTCTTGCGTTTGAGGCAGTAGAAGTCTGCAGCAGGGTGATGCCATCCGGTTCGACATCCGTAGGTGCCCGCCCTAAAAGCATGCCAAGAGCGCTGCCGCTGTCTCTGTTGTCGTTGGCCTGACGCAGGTCAGTTGACACTGCGCACCACGGGGAGGTCGACAACATGGGCCCCAGTTGGCCCTTCGGTTCCTATTAAATCTTGCCCCTCTCACCTTAAACCTTTGACCTCGGGTTGTTGATTTCTTTATGCTGAGTAAAAGACTCAGTAAAAGGTAAGTATGTACTCAGTACAAAAGTAAAATGTATTTATCACATTTACTCCCGCCATGATATTATACACCTCCAAATGATCATCCTTCAGTATCCTGTGCTCCAAGAAATAAAGTCCTATCCTTCCCATCCTTTCCTTATAGCTCAGGCCCTCGAGTCCGAGCAATATCCTTGTAAATCTTCTCTGCACACTTTCCAGCTTAATGACATCCTTTCTATAGCACGTGACCATAACTGAATATTTCTAAATTTGAATTTTTTGATCTAGTCCACAGCATACTGCTTTTGAAATTCCCACTTTATTTCCTGCAGCCATTGAATGGTTTCAACGTATTCAAATCTTTACAGCAGATTGTCATGGCTTCCAAGGCAGCTTTGGGTAATAGTTTCCAAGAGCTAATGCTGATGTTACACTTCTTCATCCTGATCCTCAGGACATCCATGAATTTCTGACTTTACCTTTGTTTTGGGATCATTGTCTTATCATTGAGAAATCTGTCTTTTGAATGTGTGCAAGAAATTGCTCAGTCAGTATTAATGTTCCTTCCCCACTGCCTTGAGATGCCTTCCAAAGGCCACTCACCAGATTGCTGGGATATGATTACATTAATTATGCACTGCTAAAAACTGACAATTGCTGGACAATAACATTTAACATTTATCAATCAAGCACATTAACCTGGTTCTAAGACTATCACTTCAGCAAAACATAAAGATAGAAAGAATTGGTTGTTGGATGCTTGGAGTTAGTACCAACTCTCTATTACATATTCATTAAACTGTCTTGTAATCCTTAAGAATTGGGTTCAGCGGCTGATGACATCGTTATCAAACAGGTGGCAATCTATGGGACTCAAATCTCCATTGATCACACATTGCTACATCCCATGGGGTGGCAACCTTAGTCTGTGTGGTTCAGTCGCTCACTGAATAAACATTCAGAACCATCCACAAAACCGGTTCAAATGTGCAATCAAAATGATCAGTCCTTCTGAATGTTTTGAGCAGATGGTGCAAGCCATCATGTGCCAGTTTTATTTCTGCCTATTCTCATGCTTCTCCACTAACCACCAAAATATTTTCCTCTGGCAGAATAATGGGTAATTTCAGATAAATGGAGAGAAGAAAAAACATTAGGTTGATGGAGCACCTCCCACTTACTTAGAACTTGGCACATCGCCCGGCATGTTGAAAGCTTCATCTTTCAAACGTTCATCTCCCACATTGTAATTAAGCTGCACAACATACGCATATTTTTGTGAAAAATGTCATGAAATGTTAGCCAAGCCTTTGCTGTCAAAATAACCGGTTTAATCTTGCTCACCATTATTGATGTATATGCTGTCCAAAACATACGAGGAAGAAAATAATTCTTTTGTTTTCTTCTGTTTAAAGAAAATTTAGACATATTTGCCTCGATACAGGATTATAGTCTACCATGTTTAGTGCAATTTATAATCCAATTTTAATGAAAGATCAAACAAAATTCTTAGATTTCCTGAAAGTTGCATAAAGTCTGTAATTTCCTGTTCCAGTGCTCCACATGTCTGCTGTGTTAATGCATGAAGTACCTCAACATCCATGGTCTGTGTCATTTGCAAGCTTCTGAAGCAGAAGACTTTCAAAGTGCCAGTGAAACCAAATCAATTGTAATTTAAAGGGGATCTGCTGAGCAGTTTCCAGGCAACACTAGAAATATGACTCGGTCGGGTAAATCCTCCTCAAAATAAGTATTAACCGAGTTGTCCTTTGTGCTCCACCCCCTTCCCTCTTTAAGTGGCCCCACCCAAATCACCAGGCTTGTGAGCATTGATCAAACCCCCAGCCAGCCTCCTATGTGCTACGTGACACCAGCTCAGTCTACTCATCAGTTAACAAGCAACCATCTACCCCCAAACATCCGCAAACATTGTTCATACCTCTTGTTCACCAATTCTACCTTGCAACAACAGATAATTCTACCCAGCCACTGCAGCATGCATCATTGCTTCCTTTCAATGTTTGACAGAGGAAAGAAGACAAGACCAGTAATGATCAAATGGAAACTGAAATTTGATCTTAAAGATATCTTTGAAAGTATAAAGTTAGAGTAGACATACCAATGTTCTCACTAAAGCAGATTCCAAACTAAAGGCCATGGATATAAATCAGTCTTGAATGAAATCATTAAGGAGTTCAAGGGAAACCTGAAAAAAAGAGAATCGGTAGAAAGTGTACATGTGTAACTAATGGGAATATTACAGATGTTTTTATCAATCACTAAATTGCATAGCTCTAATATCGATAAATAGTAAAAGTCATGGATGCATTGATAGTGTTTGATGAAATTGGAGCTGATGGGCCACGTTAGAACCTTAATATAATTGTAAATCAATGCTCATTTGCATAGATGTTTCAATCTGTTAGATAACATGATGAGGATATTAAATAGCTCATTTGATTTGCTTTAACATTATGTTTCCACAGATTCATAAAATCGGAGCGATCCATTATACTGCTCAACTTTTGCCTATCTATAATGGCATCAAATATCTTGATTTTGGTTGGTCAAACACAGATACACAGCAAGGTAAGAGCATTTGTACTCAGAAAAATGTGGAATACATGGTGAGGAAGAGTTATCCAAAAGAATGGTCAAAATGTAACTGAAAATTAATTGCTATATTCAAATTTGAGCTTCTCAGGTAAGTTGAGTTTTGACCTCAAGAACACACCTTACATGTTTAAAAATCAAAACAAACTTTATGCTACAACTACGTTTACATTTGAAGCATTGGTTTAGAGATTGTGGGATGGTTCTTTTTACTTTCAGTGGGGTAGAAAACTAACAGTAACAAATCGGTAGCATATTATCTATAGTTACTAATGAAATCAATGAGAAAGCAGGCAGGGATCATAAAGGCAGCCATGAACAGTTTATATCTCCACAGCAAGTGTGAATTGCACTCATTGTTTCTAAGAGTGGTCCTGAGAGATGCTGCAATAGTCTGACTGATTTAAACAGTTGGTGCAGTTTACATGAGGGTATGATGATATTTTCTGTAGCATTGACATGTCTTTGCACTTCAATATAATTAAAATGTATCTCTCTATGACTCTATGTCATTCAGTCTATACACAGTTTAATAACATACCAATCTTTTTCCTTTCTGAACTGATGAGACTATTCATTGGACTATGTAATTATTTGCTTGTAAGCAATTTACTTTGATTCAACATTAATTATTAAAGCTGGCCTATACTATTCCCTACCTGGCACAGAATGAAACTAATATAATTGTGTAATATTATGCAGATTAGACAATGTAGAAACAGGCCATCTAGCTCAACTGACAGTACGTTTGCTCCACTTGGGTCTCTTTCTATCCTCTAACTCGATTGGCAATATGGTTTTTTGGAGGTGGTGGCAATTGGCTAGAGCAGAACATTTGGAGATCTGCAGTGTTTTTTTTTTGAGGGACTGGGTATGTTCTGGATGCCAGAAATCAACAATCAGCTGTTTGACATCAATCTCCTGTTCACGTTATCCAACTTTCACATCCACTCCCTAGTTACCAAGGACAATTTGCAGAGGCCAATTAACCGTTAAACCCACACATTTTTAGGATGTGGGAGAACCAGAGGAACTCAAGAGGTCACAGGGAGAAGGTGCAAACTCCAGAACTCTGGGAACCCGGGACTCTGAGCTGTGAGGCAACAGCTCTACCAGCTGTGCCACTGTGCTGCTTGGTTTGGAGGATTGGTGAGTTCAGTGAGTCAGGTGATCCTTGGGAAATGGGAAGTGGGGGAGGTGGGGGGGGGGGGGGGGGGGGGGGGGGCATTGTTGACAGGTGATGTGGGACTGAAGGAAAGTAAGTTATGAAACTTAGTTTAGCAGGGATTTAGTTGAGCACAGTGGTAGATATCACAATAGTACATGCCAGTGGTGCCCAATGATAACCTCTTCTGGGCCAGGATTGTCTAATTTTCCCAGAAGCTCCCCAAAGGAAGCACTTTACTAGGAATGACATCATTTGAAGGATATCGCATATGGAAGTTGCTTGTGCACCTGAAACTACCTAATAATTTCCAGAGTGATGATAAACAACCAGAACTTGATCATACTATGTTTTACTCCAGGAAAGATTGATTTTAGACCATGTGTTGCTGAAATCGATAGCACTATTTTAGCTGAGTTATCAGCCAGAAAGTTTACTCAGGCATTAAAGAGGTAGACCATCATTATCGGTGTTGCTTTCCACTGCAAGGTTCACTTCTTATACTTAGTAACAGAAAAAGTGTGGGACTGCAGCTATAGAATTTGTACTTCGATTTGCAACATTCATTACATTATCTTCATGGGATATAGCTGACTTGCAGTTAAGTCACGGTCTAATAAACCTCCTGCCAATTGTTAGCAATAGATAACCTTTCTATTTATAGAGCCAATTTTATAAAACACATGTCTAGTATTTGTAGCACTTAAACTCAAGTGGATATCACTAACTGGCTCTCTTCCCCATGTAATCCCTGTTTTGCTTTCCACTGCAATTTTCTGAAGCTAATTCGCTCATTCATATTCCCTTATTCACCATTTGCTTCAAAGGGCTTAATTGAATTAATCTGTTGGTCTTCCTGTAACAACATGATCATAATCAGGAACAGAAATAAGCCAGCTGGCTGTTCTACCATTCTGTAGGATCAGTCTTGACTTCATCATCGCTTCTCTGCATTCTACACATTCCTCTTGACTTCCTTGTAGTCTAACTGTGTCAGTCTCAACGTTGAATAGACATAATGAGCATCTCTTCAGTTTTCTGGGATGGGCAGTTCCAAAGATTCACAATCCTCCAAGAAAATAAATTCCTCTTCATCGTTGGTGACCACATGTTCTGAAACTGTGGCCCCAGTTCAAAATACGTCGGCTAGCAATCCCACCTATAAATCTTGTGTGTTTCGATTGGTGTTGAGATTTGGGGATCATGCGGTGTTCATTCTCCAAATCTGCTCAGCATGTCTTTGTAGAACAACTCCATCATTCTGGAAATCAACTCTGAATCCTCTTCATGCTGCCTCCTATACAAAGTGCTGGAGTAACTCAGCAGGTCAGCCAAAATCTCTTGAGAACTTGGATGGTTAACATTTCAGATTGAGTCCCTTCTTCTAACTCAGTCTGAAAAAGGGTTCCAATCTGAACTGTCCTATCCATGTTCTCCAGAGATGCTCCCTGACTCTCTGAGTTACTCCAGCACATTGTGCCTTTATTTGTAAATCAACATATGCAGTTCCTTGTATTTGCCTCCAATGCTGTGGCTGAGGAATTGGTGCAGGGAACAGGGATTCAGATTTTGGTCCATTGGGATCTATTCTGGAGCAGAGGTGGCCTGTACAGAGGGAAACCTATATCTTGGCAGTCAGGTTTGCTAGTGATACATGGGTGGGTTTAAACTAGATTGGCAGAGGCTCTATGCAGGACCAACATGAAAGGTTATGTCGGTATAGTCATATAGCTTTGGCCCAACTTGTCCACGCCGACCAACATGTGTTTGGCCCATATCCCTCTCAACCTATCCTATCTATCTAAAAATCCTAGCCATTGTAAAAATAACCCCTTCATCTCAGCTCTTTTTTCCATTAGTCAGCTACTCTCCTATCCCTACAAATATATCATCACCACCCATTGTAGGACAATAACATTTTAGTTGGCACCTTATGGAATGCCTTATGGAAAAAAATATATTCTACATTTAGGGCGTCATGGACACGCAGCAGTAGTGTTGCTGCCTGACAGCGCTTCCAATGCTAGAGACCTGGGTTCGATCCCGACTACAGGTGCTGTCTGTACAGAGTTTGTAAATTCTTCTCATGGGTTTTCTCTGAGATCTTCTGTTTCCTCCCACACTCCAGAGACATACACGTTTGTAAGTTAATTGGCTATGTATTAATGTAAAAATTGTCCCTGGTGTGTATAGGATAGTATTCATGCGCGGGGATTGCTGGACGGCGCAGACTCGGTGGGCTGAAAGGCCCGTTTCCACGCTGTATCAAAAACTAAACTCAACAAAATCTTGTGATTTGCCTTTAATTAACACTATGTGTTACATCCTAAAAGAACTCCAACAGATTTTGTCACACCAGAGGTTTCTTTCCTGAAGCATACTGACTGCTTGATTATCTAAATGTCCTGCTGTTCCCTTAATAACAAATTGCATATTTTCCGAATAACAGATGTTAGGCTATTCTCTGGCTCCCTTCTTTCCCAAATAGTATTGGTACATTTGTTTTGCGAGTACAGTATTAAGAATTTATAGTTGTGGAACTAACCAAGCTTCACTTGAGTTTGCAGAGCTAGAGGGGGGGGATATCTTTTCTAAAAGTAACGTAACTCAGAAAGACTGGATTTCCCAGCCTTTTGTAGTTGGGGGCAGTAGGCTTATTCTGTGTTTCAATTAACTTTCAGGAAGAGCTGCTTAAACTTCAGTTAAAATAGAAACTGTCATTTAGCTGAAAATCAATATTCAGTTCTGTCAATATATACACTTGAAGTACTTTGGGTATTAAGCTAAAAAATACTAAAAGCGCTTGAACTGAATGAGCCTCTGTGGAATGGAAAGATTATGTTTTGGGTCCAGACCCTTCAGACTTTTCATTTGACGTCAGATGCGTTGAATTCATTTCAGCATCTGTAGTTTCTTGTCTATGAGCTATATGGCTCATTGAGAATATTTGAAGGATAACCTCAAAGCGCCGATTCGGAAAGTTACTAAACCTTGTTAGATTGTCTGCATTGAAAGAAGCATGCCTCTCCCATTAACTCCAGGTCCTTACAATGTAGATCAGTACTTTTGTAGTTGACACTTGGAAATTGAGGGATTGGAAGATTGCAAAGTTGTTATGGTCTCAGTTCATCATATGAATAGGCCTTTGTGCACACCTGCCCATGTGTTTATTTTTGTCAGGATATACGGAGATAGGAAATGGGATGGAAAAATGAATAAATTGTCCAGGTTGTCCCGAACAGGGTTCCTTTCCTAAGAATTGTTTGTAACCCAGTTTGTAAGTCGGAAATGAACAAAAGTGGGAGTGGTGTGATGGGAGAATGAGCAGGCACAGGAAGAGCTGCTGCCAGCTGGCTTCACTGACTCAGTGAGTGAGTGTGTGAGTATACCCAGCATTCCCAGCTCTGCTTAACTCCACCCAGCCTTGGATTATTGCAGTCCAGGGGTGAGGATGGTGGAGAGAAAGACATGCAGAAAGGCCCTATTCCCACACATAAGAAGTTGTCAGCAGCCCTACCACAGGTAGCAAATCCATCCCACCCATCCTGCTGCTCTCCCAAATGCCTGTTGATGTATACAGGGCGATCATCAGTCAGGCATTTGTAATTTGGGGAGGAGCTATTGCTCAATAGGATGCTTTCACTCCACAGATTTGAAACCACTGTGTTAATGGCATTAATCGATAGATGACATAATTGCGATTCTAGCTAGTTCAGTTTTGCAGTCCATTGTTAACACGCTCAGTTGCAATATCATGTCTTTTAATTACAGAGCTAACAATTAAATTTACTATTATTGTATGAATCATTAAATGGAAACAATGTGACGTCATTGGTAAGATTATAAATTTAATACCGAATAGTGAGATTCTGTTTCATGGCTGATGCTACAGACCCTAAACTACTTGAACAGAAGTGATTTCTCACCAACATACAGATAGTTTGGAAGGAGTGATCTGTCTTGAGCGGAATGGAATATTTGTAAATTGCATTTGTAAGAAGTTAATTATTCAATCTGCCCATGGTAATGCTAGTACACTTTGGCCTGAAAACAACAAACAAGAAACCTAAAACTGAAGCTGCAATTTATATAAAATATATTAAATGTATAAACTTTATGTTACATATGGTGAAACAATGACTATCTTGGTACTAGGACAAAATACATACTAATGTACAAATATTTAAATCATGTTCAGTGCTTGGATTATAAATGTTATTAATGCACATGACAGGTGAAGTTTGTCCTTTGGAATTCTATGCAATAAAAATGAACGGGAAGGATGTAATTGCTTCGTACGCTGAAGAAGGTTTTAGGCTCTTGTCCCTGTGGTGTATCTTTAATTGAGCTATTCAATTAATTCTACTTGCCTCTTCCTTCTACATTGCCCTACAGAAATATCCTTGGCAAATATATGCAATTTCCCTTTGAAAGTTTGTATTAAATCTGTTTCCATCGTTTATAGGTGTTAAGTTCCAGATAATAACAGCAGATTATATTAAAACATCTCACTTTCTCACAAATTCAATGCCAATTATCATAAATCTGGCTAATGTTGACAGTCAATGGATTTTTTTTCTTTATTTAGTTCATTAAAATCCATCCTCGATTTGAACATGTCCATTAAGCCTTTTCTTGAAATGAAAATGTAAAAAAAGTAGATGCTAGAAAGTAGAAAATGCTACAAATATTCAGCAAGTCCAACTGCATCTGATGAAAGAGAAACTGAGCTAATAATTTTGATGAAGTGTCTTGAACCTGAAATGTCTTCCTCTTCCCACAGATGAGAATTTCCTGCTGAGTATTTCCTACACCTTTTATTTTTATTTAACTTTTTATCCTATCCTCTACTCGAAGTTTTTCATCACTGATACCATGGTAGTAAATCTCCTAACCACTCTCTCCAAGGCCATGAAACCCAGTTGCTTTGGTTCAACAGAATTCTGCACAATGAGAATAAATGAGGAAATGTGTGCTAAATTAGGATTCCGTGCAGTCTCTAGTTATGTGCATCAAATTAAACTGGATCTAACAATAAAACAAACAAACTCAATACATCATAACAAAATCTGATACTTATGTGCACATTCAATTAAAATTGATGTATGACCAACTCGTTCAGATTGTAAACTTTTCATAGGCTTCTGGATGTTCATACAGAATTGTGTCTGAGTTTTAAATCATCACTGATAGTAGTTTTTGAAATTTATATTTTCCATGAGGTGTCACCTTGCAAGAAATCAATGCTTTATCTGCAGAATCATTGAGTGTAATAAATACATAATAATACAGGCTACATCTATTTGGTGCCAGTCATTTGATAAAAATTAACATTTTACAAACTTCCACTTTTCAGTTTTTGTACTGTGCTTTGCTCATTGTGCATTGTTTGTGATAAATTATTCTAATGTTCCACAAACATAAATACATTAGTTGTAAGTTGTAAGAGAGAACTATTTTGCCGGATTGCAGAGTATAGGAGTCATTGGGTAGTAATTTATATGTAGGTTGAACATACATAAATTGGACACAAACATATCCATCTATTTCTCATTTACTTGGAGGTTTTTGTTGGACCAAAGCTATTTCTCCATGTTTGTTCCTATTTTCACAGGAAACAACAGAAAATACTGATGTTCATTTTTCAAGTGTTCCATCAGTCGGCTTTGAAGACAAATGTCTTCACATCTGACACTGCTATTCTATTGTTATATATTTAACATTTCCTTGAGACACAGTGATTGAACTCCTCCAGTTTAGCCATAATTTGCACTGAAGTGTACTTTCATCCAGCCAATGGAAGTTTTCCCAGCTTTGCTTACCTTAGGTTGGAGGCATGTACGCTGTTTAATGTAGACATTGTATCATCACACCTAAGGAGCACCTGTGTACAAGTTAGTGTTTCTTTAAGGCACAAGGTGATTTTGAAGGCATAAGTTAATATTCCAGGGAGATCATCAGGCCAACTATATATCAAAACTAAACTAAAATAATGTAGAACTCAAAAATGTTTGATGAAAGATATTTAGCATTGGTAGAAAGATTTCTCCGAATATTGAAAAATATTGTCTTTCTTCAGGAGAATAACACAGAAGTGACACAGAAATATAAATCTGGGCCATTTTGAAAATTGTATCTTAGGGTGAAGAATTCATGGAAGTTGAATCAAACTGATCGTAATATAAGTAAACGTGAAATTATGAAATCATCCCTGTTCAGTATTGATCATGAAATTATGAAATAGTTCAAAGAGAGGTTCTACTTATAATATCATCTCATTTATATTGCTATACATATATTAAGCTAAGTGAATATGCTGAGTTCATTCAACTGTTTAAATGTAACAACCAAACATTTTGTTACTGATGGGATTAACACCAAATGCACTGAAAAATGCTCAAACTTTAACAGCAATCTGATTTCCAGGAAATTAAGAACATTGCTTTATTTTCTATGTTTTTACAAGGAGTTTCTCAGAGTCTTTAATTAATGTAGCTTTAGAATGTATTTCTCACTCTCATTAAGAAATTACTTCACACATTTGTACTACTTCCCCACAGGGTGTGTGTATGATGACAGCAGCGTTCCTGCATTTCTTTTTCCTCTCTTCATTCTGTTGGGTATTAACAGAAGCCTGGCAGTCCTATCTCGCTGTGCTGGGTAAAATTAGGACGCGGCTGATAAGGAAACGCTTTCTCTGCCTTGGCTGGGGTATGTGACACTCTTTATAAGTAGAATGTACATCATGTGTGATTTGCAATGGAACTGTTAACAATTGAAACTCGGAGCCATGGTTCAGATCTATCCAAGTGGATTGGATGGTTCTTAGTGTTAATTGTATTATCAAAACTGCTCAGTACAACATATTTTATTTCCCTCAGCCATTGGAGATGCTGTATTGTACTCAGTAATGGGATTCATGCTTCAATAAGGAAAACCACTAATGAGAGTACAAATACCCAATCAATAATATGATTCATCAGTGCAGTTTTGGTATTATTAACCCAGTTGTCTGCCTAAGACTCATTCTGCCCCTTACTTGTCTTCCAAACGGCTGTCTTCTGCTATTGAAGAGTTATGTATATGATCTTCTGCAGGTAGTTCAGAGCCATCTTTGGATTCTTTATCGGTCCCATTTCATCTGTGTTCTTCCCCCACATTAAACAACTTGTTCTTTCTGCTCCCGATTAATTTAACTCTTTCCAACAACTTTAATTGAAATATGCTTTTCCACTATCATTATCATTTCTTAATCCTTCCTTTCCTGGAACATCTCAAAGCTCTGTAGAAGTCAGAATACCTATTTTATTTAATTTAGGATTATCAGTTCAAAGAGAACATTACTATAACCTCATAAAATAAAAACATTCAACAGGTCAGGTAGCATCAGGAAAGAGATAAATAGTTATTTTTTCACGTTGATGCCTTTTTAGCAGAAGACAGATAAATTGGATCGTGCTGCCGTGTTTATATGGTTGAAAATCAGTGCTATTGGGCAAAATCATGAAAACACAGTTTACATCCTAAAATGGCACGTGTAAAATTCAAGCCAGTACTTCCAGTTTCAATGAATGCCAGCCAACAGAATCCTTCCATGAGGTGTGAAAGAAGTGACAATCAGTTGCCATGAAATGCTGAAATTAGTTTCACACTTTAGAAGAATTGTTGGCCATCCAGAGGGATGGAGGTTTTCCTAAAGTTCCATTCACTACACCTGTACAATTCAAAGGGCAATTTGATTGTTTAGTCTCCCCCAGAACTCCTTTGAAGTCGCTCACTGATTCCAGAGACTCCAGCTGTTTGCCACTCTGACAGTGGCCCCCAAGCACTACCATTTCTGGATTTATTGCCTCTTTGTCATGAGTGCATCTCTGGTGGCCCTTTAACGTATTGTGTGTATGGGAGATGCAGGACAAGCATTATAAGCAGAGTATATATGCCCGAAGACCCACAGGGAGAAGTAAAATATCCTATCTCTGTAGAATATACAGGGAATACAACCCTATCTCCAGCAGGTGTTTGGAGGCTAAGATTTTGTGGGCAGTGCTAATAGAAATCTGTGACCCACCCTTGGATGGAGCTGTTAATACACTCCATGCCTTGATGGCTTTGCTCATAGAGATCATTGTCACACTGTGGCTATGGATCGTTCTATGTAATGATGACTGATTTAATCCAGCATTCCCAGCTTCCTGCAGATCACAATGGTAGGCCCATCGCTGACAGTTTCTACACTATGCAGGGACTTTATATCCTTTTCCTTGAACAGACTTTATATCATTTGCCTTGAGAGAATCATGCTGATTGGCAATTTGACTTTCAGGCATTATGGATTAGTGGATGTTTAGTGAAAGATAGACAGCACTCTTGTGATACTCTGTGCTGCTCATTAGAACCCAGACACATTAATCACAAAGGTGATTGCTCCCTGCATGTACAACTTGCAGTGGACCAGGTGGGGGGGGGGAATTCTCATTGTCAGTATCATGTGCCACAGATTCACAACGCTCTTTCCTACCATATTTCAGTTACTGCTTCATCCATAATGTTGGCCTTAAGAGGATTAGTGCTGCGCTTTTGACTCCAGTCTGTGTTCCACTGTACCTAGTGGAGTGTGTTAATATAATTAACAGGATGTCTTTCATTTACAGTATCATTTTGAGGTCATCCTTTAGTACCCACCCGAGTGTGGATTTCTCTCTATGTTGCTGCCTTGTGGACAGTGTTGCCATTAGGGCATCTTGTTATCTAACCAAGGCCCTTTAAGACGATGAGGAGGTGGTGGAGGAACAGGCACAACAGGTGACAGATGAGGAGGATTTTGGTAAAATAGTGGCCTTCTTGCACCATCCTGACAGGCCTAGGCAAATTTCCTCGACATTGTGGACCCCATTTCACAGGCGCGCTGTCCAGTCAGAGAGAGAATAAATGTGGAAACAATTGACCACGCTCATACCATCTGCCTTTGCTATTCAGTTGCCAAAATTCATTAGGGGTTATTGCTATGCTCCAACCCTGTAAACCCACTACATTGGACATCACTAATGCTCACATAATCACTGAACCCTGAGACAAGGGCCCACTTGACCTTGGCCACTGGCCACGTGCTACTGATGTACAGCCCACTGCTGTAGTACTTGAGTGATTTGTGAAGTATGGAACTTTGTGGTAATAAGTAACCTTGGACATCAGCATTGCAAGGAGTGAAGATAATGAAGGTGGCAGGGTCATCAGACATATTCAACTCTACATGTGATTTTCCAATTGTAGGATATTGATATCAATTTGTCCACATTACAGAGTAAAGGTATGATGATGGAACCGATGACTAAGGTCATTTGTCACATTACGATATCTTACCACTCAGTTGAGGAATCCATTACGACGATTTTACGTAAATGTGTAAAATGACCATTTGATGGTTAAAATTCTAACATAATAAGTTAATCAAACTACAAGCAAGCACCACCCATCCAAATGGTTAGCTGTTCATATTCAAAATACATTCCTTTCTCAATTTCTATGCAATTATTGTATACAGGTGGCTTTCTCGAAGCCGTTCTGAATAGAATGGGACTAGGTAATAGGCTGAACCAAGTGTCTGAAGGAAGCCATTTCCAGTTGTGGGTCCCTGCTAATCTGTAACTTTCAGCCTCATTCTCTCAGTCTATGGCTGGTCAGGCTGAGATGCTCCAGATATAATAAAGTGAAGGAAGATACTACAAAGATCCAGAGAGCCACACCAATTAACTCATCTGAAAAAGTAAATGTTCCTGATACTGACTGTCTTTTATACATTTGTGAGTGGTTTCAGAATTTTATATATTTCAGATTTGTCATATTGAAAGTATTTTTTGTATCAACAAAAGCCCTTTTTTGTTGTTGGCATTTACAACTTCATGGATTTACTTGAAGAAACATGTCTATTTAATCAATTCAACCTTGGGGTGAGTTGGGTCATCCTAGTTTACCGTAATGCTCACAAAGTTAAGCTTCCATGAACTTGGTCCTGCAGGTTCATGGAAGCTTAACTTCTTGAGCCTTACGGTAAACTAGAACGAATCAACTCATGCCATGGGTGAATGTATTAAATCATCAGGCTGCTGCAATGATGTGTGATCAGGGCTGCAGTTTATTTCAGTTGATGCCAAACTACAGCCATCAGTGATTTTTACCATCCAGCAGTGATTGTTCTTAGCCTGACTGCGTCCTATTGTTACCATTCGGAAATACAGCATTTCAATTCTAAATTTCAGCCTTTTAAAACAGATATACAGTAATTCACCTTATCTCATATAATTCAGAAAACTCTTAGCAATCAAGTGCATTCTAGTATAAAAATGAACTGAGATGGGTTTTAATGAAAATAATAACTTTTTTTCTGGTCAAGTAAAGTGGAGCAGATGAGCAGTCAAATCCCAATGTTAACTGCCAGTGGAGTAGAGATTTGCCACTGTTGGAATAAGCAGAGATATTATCAAACATTTCTAAATGCAAACTATTTAAGCTGTTGTGCTTGTATTTGCAATGAGTTCAAGCTTTACATCTTTTTAAGATAAACTTTCCCTGAGAAATTTCAAGCCTTCTACAGAAATTGTGTCTTTCTCTTGGCAGAAAGGGCCGCAGCAGGTGCAAGTGGTGCAGCGCTAATGAGAGATTGTTTTTTCAAAAGCTATCTTAAACAAACAATTTTGGGGGATAACAAGTGACCACTATCATTTAAACATGCCTGGTAGAACTAATTTGGGGATTCACATGCTTAGCACAAGTTTATAAAAAAAAAGCTAGCTAGTTTAGTTTATTGTCACGTGTACTGAGGTACAGTGAAAAGCTTTTGTTGTATTGCTATCCAGTCAGCGGAAAGACAATACATGATTACAATTGAGCAATTTTACAGTATATAGATACATGATATGAGAATAACGTTTAGTGTAAGGTAAAGTGCGATCAAAGGTAGTCCGAGGGTCACCAATGAGGTAGATAGTAGGTCAGGACTGCTCTCCATTTATAGTAGGATGTTTCAGTTGCCTGATAACTGTTGGGAAGAAACTGTCCCTGAATCTGGTGGTGTGCGGTAAACTAGAACGAATCAACTCATGCCAGGGGTGAATGGATTAAATCATCAGGCTGCTGCAATGATGTGTGATCAAGGCTGCAGTTTATTTCAGTTGATGCCAAAATACCTTTTGCCCGATGGGAGAGGGGAGAAGTGGGAGTGGACAAGGTGCAATTAGTCCTTGATTATGCTGCTGGCCTTGCCGAGGCAGCATGAGGTATAAATTGAGCCAATGGAAGGGAGGTTAGTTTGTGTGATGGTCTGGGCTACATTCACCATTCACTGCAATTTTGTTTGCAGTCTTGTATGGAGCTGTTCCTGAACAAAGCTAAATGCTTTCTATGGAACATCTGTAGAAGTTGGTGAGAGTTATAGGGGACATGCCAAACTTTCTAAGCATTCCAAGGAACTGGAGGTGCTGTAGTGCTCTCGTGGTCGTTTCTTCAATATGGGTGGTGCAGGAGACGTTGTTGGTGATATTGACTCCGAGGAATTTGAAGTTTTCAACCAGCTCTACTTTGGCACCGTCAATGCAAACTGGGGTATGTGTACCGCTTCGCTTCCTGAAGTCGATCACTAGCTCCTTTGTTTTGCTGGCATTGAGGGAAATGTTGTTGTCTTGACACCAGATAAATGCCTTGGAATGGTAAATATAAGTTTCACATCCACACTTCCACAGAAGGTATGGCAGGCATTTCACAACACGAGGCAGCAAGTATTTGGATTGCTCAGTGACCACAATATAGATTCCACTCTTGACACACCATGAGATATCTTACTGGAGAAGTGGTAGAAGAATTGTGTTTTGTTTCTACACAGTGGGTGAGAAAGTCACAGAGGATAATATGTTCAATGTCAGAGCCGATGGCAGCGGGTGTTCAGCCAAGTCCCCTGCCCCAGGACATGGTTCCATTGTAGAAATAAATCTGTTTTACATGACAACCTCCCAACATGACAACATCTTTCTACAACTATGCAATCATTTGCATTTGAATATTTCATCTGCACTTTAAAATACAGATGTCCTTCAAGAAGCCATTCATTCTTCTATAAGAGCACACAGCTCATTAATAGTGTGAAGCATCACATTCTCTTCTAGGTGGTGAGTATATGGAATGAGCTGCCAGAGGAGGTGGTTGAGGCAGGTACTATTTTCAACATTTAAAAGACATTCGGAAAGGTACATGGATAAGAAAGGTTTAGAGGGATTTGGGCCAAACAAGGGTAAATGGGCCTAGCTTAGATGGGGCATCTTGGTCAGCGTGGACGAATTGGGCCGAAGAGCCTATTTCTGTGCTGAATGATTCTATGACAAGATGGACCTAAAAGGTACCAGTGGAATTTGGCTAGGAGAGAGGGAAACATAACTCTTTGAGGAGGCAGTATTTGCTGAGCATTGATAAATGCCATGAAAACAGGCAGACTGATGGAAATTTTTAAATGTTAATTTGTCCAAAAACTTGTTTCACATTTGTTTTCCAGTCTCCTGTTTGTTGGTTTACCTGGTGGCATTTTTACATGCAGCAATTCTCAATAGCTTCTGAAACCAATTGTACAAAATGTTCGAGGTTACTCTTTTGCTCCATTATTTCCTTTTGATTGCTCACTTCTTTTTGGCTAGTTTCATAATTAATATGTTCTGTAACAATTTTATCTTACTTTTAAATATTCTACCTCTTGTTTTTTAATTGTTGCAGATATATTTGAAATAATACTGCAGGAAGCTTTTAAAGTGTGACAATGTGCAAATTGATGGGTTATGGCTAGTTTTCACGGGGCGACTTGACGCAAGATGTAGCCAGAGTGGAGTGGTCGTGGTCTAGCACAATATCACACGATATAACGGGGGTAGAGTAAAGAGTTCCCACGGTACTCGGCAATTCTGTCATTTGTGCGAGTGACTTGTCCGTCTCCCGATCTTTCCCGTTAATCGTGAATGAACATCGTGGACTATAGTGTAGTTAATCACGTGGCACAAATGATGTTACTTTGTTGTCACACACTATATTGTTTTTTTTCACCCGAGCTCTTTAATGAGCTGAAGAATAATCTGTGTTTTTTTAGACAAATGTTGTTTGGTGTGATGCACCTTCTCTCAATATGTGCAAGAAGTCGTCTTTTTATTTTATCAAATATGAATAAAGACTGTGTCTCACATTGACCGTGATGATTGTGTTATTTTATGATCTACTGAGAGGTGAAACTTTCAGTCTGAAGAAGGCACTAATTTCCCGAAACGCCACCCGTTCCTTCTCTCCAGAGATGCTGCCTGTCCCGCTGAGTTGCTCCAAGCAACTGGTGTCTATCTTCAAAGGACTGACCAGGACTGCCTCTCTCTCTCTCTCTCTCTCTCTCCCTCCCTCCCTCTCACACAGGCATGACTGGAGGAACTCCGCGGGCCAGGCAGCATTTACGGAGGGAAATGGACAGGCGACCCATTCTTCAGGCTGCCTTATGTCTCTCTCCCCCCCCCTCCCCCCAACTCCCACCCACACACACGAATGCTGGAGAAACTCAGCGGGTGCAGCGGGGCCGAAACGTTGTCTATTTCCTTCGTTCCATAGATGCTGCTGCACCCGCGGAGTTTCTCCAGCATTCGCGTGTGTGGGTGGGAGTTGGGGGGGGGAGAGAGACATAAGGCAACCTGAAGAATGGGTCGCCTGTCCATTTCCCTCCGTAAATGCTGCCTGGCCCGCGGAGTTCCTCCATTCATGCCTGTGTGAGAGGGAGGGAGGGAGAGAGAGAGAGAGAGAGAGAGAGGCACACACAAGGTGGATGCGAAATCTCACCTGCCTGTTTCAGTGACAGACACCCACCGCCAGTAAATGAAGACACCCCCATCTGTCTCCCCCTCCTCTCCCTCGACTCCCCCACCTTTCCCTCCCAACTCCAGTCCCGTCCCGACCCCCTGGGAAACTGAAGGTTTCCCGCTGTAATTAAAGAGTCCCACGGTACACTGTAAAACTGGGACCCTGGTTCTGGACTCCCCCAACATCGGGAACATTCTTCCTCCATCTAGCCTGTACAATCCTGTAGATACGATTAGACAGGTATCTAGTTATTTAATTCAATTAATGATTTCTATCGCCCAGCCTCTCATCTTTCAATCGGGTTCGGCCAGGAAGGAACTGCAGATGCTGGATTAAAACGAAGATAGACACAACATGTAGCTCAGCGGGACAAGCAGCATATCAGAAGGGTCTCGACCCGAAATGTCACCCATTCCTTCTCCCCAAAGATGCTGCCTGCCGTCGAACTCATTCTCTTTAAACCGGCATCTGCTGTTCCTTCCGACACATACACAAGAAATAAGCAACTTTTCGGGCCGAAACATTGCCTATTTCCTTCGTTCCATAGATGCTGCTGCACCCGCTGAGTTTCTCCAGCATTTGTGTGTGTGGGTGGGAGTTGGGGGGGGTAGAGAGATAAGGCAGCCTGAGGAAAGGCTCGCCTGTCAATTTCCCTCCGTAGATGCTGCCTGGCCCGCGGAGTTCCTCCAGTTAGAAACTGCTTTCAGACAAAAAGAGACACACTGACATTAATGAAATGCTTGTTAGCTAGTTTTATTAGATTTGTATGTAAATAGCAAACTGGCTGGATTCACTCTATCCAACTTCCGGGTTCACCGTTCGCAGGAGTTCCCACGGTAACCGCAAGAGTTACTACGGATATCGCACTGGCCACTACGTTCATAAAATGTTGCAATGCTCAACCACAAGTGCACAAGTCACTCTTGAACAAATTCAAACATGTTTGAATTTTCTCCCGAGTACCCAAGTTACACGATTACCTGCCGTTAGCGCCACGGTGGTCCACGAATGCCGTACTGTTACCGCACGAGGTTCCCACGATGTTAAACTCTGGTTACCTCTTGCGTCAAGTCGCCCCGTGAAAAGGGGGTTTTAGATACTGTAATGCACCTGCAAAGGTGAGCAAGATGATATAATATTTCATGAAATAAGAGCATGAATGGAAACCTGTCAGACCCGGCTGAAATTTTGTGCCAGGTAGCCCCTCCACCTCCAACGAATGTCATGGTCGTAGATGCATCAAATTGAAAACTTTGGGATGTGATCTGGAAGGTCTGGAAATTATATAACTGTAGAAATTCCGAGATGTAATTTATGGAGCATTAAACCTGGTTTTCACAGTTGCTTTTTGTTATTTCTCATCAGGATTACCTGCACTGATTGTGGCCATTTCAGTGGGATTTACCAAAGCCAAAGGATATGGAACAGCAAATTAGTGAGTATCTGCAGCGATGTAATCCTTGTGGAAGCTGCTGTATTGCAGCTGTTGTTGTATAATCAATACTATCAGAGAGCACACCCTTCCCAAATAATACGTACAATACCCAACTGCAGTTGTTCAGCTCTTGCCGAGTTAGACTAACTAGCTCAGCCTCTTCACTATCACCAGTTACAGCCAGCCACATCTGGAAATTGAATCACTCCTACTCTTAGTGTATTAAATGAATACAGTGTAATGTTAACAACATATTGAAAGCAGGCACATATAGATGAAATTTGGATATTCATATTTAAAGCCATTGTATTGCTCTTTTCTAACATTCAGAGGTATTAAGCTTTCACCCTGCGTGTGTCAGTCGACAGTGCTACTCCATCAGCAGCCTCAGGGGACTGGAAGGAGAAGGGAGTGCAAAAAATTAGGACATAGTGGAGAACAATACCTGCATTTCCCATGGAGACACTGTTCCTGGAAACAAACGTTACAGTGATAATTTCCAATCCATTGATTTTGGGGATATGTTTCACTGCGTTCAGGATGATAGCCATAGGGTTACACAGCACAGAAACAGGTCCTCCAGTCTAACTTATCCATGATGACCAAAATGCTCAATCTACACTAATTCCACCTGCCTTTGTTTAGCCCATATGCGTCTGAACCTTTCTTATCTACGCACCTGTCCAACTGATCGCCTTGACGAGCTGTAAATTAATTGCCACGGTATGATCATTTAATGCCATTTCTTCCAGTAAGTAAATAATAGGCATTGCTTTCTGGGGAGGGAGAGGGGGCGAAGAAGATGAGGAAATACAGTGTAATGTTAACAACATATTGAAAGCAGGCAAATATAGATGAAATTTGGATATTCATATTTAAGACAGTGGTATTCATATGAATTGCAATAGGAAATGCAGTTTCCTCATCATTAGGATTTCAAAACATCCAAAGATAACGTCTCACACTTTGTTTACACTTAAAATAGCCCCATTTTTTTCCGCAGGCTTAAAATTAGGTGTTACCTTCATAATTTTCTTGACAAAATTACCAGGATAAGAATAATTGCAGTACAAATGCAATAACCTTTTTGTGTCTTAATTACCTTCTTAATGTTCACTCTGCCACTATCAGTCTCTAGAGATTCCAAATTTAATTTACCTTCCAGGGTTGTTTAACACTGTTTACTCTCTTGGGTTTTTCCCATAATTTTGCAAAGCTGAGGACTAAACTATTTAAATCCCCCACACGCAGCCTAAGAAGGGGTTCCCCTCAATAACACTTCAACCTCTTTCTGCATGGTGCAAGATTTAACCTTTGAAATTTAATGGTGTATAATGCTATTTTACAAAATATTATTGTAATTTGATTACATGCATTAAAAAAAAGACTCATTTGGGAATAGGTCCACACAAGAATCCATTTCAACTACATTGCTTTGAAGTGTGGCACCGCTGTTGGTGCTGCAGCCCCCAGCGACAGGCATTGGGTTCAATCCAAACCTTTGCACTACTGCCAGTGATTGTATGGGTTCCCCTGAATGCTCCAGTCTTCTCCCACTCTTCAAACATGTCCTGCTAGATTAATGACTAGAATCAAATAAGGCCATTAATAGATGTGTGAGAAAGAATATAAGGGAAACAAGGAAGGGGTGCCCGACATTGATGGGACTGCTTTGCTTGTTTCAGCAAAGACCTGGTGGGTGAATTGACCCCTTCTGTGTCATAAAAAGCAAGTTAATATTTTCTCTGTTTATAAATAGTTCCAGCTGGATAATTCAGCCAATATAGTTGCCCCAAAATTTGCATGGAATCCCACAAAAGCAGACCAGCTGGATTAAACATAAATATGTAATTGCTGAGTATGTAATGCCCCCAAAATTAAAATGATAAGTGGGTTGTGGAAATAGGAAAGAAGCTATGTTCTTCCCAGATGCTCATAGTTGCAGGGTAAAACTCACAGTCAGAATATAGTACAATTAGGTACCACATATTAAAGTGAAATTCTTTGCTCCAGAGCCCACGATAAAATATTTGCTTCTTTGTTTCCTGTTTGGAATCTATCTTCTAAGAGAGACATTTTCCCATTGTTCTAATCGTATTCCTCACTCTAAGGAAGCCTTTCGATTCTAAAAGGTTGTTTTACCATTGTTATCTTCAAAGTTTTCATAAAAACTTGGGTTCTGAGACCCTTTATTAATGAAGAGGCAAACTTTCAGCTTTGATCAATAATGTTAATAATTATAATGAAGTCCCTCTGTGCAACTCATCAGTTGCCACTGCGATTAAATATAGTATCAACTTTCTACATCATCGGTGGTTTGAGTGATAAATTTAAAGATGATAATTTCTATCTTTCCAGGTTTGTGGTCTGATTTTATTGCCACTCACTTTGTAGACAGAATTGCAATATAAGACAACACATTTCTTGTTAGGGGAAGTTTTCTCCTTCAGCAATGGCATTATAAATGGAGGGTAAGATAAGGATGTTAATCGACATACAGATATGAAGTGAGATAATCATTGTGCTAATCAGCACTTTGGACAGTGTGTTCAGTGAGTAGTGTGCCAATGACCATTCCTCAACAGCCACCTGCTGCAAACGTCAGTGGCTCAGGCTCAAGATGCAATGCTGAGAAATGTCTGGTTGAATTTCCAGGGTGACACCCGCCCAGAAAATTCCACTTTCAATTCCATCGTCGTGATGTAGCAATACCATAAATAACCTTCACAATCAGATTTCTAGGCAAGAGGTGTAAAGGCACACAAAGGACATTTGTTCAATATTTATCATTTCTAGATTCATGGTGTTGAATCTCCATTAAAGTGTGGAAAATATCTTAAATTGTTCAAGTACGACAATTTTGCACATTTGTTGTATTTGCAATTGGGTGCAGGCAGCAGCATCCAGCGCAGTGAGAGATATAGTGGATAACAAACTAAGGAATGGTCCCAAAGTAGTTTTGAAGCAAAGGATTGTGCCACCTGGCCAATGAAATGACAGAGGTAGCTGAAGCCCTGCATGTTCTCGTGATGCACATTTGATTTGAAAAAGGTAGGAGCAATCAAAAGAGAAGTTTTTCAAATTCTGCTAAATGGATGTGAGTGTTAATGGAGGGGAGTTGGATATATATTTGTTCCAGAAAGAAGCAGAGGCCACTGAGACATTCCTGATGGGTGCTGAAGGTGTATATAGAAAGGGATGCAAATTCCAGGAGTAACTCAGCAGATCAGGCAGCATCTCTGGAGAATATGGCTAGGAGACTCTTCTTCATACTGAACGTGTATACAGACTGGATGTCCAAGGTAAAGATGAGTAGGTGATCGGAGAATTTGAAGTTGTCAAAATGGTGGAGGGTTTGAGAGGTGTCCCAAATATAGAGGGGAAGGGTCTGGACAAGGGGATTCAAGACAGAGATGAAGAATGAAGCAATAAGTTTGATGGGGCAAGGAACAGGACAGGAACAGTCTTGTTTGTGGATCTTGGTTAAGACATAGAAGTGGAGTGGATGTACCGTCAGGTTGGAGGTTGTGAAGAGGAGAATGCCCCAATGTGATGAGGTTTTAAGGTAAAAGGTGGCAATTGTAAAGGAATTTTGAGGGTTAAGTCTTTTTACAACAAGAATGATTGATATCTGGAATGCGCTGCCAGAAGAGGTGGTGAAAACCGATATAGTTACTGCATTTAAGAAGGTAGACAGACACTTAAATTGGCAGCACATGGCATATGGTCCTAATGTGGGCAAATGGGATCAGCGTTGAGCAACAATGTCAGCATGGACTGGTGAGTTGATGGACCCATTTCTTTGCTGTACAATTCTGACTCTATGAAAATCATATTTGGACTAATTTGTTGGGAGTTTTTAGATATAGTCCACAAAGGAAATGTGACTCATGTCATGTGCATAGACACGGAAAAGGTGTTGATAGCTTTTTTTTTCAAGATTGAAGCCCATGCAATAATCGGGGTTGTAGCAGGATAAACAAACAAACAATAAACAGACGATAGCTTGAAATGTTTATCTTTGAACTGGAAGGAATTGCACAGAGGAGTTCCCCGGGGTTTGGTACCAGGACCACCATCTTCCTAATAAAGCAAACCCTCTGTTACATCGAGTTCCCCAGTTATCTGCATTCTGAACTAACCTGAACCGCCCAACATGGTCCAAGGCACATTCTTTGTTTTTATCCCAGCCCCAATCTGTCTGTCTGAATCTGTCTGAAAAATGGTCCCAAATCACAACTATCCATGTCCTCCAGAGATGTTGCCTGTCCCTCTGAGGTACTGTGTTCTCTCACCATGTTATCTTACATTTAACCTTTTCTAGCTCCTGACTTAACTATTCTAATTATTGTAATACCCAGCTGACCAGCACTCCTCTATAAACTTGGAGTGATCCAAAACGTTACTCTCCAGGTGATAACTGACATCAAGCTCTATAACTATCACATACTTGCTGGCTCTCGCTGGAATAGTGCCTTGACTTTAAATTCATCACCTTTCTATTTCAACCCCTATTCCCATGTCCCAGTGAGAGAGATCTGTGGTCCTCTAATCACTCTAACATTGGCATTCATCACATCAAAATCAACTGCCAGTGTCCTGAACTGTGACGTTTCCTTCCTAAATCCTTCAGCATTTTGGTCTCCCTCTCCTTTTTTAAATTCTTGCTTTAAATCTAAGTCATTGACCAAGCTTTTTTTTAATCTCCTATTTCTTCAATAATGATTCTGTGAAATACATTGGTTCATTTACCCTATTGAATATTTTGTATATTTCCAATATTTTATTAGGCTGAATATTGTGGGCAAAGAATGAACAGGGACAGAGAGAACAGATGTACAAATTAGCCATAATTTAAGTAAAAGATGTGGAACCTGTTGTAGTGGTTAAAGGATCCGCTCCTATTCATTCTTTTAATCTTCTTTTAGTTTACTGGAAGTGAAAAATAGATCATTCATACAATTACGATGCACAAGAATAAGATTCCTTTTCATCGTTCAGTCTCCCACCTACAATGAGTCCAGGTTTAGGTTTATTATTGTCGTAGGTACCATGTAAAGCTTTGTTTTCCATGCTATTCAATCAGAACAGATAATACTATATTTTCATAACTATACATAAATACAATCGTCTAACTCAAGAAAAATAGGTAGAGCAAACGGGAAGTTACAGAGTGCAGAATATAGTTGTCAGCATTGTAGCGCTCCAGTTCCAGAGGCAAAGTCCAATGTCTGCAATGGGGTAGAGGTGAATCGGACAGTACCCTAGCTTATGGAAGGACTTCAGAAGCCTGATAACAAAGGGGAAGAAGCTGTTTCTGATAACAAAGGGGAAGAAGGGTGCATCCTTTCAAGCTGCTGTACTTTTTGCTCAACAGAAGCGAGAGAAGGAATAACTGAGGTTGGACAAATCTTTGATTATTTTTACTGTTTTTTCGAGGTTGTGTGAAGTGTAAATTGAGTCAATGTTTATGATTTTATTGAAATCTTGTAGAGGAATTGAAAGGATGGGGCAAAGGTAATTCTCTTTTTAAAACAGAGAATTGAAATTGAAGATAACCCATGGGCCACTTTGAAGCTTAACAGAACAACCTTTTAATGATGATGTGTGCCTCTCAAAGTGCGTGAAACTGTGTTTGTTCTCGCTTTCAGCTGCTGGCTGTCCTTGGAAGGAGGCCTCCTTTATGCTTTTGTCGGACCTGCTGCAATCATTGTCTTGGTAAACATTATGTTTTATGCTTCGGGGAATATAGAATGTATGATGTGAGAAAATGTTGTATGGATAGTTTAAACCTTTACCCTGCTGTGTGCATTACCTCATGTGGACCAAATGCATAATTCTACCCAGTCTTAGAACTCATGGAAATAAATTATTACTTTACACATACAGTTTTATGCCCAATGTTGGCTTTTTTCAGATTCATGTGCACATCAAAGACTCTGTATTGCCTTGATTTTGTAACAAGCTGTAGTCATACAAAATGTCCTGTGTTCATATTCCATCAAAACATGAACACAATTTTCAATGGAAGAATTAACCAGAGGAACATACATCAGCAGATTGTTTGGATGTCACACTGTAGAACCATCAAAGCAAATGCACACCACCAGTTAGTTTAAAAAAATCTGTAACAATATTTTGGTTTTATGAAATTAAATTACTTCCAATTATATTGAAAATAATTGATCAACAAAATATCAAAGCTATACACACACTGTGAAATCTATTGAAGGATCACACATACAGCACATTCTGAATTGTGATGCATTGCAGACTCAGAGTTTCTGCACACAATAGTTTCCACAGCTTATCAGTGTTTTGCTTCAACGGTTTTTGATTTCTCAGGGAAAATGTAGATTCAGCTCAATTATTCAATGATACTTAATAGTTAATTATTCAATGATACCTAGCTAGGTACAGTGAAATGCTTTGTTTTGCATAGCAGCCGGTAAAATTATATAAGAAAAGTTTTTGGTGCCGACAAAGTTACAAAACTTCACCGAACTGTCCTATCTACTGCCTGCGCCGCACATGGCAGCAGGCATACCCACCGGATCCCCCTTCGTTCTTGGCTGCCCTCTGCCAGGTCCCCCTTCATTCGTCCTAGTGCCTTGTCACAGTTGCGAGAGGTTCTACTTGTTCAGAAGTGGCTGCTGAACATTGACGACTATACCAGGGCTACCTCCTGCAACATTGACCACTGTATCGAGGCTACATCCTGCAACATTGACCACTGCATTGAGGATACCTCCTGCACCCATGAAGAAATCACAGACTTCATTAACTTCACTACTAATTTCCATCCTGCACTCAAATTCATTTGGACCATCTTGGACATCTTCCTTCCTTTTCTTGATCTCACCATCTACATCACAGGAGATGGACTATCAACTGACATCTATTATAAACCTCTATTATAAACTAATAGTTACAAACATCTATTATAAACTACATTTCTTCCCAATCTGCCTCATGCAAAGACTCTATCCCCTCCTCTCAATTCCTCCGTCTACGCACATCTGCGCCCAAGATGTTCTATATCAAGACATCTGAAATGTCCTCATTCTTTAGAAAATGGGGGTCCCCCTCTTCCATCATAGATGCGACCCTCACAAGGGTCTCCTCGATATACTACGCCCTTGCTCCCCGTCCCCCCCCCAAGAAGAGCCCCAACAAGAAGAGTCCTCCTTTTCCTCACCTTTCACCCATACAGCAAATAATCCTATGACATTTTCACCATCTACCCCACATCTTCCTATCTCCACCCCTTTCCGCAGGGACCGTTCCCTCTGCAATTCCCTGGTTAACTCATGTCGCTCTTCAAAGGAGATGCTAAATGCATTTCGTTGTCTCTGTACTGTACACTGACAATGACAATTAAAATTGAATCTGAATCTGAATCTGAATCTGAATCTAACTCATCCCTTCCCACCCAAACATCCGCCTCCCTAGGTGCTTTCCCCTGCAACTGCAGGAGATGCAACACTTGTCCCCATACCTCCTCCCTTGACTCCGTCCAAAGACCATGACAGGCTATTCAGGAGAGACAGAGGTTCACTTGCACCTCCTCCAACCTCATCTACTGTATCCGCTGTTGGACTCCTATATATCGGTTCGACGATCATTTCGCTGAACACCTTCGCTCACTCCACCTAAACCTACCTGATCTCCCGGCTAAACAATTTAACTCCCTCTGTGCTTACACCCCAGCGATATGAATATTGACTTCTCTAACTTCAAGTAACTCTTGCTTTCCCTCTCTCTCCATCCTTCCCCCTTCCTAGTTCTCCGACCAGTCTGACTGTCCCCCTGATTAAATTTTATCTTGTATGCTCGGCCAGCACGGTGACGCAGCATAGGGTCACTGCCTTACAGCGCTTGTGGCACCGTAGACTTGGGTTCAGTCCCGACCACGGGTGCTGTTTGTACGGAGTTTGTATGTTCACCCCGTGACCGCTTGGATTTTCTCTGAGATCTGGTTTCCTCCCACACTCCAAAGAAGTACAGGTTTGTAGGTTAATTTGCTTGGTATAAGTGTAAATTGTCCCTAGTGTGTGTGGGGTAGCATTAATGTGCGGGAATCGCTGGTCGGCGCGGACTCGGTGGGCCGAAGAGCCTGTTTCCGTGCTGCATCTCGAAACTAAACTAAACTAAGCTTCGCTGTCACCTTCTCCTAGCTAACAATGATCAATTCTACATTTTCCTCGACCTTCATCCCACACTCAAAATGATAGTGTCTTATTTTCAAACCTTACCCTTCCTTATCTCTGTGTCTCCCTCTCCTCAAACTTTCAGCCTCAAGAAGGGTCTCGAACCGAAACATCATCCATTCCTTCGATCTAGAGGTGCTGCCTGTCACTGAGTTACTCCAGTATTTTGTGTCTATTCGGTGTAAACCAACATCTGCAGTTCCTTCCTACACATTGAATAAATCCTTACTAACTGCTGGCATTCCTTTGCTTCACAAGGTAAACATGCTGATTGGAATCATAGTGTTCAACAAGCTCATGTCCCGGGATGGAATATCAGATAAGTCCAAAAAGCAACGAGCAGGGTAGGTATTGGCATTGAGGTAATTGAAAACTTTGTTTGGTTTGCAATGTTTGTGAAATATTGAATCTCAGATTTACCTTGTCCACTACCCTGCATCTGTCAATTATCTATTTACTGCATGGAAAGTTCAGTTTTTCCCTCGAGCAGTTCCATTGAATGACAGCTCCTCAGTGTATGTTGGAGATATATGTAACTGTTTCCAAGTGTAAGTTTAATATTCAGTTACCTTACTCCAAAATAAATGGTAATGGCTTGACTTTTCCACGAATTCCTTCTTTGAGGATGCTAGAATATTTAATCGGGCCCTGCTTTTCAGGTATCACATGCTCAGCTGACAGCCTATTTAGATGGTGACAGCACATGGTGATGCAGCATCTTGAAACAAGTCAATGGGAGTACCCAATGACTTTCAGGAGGCAGAATGCAATGCAGAAAAAAGCTGTCATCAAGACAGGATACAATCTGACAGAGAGATACAATCGTGATGAAATATTGGAATGGTTACCATGGAGACAGTAAGTTCAAGCAACCAAGCCACATTATTTTTGAAGACGCCATACGGTTATAGCTTTGCAGTGCTGATGATATGCTGGTGACAGCAAAGAAACAGCAGGGATACATGTTCATGGTTAGCAAAGTCAGAAATGCATTTAAAAAGAGCAGAGTACATTTTCTCTAAAGACAAGAAAGGTTTTAAAATGTAACTTCACAGAATGAGCTCCCACAGAGTATAATGAATGCTGAAACAATCAAAGCATTGAAGAAGAAAGCAAGGCAGATTCCCAATTTAGCAAACCAAAAAAGATGTCTCGGCCCATCATCAAATCCAGGCTTTGATATACCATGACGTAAGGCACAGGGAAGAAAACCAAGCAAGAAACATAAGGGGACATGTCTGTCAATTTTTGTTGCCAAAAGTAAAAATGTTTCCCTGATCTAAACATTGAAAGCTCACTTTGTACGGGAAAGAGAATTAGATTAAGTCAATTGTAGAATTTATACTATTTGTAATGCTTTTTGTTTTGTGGGAGTGTCGTTTTTCCTTAGCAACATCATGAAAAATGAGCAGGCTGGTTTACATTCAGCTGACTTCATTTCCTTATCCATTATTCGCCGTTTTGTGACACAGCTGAGCTTCATCCCCTCTGCTTTCCATTTCTTCCTAAAACACAAATAATGACAAACCCTCTTGTTCATTAGTAATAAAAACATAATTTTTTTCCAACACTCAGCAGGTCCACAGCACCCATGCTGAGAGAAACAGTTACGTTTTCACATGGGTGACTGTTTCGGCACAGCTCGACCAGCCCCGGAAATACTAGGGGACCGAGGAATTGATGGGAATCCACATTAGTCAGAAAATGGTAGGACCGAAGGCAGATATATCCCCAGGGCCTGATGGCCTGCATCCCAAAGTACTCAAGGAGGTGGCCCTAGAAATCGTGGATGCATTGGTAATCATTTTCCAATATTCTCTCGACTCTGGATCAGTTCTTGTGGACTAGAGGAAAGCCAATGTAACTCCACTTTTTAAGAAAGGAGGGAGAGAGAAAATAGGGAATTATAGACCAGTTAGCCTTACATCGGTAGTGGGGAAGATGCTGGAGTCGATTATTAAAGATGTTATAGCAGCGCATTTGGAAAGCAGTGAAGGGATCGGTCAGCATGGATTTATGAAGGGGAAATCATGCTTGACTAATCTTTTGGGATTTTTGGAGGATGTATAAAGTAGAATGAATAAGGGAGAACAAGTAGATATGGTGGATCTGAATTTACAAAAAGCCTTTGACAAGGTCCCACACCAGAGATTAGTGTGCAAAATTAGAGTGCATGGTATTTGGGTTGGGGGTATTGACATGGATAGAGAACTAGTTGGCAGACAGGAAGCAAAGAGTAGAAATTAACAGGTCCTTTTCAGAATGGCAGGCAGTAACTAGTGGGCCTCGATGCCTCATCAAGCCTCGGTGTTGGCACCCCAGTTATTTATATATATTAGCGATTTAGACGAGGGAATTAAATGTAACATCTCTAAGTTTGCGGATGACATAAGCTGGGTGGCATTGTGATCTGCGAGGAGGATGCTATGAGACTGCAGGGTAACTTGGATAGGTTGGGTGAGTGGGCAGAAGCATGGCAGATGCAGTATAATGTGAATTAATGTGAGGTTATTCACTTTGGTGGCAAGAAAAGGAAGGCAGATTGTTATCTGAATGGTGCCAGATTAGGAGAAGGGGAGGTACAATGAGACCTGGGTGTGCTTGTACATCAGTCACTGAAAGTAAACATGCAGGTACAGCAGGCAGTGAAGAAAGCCAATGGCATGTTGGCCTTCATTGCGAGAGGATTTGAGTTTAGGAGCAAGGAGATCCTACTGCAGTTGTACAGGGCCCTGGTGAGACTGCACCTGGAGTATTATGTGCAATTATAGTCTACTAATTTGAGGAAGGACATTATTGCTATTGAGTGAGTGCAGTGTAGGTTCACCAGGTTAATTTCCAGGATGGCGGGACTGACGTATGATGAAAGAATGGGTCAACTGGGCTTGTATTCGCTGAATTTATAAGGATGAGAGGGAATCATAGAAACCTATAAAAATTCTTAGAGGATTGGACAGGGTAGATGCAAGAAAAATGTTCCCGAAGTTGGGGGAGTCTAGAACCAGGGGTCACAGTTTAAGAACAAGCGGTAGGCCATTTAGGACTGAGATGAGGAAGTACTTTTTCACCCAGAGTGTTGTAAATCTGTGGAATTCTCTGCCACAGAAGGCAGTGGAGACCAATTCACTTGATGCTTTCAGGAGAGAGTTAGATTTAACTCTTAGGTCTAAGGGAATCAAGGGATATGGGGAAACGCCGGAACAGGGTACTGATTTTGGATGATCAGCCATGATCATATTGAATGGCGGTGCTGGCTCGAAGGGCCGATTGGCCTACTCCTGCACCTATATTCTATGTTTCTACTATTTAAATTTGCTACACCGTGTGCTATTGTAAGAGCAAGAGTGCAGAAGTCAACATCTCGCAGCCAGCAATACCATTCAGAACCCATCTCCTCATAATCATATAAACTCATTGTTTTGGTGAATGACAGTGCCCAAACATTTCACAGTCTGATCATTAATGTGCAATCTCATGGCACACACTTCCTTTACTACTCTGACTGGTGTCACTGCTACCAGCATAAAACCACATGAAGGAAATGCATGAATTTATTTCCTCTCTATTAAATTTGATGCAATATCTTAACATTGTTGCATTGAGGAAAAAGTGTTATGGCGATTTTGTGACAGTAAGTGATGGATGATAACTTTAGGATCGTATCTGCCTGAGGCTGCATCCTCCTGTTTGCAGTTATGTCAGGCAAGTGAATCTTTAAATCCTCAGTCTTACGAATGTGAAAAACCCTGAACTAATGCATTATAAGCCACCAGTTTGAGAAAGTCTCTCGGGCACTCTAATGAGTGGAAACTCCATACTCTGTCTGATTGAAAAACAAATTGCGTAGGTTTGATACTGAATTGGCATGTCACTGTGATTGTAGCATTATTACATTTGGTCAGTCCCACCACAGAAATGAAAACGATATTTCATAAAAACTAGTTGAACCATCAAATGCAGCAAGGAATCCAATTTATTTGACCTTGGAAACGAATACATACTGTAAAATGAATCTAAAATTATTTCGAAAACAGCTTTTACTTTCCGTGCAGTAAAGATAAAAGAAGTTTAGAATGGATGCTAGGCAGGTAGATAGTTTGGGTGCCGAATGATCATGTTTTCTTTACACTTTTTACTTTGGCAGTCATTATTTAATTATTAATAAGGGTTGCAATGATTAATTGAACGCAAATGCTCTCAACATCTGCCAAACTCACAATTCAAATTCACAGCAACATTGAAAATTAATATGCATTTCTTAAACAAAATGTATCATTAATTTACTGACTTTTTTCTTGACGGATGATTAAATACATCAGTGATTATATAATTGTGGGGAAGATCAGATTCAGTTTTTAAACGTATAAATTACAGAAGTTTAATTTAAGGTTCAACATTAAGCTGAATAATCATACTGTATGTTGCTGAGGCCTTGAATTGGAGAAAGTGTTATTGATTGATTTGTTAAAACAATATTTATCAACCGAATAACTATTAACATCACGGACAGGCTGTGGTGAATGAACACAGTTTGAAATGTGAAAATCACACTCAACTCCAAAATGAAACAACATTTGAGTTTATTGACTGTAGCAAGGTTCCTGCTGGCGCTCTGATTGTTTTTAACCATTGTGCGTTAATTATGTCTCATTAATATTTATGCCATGTTGTCTATAAAAATATGTGGATTATGGGCATCATCGGATAGCTGGTTAAACTGACCAGTTATTACAGGGATTTGGTAGACTGTTCACCTGATAGACATGATATTTGTAATTATCAGGTGATCAGTCCTTCAGTGATGATATATGTCCCGGATCATTGAGACCAAACATGGGGCCATCACCTAGAGGAAAAAGCCTTTTAAAATGAATTATCTAAAATGAATACTGGCAACAGACAGGCTCCTCTTATGTCTGGTATGGCTAAGGATGCAAATGAAAGAACCAGTTAAATGCATTTGAATATAGTGTGACTCAGATATTGGATTGTTGTTACACTGGTTCATGAGCCAATCTTCATATTGTGTTTCCTAACACAGGATGTAATGACATCTGTAAGATTCCATTTTGCAAATGAATGTTCAATCTGTAAGCTGAAGTTTCTTTATACTTTTTGAGGTTGTGAATTAATCATTGCACCCCAACTTTTCACATACTAAATATTGCAAGCTGATTACATCTGTGTTGCTTTACCTCAACTGCTTGTTTTCTCTACATTAAAATTGGTCTTTATTTGTCCTCATTTTTGCTTTGCATTTGTTTCAAGTCAGGCGATTGAAGTCCGTAGCGGTTTGATGCTGAAATGTTCCAAGTGTGGAGTTGTTTCAACAACAGCATTATCTACCACCATCACCAGTAATGCCATGTTAGTCATATCCATTTAATATTTAGCTTTTGCATTGCGTGTAACTTTGAAAGAGAAAGTATCCCTTTTGAATAGCCTCCACAGAACATTTCCATTATTATAATATATATATATATATATATTTGTGTTTAGTTATCCAATTCTTTCTTCTCCCTTCCCTCGCCCTTTCCCAATTGTTCTCCCTTATTGTAGTGTCCTTTGTGTGAATATTTTGGCCACAGGGGCCCATGAATTATTCCTACTCAATGGTGCTTGTCCGATTTTCACCTTAGGCAATTATTACTTCCTACTAAAGATTATAGCAGTTCCACCATTTATGCACTTTTCAGCACAGCAGCTGCACAAGCAAAATATCTCAGTTTTTGGTTTCCAGTCACACTTAAAGAAGGGTCCTGAGCCAAAACGTTGTCTATCCATTCCCTCCGCAGATGCTGCCTGACCTGCTGATTTCCTCCAGTACTTTGTGCTTTGCTCAGAATTTCAGCATCAGCAGTCTCTTGGGTCTCCATTTTCAGTCACCTGTTGGCTGGATCAATAGGAAAGGTGCCCAAAGTTAATGAGAAAAATCAATCATAGCAGCATTCCTGTTCCTGATTAATATCCAGTAATTCTATTGTTCATAATAAATAGAAGCAGAAGGCTTCTATAGAACCTTGAACCTGATCCATCATTGGCTGCCCCTGCATCTCAAATCAAATGTTCTGCACAGTCCCCACATCACCTGATTCCTTTAGTCCTAAAATATATAAATCTCAGTTAATTATTCTCAATTCCTGAGCCTCTGCAGTCACCCGGGAAAGACTATTTCAAAGACTTTCAAGAAATAAATTTCTTGTGATTACAATCCTTATTTAATTTATCATAAGGCAATGCCCCTAGTTTTCTGCTGACCTGTCTGAAGGAACACTCTCTCGGCATCTGTTTGTTTCAATCAGACCACATCTCATTCCTCTAAATTGTAGTGAATAAAAAGAGAGAATTATCAGTATGATCTTAGAGGATAATGCTGTAATTCTGTAAACTGCATGGAGGACGGTCGCTGCATGGAGGAAGGCTGTATTCCAAAAGGCATCCTCTATGGGGAGCTGACATCTGGGAGGAGAACCATCGGCCGCCCCCAGCTAGGTTTCAAGGATGTCTGCAAGAGAGATATAAAGACGTTCGACATTGATGTGGCGTCCTGGGAGAGCCTTGCAGCTGACCGCACAAGGTGGAGAGGTACCCTGAACCAACATCTCAAAACGGGGGAAGAGAAACTGTTGAACGCAGCGGCAGACAAGCGGGCACGCAGAAAGGAGCGCAGCAATGTCAACAAGCAGAGACCACACACAAATGTGACCTTTGCGACAGAGATTGTCACTCCCGCATTGGTCTCTTCAGCCACAAGTGACGCTGCTCCAGCCGAGGTTTGGAGCAAGTAGCCAACAACTAGGATATCATCCATGGTCACCCATATAGTAGTATACTACTATACTACTGTAAATCAATCCAGTGAATTTACATTACCTCCAAGCCAATCATATCCATATCCTTAGATATGAAGACCACCACTTTGCAGATTGCATCATCACTGAGGCCCGTATAACTGCAGCAACACCTTTGTACTCATACTTCAATCATACAAATGGTTCCTGAAAATCTCCATTTTACTTTCTGCATTTTGTGAAGCAACACATCAGAATCCCTTTCTTCCAGTTTATTGCTATGTCTAAAATGTCCTGGATCCAGTCTGCCAACATCTCAGATCCCTTGTGCCTCAACCTTCTCAACCCGCCCCTGTGGCACCACTGATAACAGACTAAAAAATATCTGTCCAATCCCTCTGTCTACTTTCTGTCCTTAAACTAATCTGCAGTTCATCAGGATCTGGTTGGCACACTGGACTACTTTTTTTTTTAGGCACATTAGCGAGGAATTGGCACCTGCTGGCCAGACAGCTGCTGGTTGGTTCCTGTGTAAATCATTACACAGCATGAGTCCAGGAGAGATAACTGCAAATAAGGACGACTTATTTATCTCGGAATGGAATAGGACAACATTTTTTATACTATTTGTACCCTTTATATACCATTTTTCATTCCTGTTTTTCAGATTTTTTTGTACCTGAAATTTCACTTCTGTGACAAGAGCAGGACAGAATACTTAGGTTTCTGATGATGTTGCCTTTGTGGCATTATAATCCAAACATTTACTTATTTGTACAAAGTAAAAGAAAACTTTAACTTTGGTCACCACTGAACAATTCAATCACTTATACTTTGAAACTGTAGCAGATTTGGATATTCAAAATAATTAATTGACTCTGGGACATATGTCCATATATTAACATCAAATTATTACATGCCCTTCATCACAGATAAAGTACATGCACTGTTAGATATCCTAATCTCTGTATCCCACACCAATTCAGTTCCATTTGCACTAATTGTTATTACCTACCATGCAAAGTGTTAATGTCTGGTTAATGGCATCATCCTGTTTCAATTTGAATTGGTTCACTTTTTATGCCTAATGAAGGTATCAGTCTGTGTCTTGGGTTTTAATTCAGTCACCTGACATGACATTTTTCTTGATCTGCTTCAAGTTGCTCTGTTCCATTGGCTGTAATCAATGCACATGCAACAATTATTCTGCATTGGTTCAGTCAAAGCTTTTGACCAATTCTCTTCAACCTGGCAGTGAATCAGATCATTCCGTTTGATGTGGCATTGGGTCAGATAATTTTCTTTAATTTGGCACGGTTGATGAGCTCCCTCTGATCTAACATTGGATCAATGAATTTCCTTTGATGTAACATTATACTTGTATTTGCTTTGACTTCAGATCCATATGGATAATTCTATATGTACCAGGGTAGTGGCACCTTTTTATTCTTAATGTGGGTAGATCACTTGCTTTCTTTCCGGATTTGGAAATAATCATTTTTGTTTGCTATAGCATTTGCCATGTCACTTCCTCATGCCATGAAAATTAAATCTGTTATATTTCACTCTTCCAAGTAATGAACCAAGCACCTCTTCCCATCCCCAGTATTGAAACATTTTTTTTCTCCTGCTCTGTGTTGCATTGATTATTTTCCCTTTTGCCTGTTTTGAATCAAACTTTTCTTTGAGCTGAGTTTTCAATCAATCTTCATATGTGTTGTAATAGCCATTTTATTTTCTCTGTATTAATTTAGTCACATTCGTTCTTTTGTAAAAAGGATAATACTTCTGTTCTTAAGGACAACTAATGATTGTTCATAAATATAAATTACTATTTAAAAATTTAATTGAGGCCTTTGCATTTGTCTTGAAAGGGGTCCTGTGACGTAGAACTGCAATCGAATGAACTGTGTACAGTTTTTATTTAATGTCATGTATTTAATCACATGTATCAGATGCACAGGCTGATGCAAGGCCATTTCAAAGGGATACTGGATCTTTACACTATAGGAATGTATATGTTAATAATTCTTCAGTACTTTTGCAACTACAGTGCAAAGGACATGCAATTATATGATTTTAACCATTGAAAAATAATTTTTAATGCTATAAAATGTGGGTGGTAAGTTGTGTTTGTCCAAATCACAATCATATCTTTTGGTATAAAATTTAACCCATAACGCATGATGTCAGGCACTCCAGGATTCACCTGGTCTGAGTTGAACACTGAAGATCTTGCACAGTGACCCCAGTACTCAGTTCTTTAAGTCAAATTCTTTCAAACAGGATTCTGCGTTTGAACAGATTGCTGCAATCTTCAGCATTCCTTACATCAACAGGTACAAAACATCCTGCTAAATCAGTGTTGCACCTGACATTCTTTCTGAGGGGCAATGGCCAGAATTTAGACTTTAGAGATACAGTGCAGAAATAGGCCCTATCGCCCATCGAGTATCCGCTGGCCAATGATCAATCCATATACTAACACTATCCTCGACACTATAGACAATTTACAAAAGCCAATTAACTTACAAACCTCTATGTGTGGGAGTAAACTGGAGCATCCGGAGAAAACCATGAGGTCACAGGGAGAACATACAAATTCCATTTAGACAGCTCTCACAGTCAGGATCGAACCCGGGTCTATGGCACTGTAAGGCAGCAACTCTACTGCTGTGCACCTGTGCCACCTTCCTCCAAGCAAAAGTTGTCCTCCATCCTTCCAGAAATGAAACCCAACATTCTATTTACCTTTTTGATATTTTTTAGTAATCTAGTCATGTTATTGATCTACATGACTAGATTACTAAAAAGACCTCCTATCTCTTTGAATAGGAGTTGAATAGAATCAGCCTGAAGAAGGGTTTCGGCCCGAAACGTCGCCTATTTCCTTCGCTCCATAGATGCTGCTGCACCCGCTGAGTTTCTCCAGCATTTTTGTGTACCTCCTATCTCTTTGAACCTGAACTGCCTGTAGTTTTTCACTTTTTATACAAATCAACACTCATTTTGAAGCATTTTGCTAGGTAAATTGTTATATAGCCATTGTTCAATTGCATGAGTCATTGAACAGATGGGCCCTAATAACATACCGAAGTAGATACAAAGTGTAAGAAAGCTCAGAAGTCCACATCATTAGTTGATACGAATCAGTTCTACTGACTTTAATTTCTTGAAAATTCTACAGAACGGCTGACATCATAGACATTCCCAGTTCGCAGCATTTCCAAATTTGAGGGTCATGTTGAAAGCCACTGAGTACAATATTCAAATGAAACGTTGAAATGCAAAATGTTGCTGGAACTGGAAATCTGAAAATGCTGGCTGACCTGCTGTATCCTTCCAACATTTTCTTGTTTTATTTCACGTTGCATATTGCGCCAAGATCATAATGAAAATTATATAGATTTGACCCAGATTGGCTTTACTCACAGTCGGAAGAAGGAACACCTGTGATGATATTGAGAACTGCAAATCCACACATCGGGTTCACACAAAAGCTATGTGCAGCAGCAGAAGGAGAACACCATCCCTCAAACTACCCACTCAGCTGCCAGATCAGACAGACACCTCCTGTCCCATCTATGGTAGAGCTGCAGATCCAACATTGGTCTAATCCGCTGCCTCAGACCCCACAAGAGTGGAGTGGAAACAACTCCTCCTTGATCCCCAGGGGCTGCCCGAGATGAAGAAGGGAATGCCCTCCCGACTTGCTTCAGTGATATTTATTCTGTTAGTGATAACTCAGTTGGTGGCAGTATGATATCTGAATCAGAATTGTAGGTTCTGGTGGTAGCGAGGGTGTGGTTCAGTTTGAGAGCTGCCACCTTTTCACTGAGATGTTTAACTGAGACCTCAACTGCTTTTAAATGGACTAAAATAAATCCGTTGCATTGTCCTGAAAAGATCAGCAATGTTATCCCTGGTGTTCTATTCAACATCCAATGAACATTCCTAAAACAGAGTGGCATTAAGTTAATTTGCTTCTACAATTGAGCATTGCAACAGTGCAGGGCCCTGTAATTAATTAAACTGGTGCAATTTGGTTGTGATTCAAGTATTCTGGAGAGTATGTTCTCAAAGGAGTCCTTTTCCATATATTGGCCCATAACATAAAATGCAATCTATTAATCCAGAGAGGCAACTGCTTGGACTCATGAACTGGTCATGACATTACCTCCTACAGAAGGGTTTGAAGGCGGCTATATCTCAGAGTAAGAATTCCAAAGATGAAGCATGAATCTACTTGCCCTTGCTGGTTCACCAGGAAGGAGCCGCCAAACCCCAGCCCCAGTTCCCTGCCAACACCCATCAGAGATTCATGCAGGGACTCAGGTGGCGGGAGAAATGCAGCAGGCAGAGGTTGAGCCTGTGGGTGATATCCTCGTTTTGTTTTGTCTCCCCATTCAGATACCGCACCATGAGGACATGTGCAGAAACATAGAAAAATAGGTGCAGGAGTAAGCTATTGGTCCCTTCAAGCCAGCACCGCCATTCAATATGATCATGGCTGATCATTTAAAATCAGTACCCTGTTCCTGGTTTTTCCCCATATCCCTTGATCCCTTTAACCCTAAGAGCTAAATCTAACTCTCTCTTGAAAACATCGAGTGAATTGGCCTCCACTGCCTTCCGTGGCAGGGAATTCCACAGATTCACAACTCTCTGGGTGAAGAAGTCTTTCCTCACCTCAGTCCTAAATGGCCTACCCCTTATTCTTAAACTGTAACCCCTGGTTCCGGACTACCCCAACATCGGGAACATATTTCCCGAGCCTATCCAATCCTTTAAGAATTTTATATGTTTGTACAAAATATCCTCTCATCCTTCTAAATTCCAGTGAAATAAGTCCAGTCGATCCATTCTTTCAGCATATGTCGGTCCCGCCATCCTGGGAATTAACCTGGTGAACCTACGCTGCACTCCCTCAATCACAATAATGTCCTTCTTCAAATTAGGAGACCAAAATTACACATTATACCCTAGGTGCAATCTCACCTGGGCCGTGTACAACTGCTGTAGGACCTCCTTGCTCCTAAACTCAAATCCTGTCGCAATAAAGGCCAACATGCCATTAGCTTTCTTCACTGTCTGCTGCACTTGCATGCTTACTTTCAGTGACTACTTCCTATCGAGTCCACATCACAAGATTTAAAATTGTTCAGCCAGAGATGAACACAGTTCTCGGCATTTCTTGTGCGCAGTTCTTATGCGTAGTGATGGAGATTGGTGGAAACAGGGCCGCAATGTGAACGCTCATTCCTTGACCCCCTTTCAGTGACTGATGTACAAGGACACCCAGGTCTCTTTGCTCCTTCCCATTTCCTAATCTGACACCATTCAGATAATAATCTGCCTTCCTGTTCTTGCCAAAAAAGTGGATAACCTCACATTTATCCGCATTATACTGCATCTGCCATGCTTCTGCCCACTCACCCAACCTATCCAAGTCATCCTGCCGCCTCATAGCATACTCATCGCAGCTCACACTGACACCCAGCTGTGTCCGTAAACTTGGAGGTCACGTTTAATTCCCTCGTCTAAATCGTTAATATATATTATAAATAACTCCGATCCCAACACTGAGCTTAGCGGCGCCCCACTAGTTACTGCCTACCAAAAGCACCCGTTAATTCCTACTCTTTGCTTCCCGTCTGCCAACCAGTTCTCTATTCATGTCAATACCCTACCCCCAATACCATGTGCTTTAATTTTTCACACTAATCTCTTGTGTGGGACCTTGTCAAAGGCTTTTTGCAAGTCCAGATACACCACATCCACTGTCTCTCCCTTATCCATTCTTCTTGTTACATCCTCAAAAAATTCCACACGATTAGTCAAGCATGATTTCCCCTTCATAAATCCAAGAGTCAAGGTCAAGAGTGTTTTATTGTCATCTGCCCCAGATAGAACAATGAAATTCTTACTTACTGCAGCACAACAGAAATCCATGCTGACTTTGACCGATCCTGCCACTGCTTTCCAATGTTGTATGGTTGGGATATAAACACTTTGTACCATGACAATTCATGCATTGAATTTCACTTGACAAAAATGTCAAAATCCAACAATTGGATCAATTGGCATCCTCCAGAAGACCAAAGGATTGCCACAGAAGAAAATCTAGTCGCGATCAACCTGCTGCTTGTCGAAATTACCTGAATTCAATAGGTTGATGCATTTCTAACATCGACCGGATATCCTTCCTTGGTTGTAAAGTAATTTAACTTCCTTTGAAATGATGCGAGGAAAACAGTATTAATGTAAGTCAGGACTAAAAGTTCAATCAAGTAGTGCATTTTCATGCATGACATGATTGAATTGTGGACTAATTGCTCTTTAATTGCAGCCAGTAATTTTAAACATTGGTTTGTGTAAGTCTGTTCATATGGTACACCGTGCATGAGAGGCAACAGTGAAATCGATCATAATTCAAGGCAAATCTAAAGTTGTTAGATGAGACAGTGGATGTGCAACCAATGGCATGGACCATGCATGGGAAAGCAGACCCTACCAGAAGGCTTATGCACTATCTTGCTTATGTAGTGTCTGCCTCATTGTTGAAGAACCCATTACAGAAGATAGTCATCGATTTAACTTGGATGCCCTGATGGATTGGATTTCCGTTATTTATTCAAGTGGCGCCTACTGTACCATTTTACATGTGTATTTATATGAAGAATTTTGTTTTGATAAAGCAGCAATTAAAGAGGAAATTATAAATATATTGAATATATCTCCAAATGTTAAAATTGATGCAAATTGTGTTCAATCGTCTGAAAAAAATGTTATTAGGAAAAGATGCCAAGAGGATAATCTTCCATGTCTTCTTAAAGGACAAGGCCAAAGGACATTTATTGTCACATACACCAATTGGTGTAGTGAAATTTGTCTTGCCACGCAGCACACAGATAAAGATAAGACACAACATTAAAGAATATAACAATAAACATAAAAAACATCCCCCCACAATGGTTCCCATTATGAGGGAAGGCACAAAGTCCAGTCCCCATCCCCTTGTTCACTCATAGTCGGGCCTATTGAGGCCTCCACAGTCACCGCTACGGGGGCCGATGTTACAGGACCTTCCGGGTGATGGTGCTCCGGCGTCGGGAGAACCCTCTCAGCGACTCGAGGTACCTGGAACGGCAGCTTCCTTACCGGAGGCCATGGCTTCCAAAGCCAACAGGCTGCGCTGGTCGGAGCTCCACAACTGACGATCTCGGCGAGAGATCCCAGGCTCCTGATGTTAAAGTCAGCGCCGCCGCCCATGGCTGGCCGCTCCACAGACTCACAGCCCTGCGATGTTCACCTGCAGTCTCAGCATTCCGGAGACCTGGTTTCCCAGGATTCCCAGCATAAAGACCTGGCTTCCCAGGATTCCAAAGGATATATTTGTGCCTCAACCCAAAACATCACCTATTAATGTTCTCCAGAGATGCTGCCTGACCTACTAAGTTACTGCAATACTTTGTGTCTTTTGATATATTTGTGATGCCTAGTTTGTGGTCCTGAGGTTTATGGAGGTATTAAGGCTGACCTTTGGGTGATTTTGCTATTGGAAGATCATTAGGGAATCTTGTGCAATCCACTCACGGTAGTCCTGCTTTGAATGGCCCATGAAGAAATTTTGAGATTTTCTTCAGATGACAAAAAAAGCATCAGATTAATTATTGATTCATCTCTTTATCTTCATCTTCTGGAGGATGTCAATTGGAGCTGGACACTGACCTTCAGTAAATACAAAATTCTTACGCAGCTTGACAAGATATGCGCATGATGATATTAACCTTGGTGAGGGGATCAAGAACCAGGGGTCATTAAGCTTTTTGGCTTGAGAAGGTTGATTCTGCAATGCTCATGATTTTCAGTGCAAGTGAATAAGCTTCAGAGAGCCACCACTGCAGAGTTCACTGATAGGGCAAAGCACTTTTCCACAGTAGACTATGTGTTGTCTGGGTTCAAAGCTTCAAGTTGGTTTCAGTAAAGAGAAGGGCAAAGATTGCGCCTTAAATTTGGGAATAGAGATCAAATATGTGGCTGAAAATCATGACTCTAGTGTCTGGATTGTGGTGGGACGATATGGGAATTGGGATTGGTGTCGTCAGAGTATTAGAGAATCTGACCTTTCAGTGGGAGTGTGCTGTCAAAAACATTGGGGGGTGATGAATCTGAGAGGTAGGATCATCGCAGAGCTTGAGACCTAGTTGTGCCAGGAATGGGCAACATCTGTATGAATTATGTGAAAGTTGTGTTAAATGTGCAAGAGGGAGGTACTTAGTAAGTACTTGGTCAAGTTTCTGGATTGATGCAAAAAGATTAAGCAGTTATTCTGACATATTTTATTCCGACAAGTATATTTTCAATTATGCAATACCAAAAAATTTCATGTCATGGAATTGCCAGATTATTTCAATTTTTAGAGAAGGTCATGGCACATAATTTAATTTGGACATGTCTGCATTGTAATTGGTGAGTGTCCATAAAATATCAATCACACTTACTAGTTTAATGAATGGTAATTCCTCTTCCCTCTAGGGCATCCTTGTGGAGCTCATGTGTTGTTCTCCCGTTGCTGGCACTGACCTGGATGTCAGCCGTACTGGCGATGACTGATCGGCGATCGATCTTGTTTCAAATATTGTTTGCAGTTTTTGACTCCATTCAAGGCTTTGTGATTATCACAGTCCACTGCTTCCTGAGGAGAGAGGTATGTACAGTCACGCAGAACAGTTTATCCAGCATCACCTCGAACCCCTTCACTTGGGTCCTATTTGGTAAAAATGTAACGAAGATTTCCCACAAATACCTGCAGTGACACAACCATACAATGTTAGTGTGCCAACAGTTGTGATCAGATGCTAACTACCGACATGGTTTATCTACTGTTCTAGACAGGGTCTGGGCTGGAATGGGGGAAACTATTATCCAGCACTATTGCAAAATGCCCTTTCTTCAAACCTGAAGGAAATCTGTAACTGTAAGTACAGAGAAACTCATCATAATAGTTTCCTCATTGGAATGTTCACATACATCTGTGTATGTGGAGGAGAAGTCGCCCACTGCGATACAGAGCAAGGCGAGACTTCCTTTCCCAGCCTGTAGAGATGAATATTGCAGGATTGTCTGCCATGATGTGAATCGAAAATGATGAGTAATCAAGAGCCTCTCTTGAATATTTACCATGTTTTTGTATAGTACTGTTAATATAAAACGCCTATGTGGAATAATTTAATTCATCCTCAGTGATCCATTGGGAAATGGGAAGAGAGGAGAAACCTACAGTAACAGTCCTTGTATCTAAGCCTGTTTGTAAGTTACTAGTTCAAGAGCCCTTGAATGAAGGCCTCGATAATTTGTTGCTGACAAAGAGAAAAATACATCATGGAGAATTTACAGTTCATTAAATAAAATAGCAAATATCTATAGCATTGAATAACTAAAAACCACAATCAAATTCTGTCAAACAAACACAAATATGCTGGTGAAGAAACATCATGTTATATTAATGACCAGAATTAGAGAATTGAGTCTCAAGGAAAAGAAAATATGAACGGAAGCCTTACAATGAAACTAATGAAAGGGAATTTAAAGTGGGATGGAGGAATGTCTTCACACATAACTGATCAATCCCTTTCCATCACCTTCAGAATAAATGAATAGAATTGAGTAGATGACTAAAAGTTTGCCAAATAAATAAAACCAGAAAATGATAGAAGTACTCAGGAGACCAGGTAGTCTTTGTGGAAGAAGCAATATTTTAGGTTGATGATTCCATTCCAGTTAACCTGTTTCTCTGTCTTTGCTGCACTTGTCCTCGATATCAGCTTCCAGCAGTGATTTCACAAATCTTCCCTTTTGTTTAATCAAGGATTTGCCTTCCCTTGTGATCCGAAAGCCCCTCATAAGGACATAATAAACATAAGCAAGAGTGGGCATTCAACCACGCTACTTCCCATCCCTGCAACTCTGCCCTTCATTCTATCATTGCTGGTCTTTGACCTCAACACCACTTTCCTGCACTGACCCCACTTCCTTACTCCCCTTCACCATTTCTATTTAATTTCCTAGACCTTAGTCCCTCACTCCTGAATTGTGCCACCTCTCCAACTATTGCACCTGGTTGTTCTTCTCTCAACTAATTAGTTTTCAGGTTTTCTGCTGGCACTACTAGCATGTTGGGGTGTCAGGGGTTATGGGGAGAAGGGAGGAGAATGGAGTTGAGGGAAACATAGATCAGCCATGATTGAACGGCAGAGTAGACCTGATGGGCCGAATGGCCTAATTCTGCTCATCACTTCCCCTTTCGGCATTCTGAAGAACCTATTCCCTCTGTGGCTTTTACAAGATAAGAACAGGTGCAACACTTTCCTTCTTATTGCCTCCCTTCCCACTGTCAGGCCCCAAAGACTTTTGGGAGATAAAATTGCGATTTATTTACACTTTTCAATTTAAAATACAGCATTTATTTCTGGCGATACTGTCTCCTGTAAAATGGAAACCAAACTTAAATTGGGCAATCACTTTGCAAAAGCCTTCATTTCGTTTGTAAACATGACCCCAAGTTACAGTTTGCACTTTAATTTTCTGCCTCACTTCCAAGCTGAGCTCTGTGCTTGGTCTATAACAATGCTCTGTGGGAGATTAATGCAAGCCTGAGCCAAGAGCCATTATCTTTTGACTCGGTACATTACAACTTTCTGATCCCAATATTAAGTTCCAGGAATATGTCTCAGGTATAACTCTGCACCTCCCTTTTATCTTATTTGTCGCAAAACCAACTTTTTTCCTTTATATTTTTCCTTTTGCAATTTAACCTTGGCTGCATTTTAATCTGTCACAGATCTTCAATCGTGTTTGCCTTTCTTATCACATTTTCTCTTCACATGTAACATTGCTAACTTTTATCAGGCAGATGAAAGATCAAATTCAGATGTTAAAACTGTTTTAATCTCCATAGATGTTTGTTAATCTCCTGAGTGTTTTCAATTTATTTCAGTTCTCCAACATCCTGCCTTTCTAGCTAGTGAAAAAGGAGTATTTTACGGAACATAAAGAGATGGCAAAGTATAAAGATTTATATGTAATGATTCCACAGTGTCACTGACGGGATGGATCCCATGGATTTACGTTTCATCTCTTTATTTAATTGTTTTATCTCATTGTTTCTGTACCCATTCTTTATAGCACATGTCTTGTACAATCAAATAAATTAAATATCAGGAGGTCTCACATTTCCTGTGTAAGGGAAACTGCACAGTATGAATAGGGATTTGAGGCCTTGATTTGGATACCCTCCAGCCAATTGAATGAACATGTGAATTGGTTTTAATGAACTAGCAACCATGGAGATAGTTTACACTGTCCCTGTACCTTCTGAAATATTTCACTGGATTCCTCATTTGTCATTCCATATGGATTTTTTTACTTTGAATTTGATGGTTGGTGTTACTACATATTATTGTATTTATTGTATAATATTTCTGAATGGTAGAACCTCGTAAGTCCTGTTTACATTAGACTTTGATGTAAATGTAGATGGGTTGCTTAGTAAGTTTGCAGATGACATCAAAATTGTTACGGTCATGGACTGTGAGGAAGACTGCAAAAGTATACACGAGATATAGATCAGCTAGAGAAATGGTCAGGGAAATAGCAGATGATGTTTAATCCAAGTAAGTGTGATGTGTTGCACTTGGGAGATCAAATGTAAAGAGAGCATTTACATTGAATGGTAAGACCCTTATAGCATTGAGGTACACAAAGATCTTGGAGTCCAGGCGCATAACCTCTTGAAAATAGCAACATAGGCAGATAGAATGGTAAAGATAGCATATGGTATGCTTGATTTCATTGGTCGTGGCATTGAGTAAAGAATCAGGAAGCCATGGTGCAGTTTTATAGGACTTTGGTTAGGCCACATTTAGAGTATTGCATGCAGTTCAGGTCACCCCAATACAGGAAGGATGTGCATTTTTTCCTGCTGTGTTCACATGGAATTTCCCAGTAACACACATGTGAGTAACTATAAAGGTTTCTTGATAAACTACTTGAAGAGATATCTGGATGACCGGTGCCAGCCTCAGCTTGTTAATCATCAGTGTTGTGTTGCTTTCAATTGTCCACTTTCAGAACAATAATTGGTGGGTCGGTTGGTGGAGTTGGCAGAAGGTAGAGAGGTAAACATCCAGAGGTTGGCTGGGTGTTTCATTTTGAGTATAGCACAAAATGAGCAAAACCAGCGAAGATCACAGTCAAGATCTGTTCTGCAAGATAGGAACTGCAAATACTGAGCTGGGTGTGGTATTGGTTTTTTATTGTCATGTGTACCAAGGTACAATGAAAAAACGTTGTTATGCATTCTATCCAGGCACATCATATCATACAAGTGCAAAAACAGAGCACAGAATATGGTGTTACAGCTGCAGAGAAAGTTCAGATCAAAGTAAAGTACAAAGGTTGCAATGAGGGACACCTGGAGATTGGGAACACATCTTTAGCATATGATGTCCATTTAGACGTCTAATAACAGCAGAGAAGGAGTTGTTAGTGCATCTGGTGGTATGTCCTTTCAACCCTTTGTACCGTCTGCCTGATGGGTTGAAGGGAGAAGTGGAAATGACTCGGTGACAATTACTCATCCTTGATTATGTTGGCTGCTTGTCTGAGGAAGTGTGAATGAAGATGGACTTGTTAGATGGGGAGTCTGTTCTGTGTGATGGACTGAGCTCTGCCAACTATTCTCTGCTGTTTCTTGCAGCCTGGGGCAGAGCAGTTGCCATAATAAGCTGTGATGCATTCGAATAGGATGCTCTCTGTGGTGTATCTGTAGAAATTGGTATGTTTTAATTTCCAGAGTGAGCAGATGTGAATCATTATTGTGCACTCTCAAATCATGGACACACACAGAGACTGTGAATAAAAACAGTCACATTCACTCTCAGGAAAAGAAACGGGGAAAATGTTTTTGAAAGAAGATGTAATGGTATTTTTGGTAAGTCGAGGAGGACTTGCCATGCATTGAAATTTTCGGGAATTTGGGAAGCAAAAACAAAATTGTGGTTCAATAGTACTTAATTGTCACATGTATCCAGGTACAGTAAAATTCATTTTTTGCATACAATGCAGTAAAATCCTACTGTACATAAGTACAATCATACCCAGTAGAAGAGTGTAAAAATAGTACACTGAAACAGTGCACAAGGGTTGCCACGGTTACGCTGCCATATTGGATCATTCAAGTTCAAAGTTCTTAAAAGTGTTAAAATCTACCAGAGACTTTGTGGAAACAAAAAAATATACATCCACATCTGCAATATGATGGTTATTACTGCTTCTGTTTGATAAGGATATCTTTACAAAATCTCTTTATAATTTCTCATAGATTCAGGATGTTGTAAAATGCCGAACAGGAAGCTGCAAAAATGAAGAGAATGAAAACTCACCTGATTCGTACAAAAATGGTCAAGTCCAGATAATGGTGAGTAAAGTACAATTCCGAGAGCAAAATCGATATGCATATGACATATCTGTCCTCAAGATACCAGCCTTGCAGGACAAAAAATGTTTCAGGGGAGTTGCGGAGGTAGAGATGTACGAGGAGAGATTGATTAGTTTAGGCGTGTATTCTTTGTGGTTTAGAAATGTGAGGATCTCACATAACTGATAGAAGTCTCACCGGGCTAAATAGTCTGGATACAGGGAGACATTTCCCCTGACTGAGGATTCTGGAATTAGGGGTCAATGCCTCAGGTACTGGGGGCCTGAAATAGGGAGGGATCTCTTCACACAGAGAGCGGTAAATCTGTGGAATTTACTGCTTCAGAAAGCTGTAAATGCACAATTGTTGAGTTCATTAACTAGATCGGTTTCTGGGTGGTAACAGATTTAATGCATACGAAGATAGTCCAAAAACATGGCATTAAGGTCGAAGATTACTTGTGGAGACACAAGAAACTGCAGATGCTGGAATCAGGCAAAGAGCAAAGTGTTGGAGGAACTCGGCATCTATGGTCGGAATGGACAGGTGACGTTTCAGGACAGGACCCTTCTTCAGCCTGATGGAGCAGGGTGGGAAAAAATGGAAAAAAGGACATGGGGTTAGGGCAAAGCCTGATAAGTGACTGGTAGATGCAGATGAGGGGGGGGGGGGGGGTGACTGTGAGGTGGATGGAAATAGTGTCAAAGACTGGAGATGAAAAAGAAACTATGGGAGAAGAGGAATAAAAGGTAAAGCCAGAATGAGGGACAGGTTAAGGGTGGTGGTGGGAGTGATGGGGGTATAAGAAGGTGTGGGGGTGTCAGATGATTTTATTTGAAATCTTACATTTACATATTACATTTTGCACTCTTGATGTGGTCTTTTCTACATCAGTGAAACCAAGTATCAATTTCATCAAACACTTGAGCTTAGTCTGCCAAGGCCTGATGGTTCTCCAGGTTCCAAGTCATTGTATCTCTCCTTCCCATTTCCATGCCAATCTTTCTGTCCTGGGCTTCCTCCATTGCGAGAGTGGGGCTATATGCAATCTGGGGGAATAGCACGTCTTAGTGATCTTGGGTAGTTTACATTACAATGACCTGAACATTGAATTCTCCAATTTGAAGTAATGCCTCCTTCCATAAACCCCCTTCTCAGTCAACATCCTTCCTTGATGTGCACACCTTTCTCCCACCGCCCCATCACTGTGTTCCTTTCCCCTTCTTACACCCATCTCCTACCCCTCCTATCTTGGAGTCACCCATTTCTTTTTCATGTCCCCTCTTTCCCCCTCCCCACTGTCCCCCTCCCCCTCCCTCTGGCTTCACATTTCACTCCATTTACTCATTTTTTTACCAGCACCCTTTTGTCTCCATTTCACCTCAAGCCTTTGACACCATCTCCACCCATCTGCCATTGCCCATATCCACCTATCAATTGCTAGACTTTTCCCACCCAACCTCCCTTTTCCAACTTTCACCTCCCCCCTCCCCACTCAATCAGTCCAAAGAAGGGTCCCATCCCAAAATATCATGTGTCCATCCTCTCCACAGATTATGCCTGACCTGATGAGTTCCTCCGGCATGTTGTGTCTTTTGCAGAAGATTAGCTGTGATCTTGTTGAATGTCGGAGTAGGCTCAAAGGGCAAAATTACCTCCTGTTTGTCTTTGTATTCATTTCAGTAAGTTCCTACCACCATTGCCCTTGGAAGCTTGCATCTTCTCCTTTGTGCAGCTGAGTTACCAGTAGTACTATGATCTTGGCTCCATCTTCATTGTCCAAGGAAATATTCAACCCCATAATTTTTCACTATAGAAGGCACAGTCCTGGAGGTTTCCCCAATTCCCTGCCTTTTGTCACTCCTCTGCTGGTAGTTGCCCATTCTCTCTCCTACTGCATTTCCTTAAACTATGGGTCGCCGTGACACTCAATCGAGCCAAAATGTTGACACTTCCTCCAGTTTGCAGGGAAAGTACCAGGATTGCCACATGCTGCAGACTGTAAACACACACTCTGCCTTTATTTTAGTTTTTGAAATTGCGAGTCACACCAGTTCTGCCACTGCTCAGTGTCTTCACTCATGGATAGTCCCACCTCGCATGCCATCACCACTTTCCATCAGCCTTTATTGCAGCCTGGTGGCCAATTTAAGTCCTGGTCATCACCTCATGTGCTCTCACAAGCAAATCATCCTCCTCTCACTGTGCTGCCAACTGTATCTGTAGGTGTTTGTGGCCTCCACTGTCTTTTCATACCTCACTTCTAAGGTTGCCAACTTACTCCCAAATAAGGGACAAAAGGTCAAAATAAGGGACAAATTCCCGACGGCAATTCCTTGCCGACTCGGCTGTGGCTGGGTGAATGATGAGTTGGCCCGGGTGCTGGACTGCACATAAAGCCCAGACGGCAGGCCAGCTGAGGAGATTTGGCCCGGGCCGTGCAACGTCGGGCGCAAAGTCCGCCGCCCGAGCCATGAGAAGGAGGGGTGGTGGTGTCGGTGGTAAGCATAGGTCCGAAGGTCGGACAGCTGGCCGGGCTGCCGACCGACGGGGCCACGGGCAAGGCACTACTGCTGTACTTCATGGGCTGCACTACGTCGGGACGGGGCCGGATGCGACGCTCCGGCCCGACAGTTCCCTCGACCTGAGCAGTAGCAGTCAAATACAGGACAAGGGTGGTCCCTTACTGGACAAACCAATTTAGCCCAATATACGGGATATCCCGGTTAATATGGGACAGTTGGCAACCTTACACACTTCCCTACCACCTTTGTGCCTTCAGCTGATTTAGCAACCGTGCATTCAATGCCTTCATCTGGCCTCTATATAATCTGTAAAGAAAAGTTGATGTTCCAGCACCAATTCCTGCGAAAACTGACTCTCAATTACACTGTGGAAACTCAACTTACATCAGTTATTTAATTGTGATACCCTTGCCAGATATTGGGAATGTAATTGAAATGTGCAAGTGGGATGCCAGTAGAGATACACCATAATCCTCTCACTCACTGTGGGAAGATAACATTGAGGATTGTTTCAGTGTTACCAATCAAACATTATAGAATGGAGACTGGAATATGTGAACACCCTCAACAGATTGTTCTGTTTGATATAGACACATTGGACAGAAAGACTTATTGTATTGTGTATTTCTCTGATAACATGCAACACACAGGCAAAATTGTGATACTCTGTGAGCCAGAACTGCAGCGACAAACCACGGTGAGGACAGAATTCCCTCATTCAGATGTTGTGTTTCCATATTTTCAGCAACTTCTCAGTCAGGACATCGGGATATCATTTTATATTCCTGGCAATCAGTAAATGGGTGAGTTGCTTCAGCTGACAGCTCCTATGTCTCTAACTTACTGTCTCTTTGTATCCTGCTGCCTTTTTATAGACAGATTTTGAAAAGGACGTGGACCTGGCTTGCCAGTCTGGTATGTAATACTTCAGATCCTGGAGGGGATAATTATAGCAACTACGTTTCACCATTACCCATTCATATACATATACATCCTTCCTATACATATCTTTATTTAATATTGTTCTTCCTCACATCCTCAGGAGAGCCAACAGGTGAGTATGAACATCAGTTGTAGTAGGAATGAGTTAACTTTGGAATCACTCCATCATCTTTCCATTTCCATCAGGCATCAAATATTATTTACATTTGATTAATCTTACTGCAATAAAGGGGATGTGTGCAAACATTTCCTGTTACATTTTCAAATTTCTAGTCATAGTAATTACAATCAAATTATTTCTTTAGAGGCCAATTTTTTCCCACTGATTACCTCATTAACAGATTTTAAATTGCTACACTTT